>NW_012114252.1:5075353-5076878 GCF_000951035.1 Colobus angolensis palliatus | reverse complement strand
CAGGTTGGTAATGAACATATGAAAGAGAATGAATGTACTTGAAACACCTTATCCCCAATCTGTCTTGAGAAATCCGAATTTAGTACATTTTTCTCCTCCACGTTTACCAGATGATCATCATGAACTATGAGGTCGTCCAAGTCTCTCTGCTGGTCCTAAGTAATAACCCATGTCTTCTATACATCCCAGATTTTCCAACACTGTCCACATTGTGCCATTTAAGACAGTGGCTGTCAATACTCAAAGTATGGTTACAGTCCGTTGATTGAGAAACTCCAAATGTGACCAAAAAATAATAAAATTGTTTCTAGTGTTTCTTCTTCATTCACCCAAAATATATTCCACATTGGATTATGAAAAACCGGGTTGCTGAAACTCCTTTTCTTAGGTATCTTAAAAACTTCAAAAAAAAAAAAATCAGGATCCCTTCCCTTTATTCCGTCAATTCTGTAATTTCCCAATACTTTAAATTCCTTTTCTCACCAAAGTAGTTCCTAGTTTCTATTATCTTCTCTTAACATTTTCTAGGTCAATATTCTGATGTTCAACGTTGCACCTTTTAATGCTTAAGACTGTACAAATCAAAGTTCCTAATGTCGTCCAGGCAAATAATTATTTGAAATACAGCACTAGTCAAATTAACAGTACCAAGAAAAACACTTGAATTGTGAGGGTGCAAATGAGACCAAAATTAGAATGAATTGCAAATTCATTTATTGAAGGAATAATTACTGACATCTGAGGAAGATCAAAAGGTAATAATCAAATGCAGCCCTGATTTCAGAAGAGCCACACAGAACACAAAGTAGGGAGCTTCCAGGGCGCTACTTACCTGCGTTCTCATCAGCTTAGTTCTAGGCCTTACTGCCCACAGTAAATCTACTGCACTAGTAGCCAATTAACCAAACTGTTCAATATGACAACTACATTATCAAGTGTTTTACTTGGTCTCCAAAACCACTCTGCTGCAAGCAGGTCTCAGCAAATTGGTCTTAAAAAAAAAAAAAAAAGGAAATTTAAGTTCCTAGGCTTAAATTCTCCCATATGTCAGTGTATAGTGTGCGGCCGAAACAGGAAGGAGCAAACGTGCTTCTTTGGGGGAAGGATCTGGAAAGATGCGGCCGACCAGTCATTTGCACATTCGCTTGCAAGGAGAGGGTTGGGGAAATGGAAACCGGCTTTCAGGTGCGGAACACGATCACTAGTGGCGAGAGGCCGCTGCCTTGGGCTGGGAAGCCGCACCAGCGGGGTTGGCAAGGAATGCATCCCACTATTACCAGCAGCTGCGGTGACGCAGGAGGTCCAGGTGAGGCTAGGGAAGTCACCGGCCTCGCCCAACGTGGCGGGGAGGGGTCGGGGAGGAGCGGCCCGCGGACCCCGCCGGCGGGATGGGCCAGCGCGCCTTCATCCCTCTCCCCGCCCCCAGACCTACCATGGAACTCGAAGTGGCCGATGCGCTGGCCCTGGGCGTCCTGGGCCGCGGTGCTGCTGAAGCTGCCCCGCAGGGTCTTACCGTGGCTGCCCT
>NW_012114252.1:5062274-5074498 GCF_000951035.1 Colobus angolensis palliatus | reverse complement strand
CACCCCACCCAACCCCCGCTGACAAGACCGCTGGGAATTGTAGCCGCCCCCACCCCCCATTCAGTGAATTCAATTACAAGTGTGGAGTAGCCCGTCTTCTGGTGAGGGTGGGAAGCAGCCACCACAGTCCTACTCGGTTCATCACTTTCTTGGCCTATGGCAAAGACCGTCTTTACAGTCTTCGTTCTAATTGGCTACAGTCCATCTCTATCCTACAGGCACAGAAAGCTGTAGGAAACAATTTGCTGCAAAAGGTTCTCATGGCTCTCCAGCCTCTCAAATGTCCATTTTTTTTCTCATCTCCATCCTTACCGCCGTTGGTTTCCTGAACACTCCCAAGTTCTCCCTTCTAGGGTCCCTGATCCCTCTGGCTGGAATACTTCTGCTTATTCCAATACTGGACCTCCTCATCTTCCTTTTCCTCCTTTACTCCTCCTTCCCAAGGCACTTTAAGAAGCCTTTCTCAAACCCCTAAGTCTGTAGTAGATGCCCCTGGCACCAGAATCCCTTACTTCCCTACCAGAGCGCTCAGGCACTGTACTGTAAGTATCCATTCATGTGTCTGAAATCTCCGCCTCTACTGTCAGCTCCAGCTGATCAGCGATTATACTTTTTTTTTTTTTTTTGAGACAGAGTTTCGCTCTTGTTGCTCAGACTGGAGTGCAATGGCTCGATCTCGGCTCACCGCAACCTCTGACTCCCAGGTTCAAGCAATTCTCCCGCCTTTGCCTCCCGAGTAGCTGGGATTGGAGTCATGCGCCACCACACCCGGCTAATTTTGTATTTTTAGTAGAGATGAGATTTCTCCCTATTGATCAGACTGGTCTCGAACTCCCGAACTCAGGTGATCTGCCCGCCTTGGCCTCCCAAAGTGCTGGGATTACAGGCGTGAGCCACCGTGCCCTACCTGTCTTAATGAAAGTGAGGCAGGAGAACAGGTCCTGGGGGCAGGGAACCTAAGGCCTTTTCACACCTAGAACTAAATTTAAAGAAAAACCCTAACTTTCCACCCTAAGTAACAAAAGGACCATAGGCTATATGCCCTTTGCAAATCCCCACCTTTTCTGGAGGCAGATAAGAAATTGGCTGTCCCTACCCAATCAGACTGATTGCCAGCTGAGACTTCATTTGCATAGAAGTACAACTTTGTAACTCTGTAACATTGCTTTTTGCAACCAATCAGATGTTTGCACAGGAGTGTGACCTTTGTAACTCCACTTCAGCCCCTGACTTGTTGCTTTTCCCAAGGAATCAGACCTATTGGGGGCCACCACTTCATTTACATGAGGTGAGCTCCAAGTGGCCAGTGGGAAACCTCTAGAGGGTATTTGGATCCAAGATGATTATGTATTCAGGTCCTTTTGCGCTGCTCGGGAGGCTCCCATACTGTGGAGTGTACTTTCATTTTCTTTTTTTGAGACAGAGTCTCGTTCTGTCGCCCAGCCTGGAGTGCAGTGGCACAATCTCGGCTCACTGCAACCTCCGCCTCCCAGGTTCAAGTGATTCTCCTGCCTCAGCCTCCAGCTGGGATTACAGGTGCTCACCACCACACCCGGCTAATTTTGGATTTTTAGTAGAGACCGGGTTTCACTATGTCGACCAGGCTGATCTCCAACTCCTGACCTCAAGAGATCCTCCCGTCTTGGCCTCCCAAAGTGCTGGGATTACAGGTGTGAGCCACGGCGCCTGGCCATGTACTTTCATTTTCAATAAATTTCTGCTTTCGTTCTTTTGTTGCGTCATTCTTTCCTTGCTTTGCTGTGCCTTTTGTCCAATTCTTTGGTCAAAATGCCAAGAACCTGGACAACTTGCAGTCAAGACCCTCCACAGGTAACAAAAGCAGGAACTCAAAATTATTTCATGAATAAATGTATATAAATGATTTTCATTTAACAACAAGCTTCTATAACATATAAGCAAGTTCTCATAACAGACTTCACCATTTAGAAAAAAAAAATATTGAGGGACCACCTCCTACCATATACCCAACATTTTCAGTATTTCTGGCTGAATATGCTGGAAGTATTAATATTTTGGGATTAAAAAAACTGCAAGGGTTCTTTATTATAAAAGTAATCCATATATCTCAGAAAAAAATTCACAGTCAAAAGTATATAAAGTGGGCTGGGTGCGGTGGCTCACACCTGTAATCCCAACACTTTGGGAAGTGAGGTGGGTGGATCACCTGAGATCAGGAGTTCAAGACCAGCCTGGCCAACATGGTGAAAACTCATCTCTACTAAAAATACAAAAATTAGCCAGGTGTGGTAGCATGCACCTGTAATCCCAGCTACTTGGAGGCTGAGATGGGAGAATCGCTTGAACCTGGGAGGCAGAGGGTGCAGTGAGCCAAGATCGTGGCACTGCACTCCAGGCTGGGCAACAGAGCGAGACTCTGTCTCAAGAAAACAAAAGTATATAAAGTAAAAATTAAACTCCGCATTTCCTCCTTTCCCTGCCCATATCTCATCCCCAAAGTTAACTTGTTTTAAGAGTTTAGGGTGAATCCTTTCAAGTAAGTCACAAATACCACAAAAATATGTGGTATTTGTAAACCAAGGAAAGGAATAAAATTGGTCCTGAAGAAAAATCATAACATAGGCCTCGAATGCTGTTAGGCCTCTCCTATCTTTTCTTTCTTCTCAATCAGCTTGGTTTTTCTCACCGTGAAGACAGGCTTTTTGGCTCCTCAGTTATTTTGAAAGAACATGGCCACCAAAAAGTTCCAGCTTTGTAGGACCTCAGAGTTCAAGTAGAGTAACCAGACTATACTAGCACCTTAGTCGAATTCTAAATCCCAAGAAGAGGCTTCAGTTGGCCTAGAGTCAGCCAGATTCCATTCTGTGGCCTGCCTGGGTCAACTTGGGGAGATCATAAAGGATGGTGGGGGGAGGAGTCTGGTCAGAAAAAAACTGTATGTATCGACTGCAGTATATTTTGGTCTTCATTCCATGTCAGTGCCGTGTTTTTAAAGACTATAAAACAGTCTACTGCGTTTTAAAAGTTAGAAGACATTATACACATTTAGATTATTTCCAGTGTTTCATTATTGCAAGCAATACAGCAATGAACAATTATCTACATTATACATCATGGAATTCGGGGGGGTGTCATAGAATATGAACATTTGAAATTTTCATATATATTACCACGTTGCCCTATAAAAAGGTTGTGACGTGATACTTCCACATATATGTCTGTACTGGACGTTTCCATTCGTTTTCAGCTTTGCTAAACGTTATGTTGGGGAAAAAAAGATATTTATTTATCTATTCGACAATATTTAATGGTCATTTATACTGTACCAAGTCTCTAAGGACATGCGACTACAGCAGAAAACAAAACAAATCCCCTGACGCCATGGAACACTAAACAGAGGGCAGTCACATCAATGTAAATGTTGAGTGCTAGGAAGAAAAATAAAGAAGGGTAAGATGATTCGGCAGGTTTGGGCAGAGCTCGCTATTTTAATTGTGGTGGTCATTCAAGCTGAAAACGGAAGTAAGGGTAAAAACTAGGCAGACATCTGGGGAAAGGCCATCCAGGTCCCAGGGAAGTAGCATGCCTGGCACATTCAATGAAGAGCAAGCAGGGTGGGGAGGCTGGGGCAGAGTGAGGAAAGGGGAGAATAGGATAATATATCAGGGTAGGACCTAGGGAATATCGTTATCATGATTGCAAGCCTTCTGCACTGTCTGTAATAATAATATTATTATTTTTTGAGACAGAGTTTTGCTCTTGTTGCCTAGGCTGGAGTGTAATGGTGAAGTCTTGGCTCACTGCAACCCCTGCCTTCCAGGTTCAAGCGATTCTCCTGCCTCAGCCTCCCGACCCGCCATCACGCCCGGCTAATTTTTGTATTTTTAGTAGAGACAGGGTTTCACCATGTTGGCCAAGCTGGTCTCGAACTCCTTACCTCAGGTGATCCGCCCACCTCGGCCTCCCAAAGTGCTGGGATTACAGGTGTAAGCCACCGCGCCCGGCCTGTAATAATATTAACAACAGCAGCCGGGCGCGGTGGCTCAAGCCTGTAATCCCAGCACTTTGGGAGGCCGAGACGGGCGGATCACGAGGTCAGGAGATCGAGACCATCCTGGCTATCACGGTGAAACCCCGTCTCTACTAAAAATACAAAAACTAGCCGGGCGAGGTGGCGGGCGCCTGTAGTCCCAGCTACTCGGGAGGCTGAGGCAGGAGAATGGCGTAAAACCCAGGAGGCGGAGCTTGCAGTGAGCTGAGATCCGGCCACTGCACTCTCCGCCTCAAAAAAAAAAAAAAAAAAATATTAACAACAGCAAAAGATCATTTTGCAGGCCAGGCACGGTGGCTCACGCCTGTAATCCCAGGACCTTGGGAGGCTGAGGAGGGAGATTGTCTGGATCCCAGGAGCTTGAGACCAGCCTGGGCAACTGGGCAAAACCCATCTCTACCAAAAATTAGGCGGGCGTGGTGGCGCACGACTGTATTCCTAGCTACTCAGGAGGCTGAGGTGGGAGGATTGCTTGAGCTCCATTGGTCGACGCTGCAGTGAGCCGCGATCGCGCCACTGCACTCCAGCCTGGGTAACATAGGGAGACCCTGTCCCCGCCTGGCTAAAAAAAAATCATTTTAAAATTGCAATCTCCCATCTCCATCTGCAACAACTCCCCTTTCTCAGCTCAACTGATAGGTAACCTCTAGATATGGCTGTAGTACAAGAATGAAAGGAGGTACTCATTCATAAATCTGATCCATAGTGGTGGCATTTCCGGGAAAAATGTTCCATACCCCCACCATACCGGCGACCCTATTTGCACCTGGCTGACCAGGCAATCGGGGAAAGGAGCCCCGCCTGCGCGGTGGTGAGCGCGGCCCCGCCCAGCCCGCTAGTGGGCGGGGAGAAATTGGCCACAGAGCAGTCTCCGGAAGCTGCGGCTGGCCACCCTGTTAACGTGTCCCGCGAGTGAGGCGCGTCGCAAAAGGTCGCGGCGGAACTTCCCTGCGCTTTTCAGACCATACGCTTTACGGTACTAGGCATTGCTGAGCTGGGAGATGTCGGCAGCGGGTTGGGAGGAACCGTGGGGTCCTCCCGGCGGCTTTGCGAAGCGGGTCCTGGTGACCGGCGGTGCTGGTTTCATGTAGGTAATGGCCAAGCAGTGGCTCCCCAGAAACCCCTACCTTTTCCCGCAGCTCTGCTTGCCCTAGGCAATTTGGGTCCAGCTTTGAGGGGTCCTTATTCTGATGGGAGGGTCCTAATGCACGACCTAGACCAGCTTTTCTCTCCCTGGCCTGCAAAGAAGTGGTTCCTTTGAAACTGTGACTTCTTTAAAACGCCTCTTCCAAACCTGTGTTACTCTCGCCCTTCTGTGGCCCTAGGTGCTCACCACGTCACTCCTTAAATGCGTACAAGTTACCCTAAGTTGCTCACCGACCCTCTGCTTCCCACCCCCAGCCTAGAGCACCCCCACCCCACGATGGGCCCTGTACACATAGGCACCCCAAAAACGATCTGAGGTTTATAATAGGACATCCAAACATTTACAAATCCACTGTTGACACCCTTTTCTTCCTCAGACCCACATTCGATCAGCAAGCCCTCTCTACTTCCAAAGTATATCCTTACGGCTACCACTTCCCACCACTTTCCCCTTTCCACCCTAGCCCATGTTTGCCGTCATCTTTTGCCTAGACTGCTGCTGTAGCCTCCTGGTTGGCCATAACTGTGTCCACGCATATTCCTTTAAAGCCTGTTGCTCACATACAAGTCAGTGTTTCTTAATCAGGTCATGTTAGGAGCAGGATTACTTCAGTGGTTCCTGCCACACTTAGAATAAAGCCCAAACTCTACCATATCTAGAAAACTCAAGTGCCCAAGCCCTACTTTTGCAACGTGATCTGCTTTTCTGTACCTGCCCTGCTTCCCCTCTTACAGTTCTTGGAACACACCAAGACACACGTTTCTATCTTGAGGCCTTTGCACTGGCTTCCCCTTTCGTTAGGCTGTTTGCATCACTCAATTCCGGTTTTTATCCAGGTATCACCTCCTCAGAGAGTTCACTAGCACACTTACCTCTACCTGCAATTATATTGCGGATTTGTGTCTGCTTGTTTATTTTTTGTATCCCTACTCTAAAATGCAAACATGATAAGGACAGAGACTACTGTTCACTCAGCACCTGGAAGAATGCCTGGCCCATTCTATATAAGTCTTTAGTAATTGTGGAATGGATGAATACAAGAGTTATAAACAGGAAAGTCTCCCATCCTCCCCTCAAGGAACTCTGTGTCTAGTGGAAGAAAAGGGAATGTGAGGATTCCTGTTTATGGCCATTTGCACATTAAATCACCCCTTCTAATCTGACAAGTCACTTGGGGGACAACATCAGGCTGGCAGGTTTCACTTAATGAGAAAGAGGACTATGGGCATGAAAGGGTAATACTTGTGTGAGAGTGCAGGTCCAGGGAGGGGGCGATGTAGAAATGCCGACTACAAACTCCAAGTTCATAATTTGGTCAAGGGCTGCCCTTTCCTGGGAGCCCAATATTTTAAGTATATATGGTAAATCTGATAGATCATTTCACTGAGATATGCCTCAGATTCCCCTTTAGGGTCCTCTGAAGCTCAGGACCCACAGTGGATATCCAACTCAGGATGGTTTCAGGTGTTATTAGCCTGGGAATCCTGGGTTCAGTCTAGAACCCTCCTGAGGATTCTAGTTTAACATTACCAAAATTTTATACCAAGAAATAGCAATTGCAGAAGTTACTATTAAATATAGACAACTGACTATGCTCATAGTAATTTAAGTTTTACATACTTATATCTGCAGTTCCTGAAAAGGCATGCTATAGGCATGTACAGTTGTGCTGACTGGCTCCCATTTATCATTCCACTTTACTCCACACTTGTGCATGTATGGATGGCATCATTTGGTTAAACTGACTTTTTTCCCTATACCCAGAACCAGTGCATTCTCTCTTCTACATAGTCTAAATGGAATGTAAAACTTTTGTTTATAGATACTATTGAGAAGTTTGGTAAAAAGTTTGCATGTGTGTGTATTTAGTGTAGTTATATTGTTTTCTGTTATCTTAGAAAAAATTAAAGTTATCTTTAAGTATTTTCCTAGTACTCAACATCTTAGGAAAATATTCAAGAGTTTAGGGAAGTGAAGATTTTTCACTAACAAGATATACTTTTTTTTTAAATAGTGCATCACATATGATTGTCTCTTTAGTGGAAGATTATCCAAACTATATGATCATAAATCTAGACAAGGTGAGTTTTATAAAAATGAGCTTCATGCACTGAAATTACATTTCAATTTATGTTTTTTAAAAGTACTAGAATCCTGTCATGCTGATATTTTAATTTTTTATTTAGTCATTTTAGCAGTTTAGAGGCTCTATATTGTAATATGCTTATGCTGTATTTAATCTTATATGTCAGTTTTTGAAACTTGCATTTCTTATGGTGGTCCACAAAGTAAAGTTTTTGTTTTGTTTTTTCAGTTGCTACTTTGCAAATGGACTTTTTGGATTTTCATTAAAAAAAAACTATAAGAAAAATTTATAAGGCAGTTTGGTGATTATAAGCCTTAATTGGATTTTTTGTCTATTTTTTAATTGACATATCTTAGCTGTGCTTGCTATGGGGCATATGGTGATGTTTTGATACACGTATACAATGTGTAATGATCAAATCAGGGTAATTGGGACATCCATCATAAGAATAACCCTTAACTCTTATGAAGCTTTGCCTGACTTGCTGTTGTGGACAGGAATTTTTTTCTATGTCACCAATATACCAACAGTTTGAGGAATAGGTATAATGAATTCTAATATGTATAACACATGTATAATTATTTTCAATCACTAATTCCTTTTCTGTAAGAAATGGTAAACTTTTCTAGCCACCAGTGGCTACAGGCAAATTTTGGCAGGCACATTTTTTTGTGTGTTTGTTTGAGATGGAGTCTTGCTCTGTCGCCAGGCTGGGTTGCAGTGACGCGATCTCAGCTCACTGCAACCTCCACCTCCCGGGTTCAAGCGATTCTCCTGCCTCAGCCTCCTGGGTAGCTGGGATTACAGGCGCGCCACCAAGCCCAGCTAAATTTTGTATTTTTAGTAGAGATGGGGTTTCACCATGTTGGCCAGGATGGTCTCGATCTCTTGACCTTGTGATCCACCTGCCTCAGTCTCCCAAATTGCTGGGATTACAGGCATGAGCCACCACCCCCAGCCAGGAACATTTTTTAAAGTAGAGATTTATGAAAAGGTTTTTGTTTTGTTTTGTTTTTTGGTACTTTGAAAAGGTAACAAAATTACTTGTTTTTTACTTTTAAGATATCAGAAACTTAAAATGTGTAAAAACAGGCCAGCGTGATGGCTCACGCCTGTAATCCCAGCACTTTGGGAGGCTGGGGCAGGCGGATCACGAGGTCAGAAGATCGAGACCATCCTGGCTAACACGGTGAAACCCTGCTTTTACTACAAAATACAAAAAATTAGCTGGGCCATGGTGGCTGGTGCCGGTAGTCACAGCTACTCTGGAGGCTGAGGCAGGAGAATGGCGTGAACCCGGGAGGCGGAGTTTGCGGTGAGCAGAGATCGCGCCACTGCACTCCAGCCTGGGCGACAGAGCGAGACTCAGTCTCAAAAAAAAAAAAAAAGAGTGTAAAACCAGGGAGCAAACACACTTTAAGAGGACATTAAGAGGTTCTTGTATTATAACCATTAACATTTATAGTCTAAAATAAATTGGTATTTGATTGGAAAAGCTAATGTAACTTTTTGTACTGCCCCTTCTGTGCTCTCTTCTTACAAGTTGGATTACTGTGCAAGCTTGAAGAATCTTGAAACCATTTCTAACAAACAGAACTACAAATTTATACAGGTATGAACATTTTCATGTAATTATACTGTGACTCTTTAGTCATGCAGGGATTATAGTATCTTTGTACTTTACAAACCTGTGTAATATGAGCTTGAAAGGAACACTAATTAAAGGCCTTTTAAAAGATCAGATAGTTAATTTCCAAAAGTACCATGTGCTCTAGAGGATACTACTTTTGATTGACAACACATACAAAGCTACATGTGATTTTTGGTACCTTAGCAGATCTACCAGTAGCTGACTGAATTTACATGGTTTGTATTTTAGTTCCTCCCTAGTCTTTCCCTATGAAGGTTGATTGACTCTGTAAGTCTCATTTTTAGACAAATCCAAAGTATAAACCACAGGACCAGTTCATTAATTTGCAAAGGGAAATGTTATTGTCAAATGAAACTATTTAACTTATGATATATTGTTTTTTAAAGTTATGCCATAAACCCTCTTTTTAACTACAAAACTTAAATAATATACTAACAACCATTTCATAATTCTGTATGAAAGTGTTTTCTTCAGCTATTGACGAATTGTCAAGAATACATATTTTTAGAAGAATTAAATGTACATATAAACGTTAGAAGTACCATAATTTTACTTAATTGTGATAAAATGTGTTTTCAAAATATCATTCCAGTTGTTACACTGTATTTTTTTGAGACAGAGTCTTGCTCTCTCGCCCAGGCTGGAGTGCAGTGGCATGATCTCGGCTCACTGTGACCCCTGCCTCCTCGGTTCAAGCAATTCTCCTGCTTCAGCCTCCCTACTAGCTGGGATTACAGGCACCCGCTACCATGCCTAGCTAATTTTCATATTTTTAGTAGAGACAGAGTTTCACCATGTTGGCCAGGCTGGTCTCAAACTCTGGACCTCAAGTGATCCGCCCGTCTCAACTTCCCGAAGTGCTGGGATTACAGGCGTGAGCCACCACACCCTGCCTAAGATATATTTTAATAATGGTTATCTCAAAGGGTTCTTAAAAAATGCTAAAAAATGTTTTCTTTTAATATAGTGGCCTTGGGTTGGCAAAAATGTTGTGGACAACACTAGCATGGTAATTAGTAGTTGTTGGTGCTCATTAAAATATTATTTGGAAAAATAATTTGAGTTGAATATCTAATATCCTAAGATGCTGGAGAAGTACATCATTGGTATACTTGTTTGAGCACTTAGTTGAATTTTCAAAACATTCTCTATTAAACAGGGAGGTGGGAGGTAGGGGGATGTTGTAGTACAAATGGTTATGAATGAGAGTGCTCAATGAAACCTAACCCTTTCATGTTTGCTTTTTCATATAGGGTGACATATGTGATTCTCACTTTGTGAAACTGCTTTTTGAAACAGAGAAAATAGATATAGTACTACATTTTGCTGCGCAAACACATGTAGGTAAGCATTGTTTTATGTTACAGTTATGATTGGCAGTTCTCTCCCGGCCCCCGCCCCCCTGCCCCCACCCACGTACTTAATAATACTTATATTTGAAAGAGGATATATCATACTGTACTAGAAAAACAGCCACTGTGTCATCAATAAACTCAGCACTTTTTAGATACTTTTATTAGCATTGCAAGGCTATATTAGTGAAATACAACCTTGAATGCTGTCTGAAAACTTGAGTTGAACCAATTCAGGATAGTAAAGGGGAGCAATGGGGAGATGGGCCATCAACTGTATTTTTTACGTTGTTTTTCTTAAATTTTGTTGTGGGTATGCAGATGAACATTATTATATCATTTTGTGAATTTTAGATATTTTCTAATAATTTGACAGTTTTATTATGAAATATATTTGAAAGCGTTTAGAAATACAGTCAAATAATGATAATGTGAGCACCCATGTACCTATCACCTGAACAAAAGGCAGAATGTTGCTGAATCCTCTTCAGTAGTAAGTACTACTGCTACCTATTACCAGATTTAAAGTTACAATTTCCTTTGCTTTTCTCTACACTTTTGCTGTTGTGTATATATATACGTATATATATTTATATATACGTATATATATAATGACGTAGAGTTTTTTTTGTTTTTTCAGAATCCGTGTAGATTCATCCATGGAGTCGGATATAGATATAGTTTGTTTTTAGTGTCATTCCAGTCTAAAAAATATATATGTGTACACCGTAGTTTACTTAATATACTTTATTCTTAATGGCCATTTGGGTTCTTTACACTTTGGAGCAACTTTGAACACTACTACCTTGAACATGTATCATGATACATAAATATACATTACATTTGGCTATATAACTGAGATCATAAGATCTGCATACTTCATGTTGAGATAATGTCAAACCATGTTCCAAAGTAATTATACCAACTTCCACTCCTCCAGAAGTGTGTGACTTACTGTTGCTCCAAATCTCATCAAAGCTTAGTTTTGTCAGTCTTTCCATTTTTGCCAATTTCAGTGCTGTGTAGTGGTGTCTCATGTTTCTAATTTGTATTTTCCCTGATTACTAATAAGATTAAGTACTTTTCATATGGTTTTTTGTAATTTGGATTTCTCCTTCGTGAAATGCTGTTGCAATCTTTTGTCCATTTTAAAATGGGATTGTTTACCTTTTTCTCATTGAAAGAGAAGTTTCAATAAGAAAAAATGGCAAGCAGAGTTTTTATATATTCAGGACACTAGTTCTTTGTCATTCTGTATGTTACAGATGCCTTCTGCTCTGTATGGCCTATCTTCTCACTTTTTTGATAGTGTGTTTTGATGAACAGATGTTTTCAATGTCAGTGTAGTGCATGTGTGTTTTTTCCTTTATGCTTACTGCTTTTTCAGTTCTTAAATTCTCTCCTACCCTGAGGTCATGAAGATATATTTTTCTATATTATCTTTTCAAAGCTTTATAATTTTGTGTTTCACAATTAGATTTGTAATCCATCTGAAATTAATTCTTATATAACACCAATTTCATGTTTTTCCATGTGAATACCAATTATTCCTGTACCATTTATTGAAAAGTTTACCAGTTTCTACCCTCTGTCATATCAAGTTTATTTTTGTATCTCTGTCTCTCTTCATTTGTTTGTCTCTGCCTGTCTGATACGCACTATATTGACGAATACAATGATTTCATGTCTGTTAAAGCAAATCCTTCTACTTCGTTAATGATAAAAGCAGCTGTGCACTTCTACCAGCAATTTATGAGATATTTGCCAACACTTGCTGTGTCAGTTTTGTGGTTTTAGTTTCCCTGATGAAGTTAAAAACCTTTTCATTTGTTTATTGGACTATTCTCCCTCTCTTTCTTATTAGGATATCCTCTTTGGAAAAATTTCTATTTAAGTTTCGTGACCATTTCATATTAAGTTGTCAGTTTTTTCCTTACAGATTTTATATATTTTGGATT
>NW_012114252.1:5056083-5062224 GCF_000951035.1 Colobus angolensis palliatus | reverse complement strand
GGCTTGAGCCACCGCGCCCGGCCATACCATCTTTTTATTTCTCTAGCTTTATGGGTTAGCTGCATGTCTTGTAAACAACATGTATTTGTATTTTGATTTTTTTAAAACCCATTCTGACCATCCTTGATATTTACCCTCAGTGTTTAGTTTGTTGCTATATTTGGATTTATTCCTACCATCTTACTGTATGCTTTCTTTTCTCACCTGTTCTGTTTCCTTGGTTGCTGCTTACTTTTTTTTTTAAAAAAAGAGAATTCTTCCTTTGTAAAAAATTGTTTATTTTAAAAAAATTCTTGCTTGCTTTTTTTAAGGACTTGACTGAGGAATTTTTCTTATTCTCTTTTTCTCCCTCTACTAGTTTGGAAATTATATGTTCTGTTGGTACTCTTGGAGTGGTTACCCTACAAATTACAGATGTGTAATTAGCTTATCAAAGTGTAAAGTTCATCAAAACCTTTGTCCTCTTCCCATTTAATTTCCAACTCCATTTTTAGCTATTTTTAACTATGTTTTTATCTGTTTTTGTTATGTTTTGTTTTGTTTTTTTAGGCAGAGTCTTGTTCTGTCACCCAGGCTGGAGTGCAATGTTGTGATCTCAGCTCACTGCAACCTCTGCCTCCCAGGCTCAAGCAGTTCTCCTGCCTCAGCCTCCCAGGTAGCTGGGATTACAGGCATGTGCCACCACGCCCGGCTTATTTTTTGTATTTTTAGTAGAGATGGGGTTTTGCCATATTGGCCAGACTGGTCTCAAACTCCTGACCTCAGGTGATCCGCCCACCTGGGCCTCCCAAAGTGCTGGGATTACAGGCATTAGCCACCATGTCCAGCCTGGAATTTTAAATTGATCTTATTTTATTTTGTTTTTTTATTCCCACTAGATGTCATTATTACTATTTTATATAGTCAGTAATCATCATATTAGGGGTTTACAAAATGATATTCTAATTATGTCATTCTTCATTTATACCTGGAATATCTACATAAAAACAAGTTTTCCAGCCAGGCACAGTGGCTCACGCCTGTAATCCCAACACTTTGGGAGGCTGAGATGGGTGGATTACCTGAGGTCAGGAGTTCAAGACCAGCCTAGCCAACATGGTGAAACCCCATCTCTAAAATATAAAAACATTACCTGGGCGTGGTAACGGGCACCTGTTACCCCAGCTACTTGGGAGGCTGAGGCACAAGAATCACTTGAACATGGGAGGCAGAGTTTGCAGTGAACTGAGATTGCGCCACTACACTCCAGCCTGTGCTTTGTTTAGGCTTACTTTCTATTCTTTTTTCTAATCTTGGTGATATATTTAGCTTATTAATTTTCACCTTTTCTCTAATGTATACATTTTAGACTATGAATTAACTTCTAAATACTGCTTTATCTGAATCCCACAGATTTTTGTATGTATTTTTTCCTTATCTTTTATTCTTAAGAGTTTGATTTCTTGCTGGCTGCAAAGAGAGAGAGAGAGAAAAAAAAAGTTTTCCTTATAAATTATGTGCTTACCTTGATATTTAATTGTTATAGAAAAGCCAGGTTAAATACCTGATTATTTTTATTTATTTAGTAGATTTTACTATAATGAGTTGGTTTCCAAGTATCCTCCTTTTTCTTTTTTCTTTTTTTAGTATCATTATGAATTTGTAGATTTTAACACATTTGATTTTTTTTGTTTGTTTTAATCACTTGCAGTTATTTTTCTTATTTATGTTCAAAATGACTTCCCATTAGCCATTGAAAGGCTCTTCTAGTTGCTTCCTGAGTCCTTTTTGACATGACCTTAGCAGTCTTTGACAGCCATCTAACTTTCTGGTTTGATAGGATGTTTCAGTTTTATCTTCAATATTTTTTCCGCCAAGATCTGGAATCAGCTCTTTGTCTCAGGAGCCATTGTTCCTTTTGATGGGAAATGGTGTTTAGAGGCCACAGTCTGGGCCCTGGGAGTGCTTATTAACTGATTGGACATTGTTTCAAGGCTTTTTCAGTTAACAAAACTAGGGAATATTATTCGCCTATTTACTTAAGATTAAATGTGACATGGGTTTATATTGAAATGTCCAATTCAGATTCAGAGTTTTTGTTTAAGTTCATCAGTCTTTCATGTATATCATCTTTTCCTTACCTTGAACACCTTGGTTCTCAACAGCACCACCCTAATTACTCATTTACTTTATTCCAGAACACACAATGAGTCCACATTTCTTCTTTTAAGGACACCAGGTAGATTGGATTAGGACCCATCCTAAAGACCTGATTTTCACTTAATCACCTCCTTAAGAGCCCTATCTCCAAATATAGTCACATTCTGAGGTTCTGGGGGAAGGGGTTGGGCCTTAAGATGAATTATGGGGAGAACACAGTTTAGCCTGTAACTCTGGATTAGAGGGCAATGCCTATGTAATTTGACTGGATATTTCCAAGTTTCCTTCCTTAGGGATTGTAAACATTTTTCATCATCATTATCAGTGTACAAAGTGTCTTTTGCCTACCAGCCTCAACAACGAAGTGATTTGTCAAATTTTTGAATTTTTGCCAGTCTGATAAGAAGTGGTATCTCTGAGTTTTTAATTTGTGGTTTTTTTTTATTGTACGTGAGGTTGATCATCATAATCTTAAGGACCCATTTGTATTTCTTCATCTAAACTGTTTATGTCTCCTACCTGTTTTACTGTAGGATTGTTCTTATTTATTTAAAGTTCTTTATAAGTTGACGATACTTAACCCTTTATCTCTGTAATTTCACATGGTTTTTCCCAGTTTGTCATTTTTGTCTTTTTAATTTGTTTTTAGTTTTTTAACCATGCAAAATTTTTATATGATCAAATTTATCCGTCTCTTCCATTATTGCTTCTGGATTGTGATTCATCATTAAGGAAGTTCCTTCCATTTCCTGGTTATAGAGGTTCAGTTCTTTTAAGGTGAATTTATTTTTAAATAACTCATTCAACATTTATTGCTTTCAGCAGTAACAGATTGATCTTAAAAAGCCTAGCCCTGTAATTCATAATTTTTTAAATTTAAGAACACTTTAAATTTCAGTGTATTATTTTTAAATTTTCTTCCTTATAGAATAAAAACCTTTCCTGCAAATTTAACACTGATAGTTTTCTGGGTTCTAAGAATTTGCATGTACTATGTAATTTAGGTTTAAAGAAATCATAAATATCACTGCCTGTGTATGTTATTACTATAACTGTTGCAGCTGTGGTAAATGAAGAGCCGTGAATAGTACCCTCCTTAAACCTGAGTCCATCATTTGACATTTGTTTTATCCGTTGGGTAGACTTGTTTTAGCTTTTCACTCTTTTTTTTTTTAGATCTTTCATTCGTACGTGCCTTTGAGTTTACCTATGTTAATGTTTATGGCACTCACGTTTTGGTAAGTGCTGCTCATGAAGCCAGAGTGGAGAAGTTTATTTACGTCAGCACAGATGAAGTATATGGTGGCAGTCTTGATAAGGTGAGCTTAGAAAATGTATATTTTATCTACTTAACCATGTACCATGATACAGTTTTATTAAACCTACACTGGGCTTTTTTCATCCTCAAATTATATACACTTGTAGCACTCTTCAAAGTGTTTTAGGATTCTGTAGAGGGACAGAACTGATAGACAGATATATAAAGGGATATTTATTAAGTATTAACTCACACGATCACAAGGTCCCACAACAGGCCATCTGCAAGCTGAGGAGCAAGGAGAGCCAGTCTGAGTCCCACAATTGAAGAACTTGGAGTCAAATGTTCGAGGGCAGGAAGCATCCAGCATGGGAGAAAGATGTAGGCTGGGAGGCTAGGCCAGTGTAGTCTATTCATGTTTTTCTATCTGCTTTATATTCTAGCCACACTGGCAGCTGCTTAGATGGTGCCCACTCAGATTGACGGTGGCTCTGCCTTTCCCAGCCCACTAACTCAAATGTTAATCTCCCTTGACAACACCCTCACAGACACACCTAGGATCAATACTTTGTATCCTTCAATCCAATCAAGTTGACGGTGTTAACCATCACAGAATGTTATTGCATTGTCTCCTCTGTTCAGATCAAGTGATACCGCCCCAAATGGGGAACAACAGCCTAGTCTTGGTAGAAACTTATTTATTTATTTTTTCATGCCCCAGAAATCTCTTTAGGTAGATTTATTTGTAATTTTGCAAGAGAATTGCAGATCTCACCTTTTTGTCCCACTCTTACACATATGATGAATGTCATTCCATGGACCAAAGCATAAGTTACACTGCAGCATACTACCTGTTCATCTTTCCCTTTCAGTCATATTGGAATGTCAAGGAGACTGTAAAATTCTTGTAAAAACCAAAATCTTTTTTTTTTTTCTTTTTGAGATGGGAGTTGTGCTCTTGTTGCCCAGGCTGGAGTGCAATGGTGCAATCTTGGCTCACCGCAACCTCCACCTCCCGGGTTCAAGTGATTCTCCTGCCTCAGCCTCCCAAGTAGCTGGGATTACAGGCATGCACCACCATGCTCGGCTAATTTTGTATTTTTAGTAGAAATGGGGTTTCTCCATGTTGGTCAGGCTGGTCTCGAACTCCCAACCTCAGATGATCCACCCTACTCAGGTGATCCACCCACCCCAGCCTCCCAAAGTGCTGGGATTACAGGCGTGAGCCACCACGCCCGGCCTTTTCCCATTTTTAATGGTGTCTTCTTACTAGTGAAAGTTCTTAATTTTAATGTGGGTTAAATTATCTGTACCTTTGTCTTTAGGGTTAGTGCTCTTTCTGTCTTGATTAAGAACTTGTTTCCCACTTCCAAGGTCATGGACATGTTGTCTTATAATTCTTTTCTTAAAAGTTACTGTTTTTCCTTTTACATTTAGATTTCTTCCCCATATCCATATCAATTTGACTCAAAATCATTTATTGAAAAGACTTGACTCTTCCTCATTGTCTCTTTTGTCATGGGTCAAATGTTTTTATATGTATGCTTCTATTTCTCGGCTCTGTTCAATTCCGTTGGTCTTTGTCTATGCTTATACTATTATCACACCATCTTAATTACTGTAGCTTTATAATAATTCTTTATACCAGCAAAGCAAACCTCCCACCCTGTTGTTCCAAAAAACAACATTTGACATTTGACATTGCTGTTCCAAAAAAACAATCTTTGACATTGTTGATCTTTTCTTATGCATGGTTTGTTTTCTGTATAATGAATTTCTGGTCTCACCTTTATTATTTCGTTATTTGTGGTTTGTTTAGGCTTTCTATTCTTTTTTCTAATCTTGGTGATATATTTAGCTTATTAATTTTCACCTTTTCTCTAATGTATACATTTTAGACTATGAATTTACTTCTAAATACTGCTTTATCTGAATCCCACAGATTTTCATGTGTATTGTTTCCTTATCTTTTATTCTTAAGAGTTTGATTTCTTGCTGGCTGTGGTGGCTAACACCTGTAATCCTAGCACTTTGAGAGGCCAAGGCAGGTGAATCACTTGAGCCCAGGAGTTCCAGACCAGCTTGGGCAACATGGTGAGACCCTGTCTCTATAAAATAATAAAAAATAAAACCCGGCATGATGGTGTGTGCCTGTAGTCCCAGCTACTTGGGAGGCTGAGGTGAGATCACTTGAACCCAAGAGGTGAGGTTGCAGTGAGCTGAGATTGCACCCTTGCATTCCAACCTGGGCAGTAGAATGAGACCTTGTCTCAAAAAAGAAAAAAAGAATTTGATTTCTTCTTTAATCCATGGGTTACTTAGACATGTATGTCTTAATTTCCAAACATGTATGGGTTTTCTTTTTCTTATTGAATTCTAGCTTAATTGTATATGATTAGATAACATGCTCTATGATTGCAGTCCTTTATGCTACAACTTGCTTTTTGGCTCAGTATATAGTCACTTTCTGTAACTTGTGTATGTATTGAAAAGAATGTTAATTTGCAAACATTGGGTTCATTGTTCTTTACACATCCATTAGGTTAAGTTGGTTAATGATATTCTTTAAATCTCTTGTGTATTTCTGGTGAATTGAACCTTTTATCCTTATAAAGTGATGTCTTTCCTCTGGTGATGTGTACTGCTTTAAAATCTATTTTGTTTGACATTAATATAGCTGTGTTACTTCCTTTTTGGTTAGTATTTTCATGATACTTTTTCCATCTTTTTTTTTTTTTTTTTTT
>NW_012114252.1:4992812-5052278 GCF_000951035.1 Colobus angolensis palliatus | reverse complement strand
AGTGATTCTCCTGCCTCAGCCTCCCAAGTAGCTGGGATTACAGGCATGCACCACCATGCTCGGCTAATTTTGTATTTTTAGTAGAAATGGGGTTTCTCCATGTTGGTCAGGCTGGTCTCGAACTCCCGACTTCAGGTGCTCTGCCTGCCTCCGCCTCCCAAAGTGTTGGGATTATAGATGTGAGCCACTGTGTCCAGCCTTAGAATCTATTTTTTTAAATAAATCATGCATAAATATTGTACTTTTTATGCAAATGAAACTCCATTGTCCAATCTATAATTTTTATAGTTGGTGTCTGCAGTGACCTCATTTTATTATTTATGAATTTACTTATTTTACCAAGACACATACACAGTGAAAATCAAATAGTCCGAAAAGACTGACAGTGAGAAAAAGACCTTGACTACTTCTCATTTCTTAATTCTGCTTCCAAGAAGTAACTGTTTTTCAATTCTCTGCAGTTGTTATCAGGTAAACTTCTTTGTTCAGGCACCCTGCCACCCTACATCAGATCTGACACAGTAACCAGAGTGATTTTTAAAATGTAAGTCAGACCTGGCATTACTCTGCTCAAAAATCAGTCACTGTTTTACGGTGGCCTTCAAGGTTTTGGCCTTCCTCTAGCTCTCTGACTTCCTCTCCCATGGTCTCTCCCCTCATATCAGCCTTCCTGCAATTCCTTTGGACACGCTTCTGTCTCAGGGCCCTTAACTTGCCGTTCTCGCTCTCTGCTATATAGGATTGTTGTGCACATTAAAGAAGTTACTACGTGTCCTTGGGAAAACACCAGGCACATAGGATTTAAGAAGTGGCTTTTAAAATTTGGTGATTGACATTTCAAGTTTTAACATATGCTCTGATTTTTATACTTAAAATATGCATAATTTTTTAAATATGTATTTTTAAAATTAGGAATTTGATGAATCTTCACCCAAACAACCTACAAATCCTTACGCATCATCTAAAGCAGCTGCTGAATGTTTTGTACAGTCTTACTGGGAACGATATAAGGTAAGACCTGATTGCAGAAACTCTTGAAACATTTTCCTTTGGACAAGTGTTAAAACTCCAAGTGGGCTTTTTTTTTTTTCCTAAAGATTTTTAAGTTTTCTATTTATTCTTCGGGGACGGTCTCGATCTGGCACTCAGGCTGGTCTCGAACTCCTGACCTCAAGTGATCCACCCACCTCGACCTCCCAGAGTGCTAGGATTACAGGCGTGAGCCACGCCCAGCCCAAGTCAGCTTTTAGCAGCATGCTTAGAGTAGAAGGCATAGATTGAGAAAATTTACATATTACGGAATTTTAAAAACTAATTTTCTCTATTGTGTGGACAAAATAGGACCGACCTCTTCTTATTCAGTTCATCATTAAAGGAATAACTTGAATATACATTGTTTTTCTATTTCGGTAATAGGTAGTGTTACAGCTAGAGTCAGAATGAGGTTGGAGTCCTGTGAGTGGAGGAAGACAGAGGGAGGACAGATCCCCTTTCTGCTGTGTGCTTCTCTCTGCATGATTTGGCTTTCGTGGCTCCTCATGAATGGGAAGTAGACTTGCCCCTGGTGGCTCTGACAGTGTCAGTATGGGAGCCTTACCCCATATGAATTCTCACCTTGAATCTCCTACATTTGGCTTCCCACTGCTCTTGGTGAGTTTTTAGGGTGTGGGTCAGAGAGGCAAGCCTTGGAATTCCTAAAGATTCTCTCACCATTTGGGTTCTGGTGGCATCGGTCCTTTTCACTTTGATAGTAGCTCTTTTTATTTGTAGGGATTGGTACGATGAAGAGAGCCAATTTAGAGTCCTTGAGGTGGTCTTTAAAATAATCAGCTGGAAAGTTCTTCAGTGTTTTGCTATCAGTCAGACTTATAAACCTGTGCCATCTGTGCTCATCTTCTTGTACTAATAAAAGAATGTTCCTCTTCATTTTTTTGGAACCTCTGCCTTTAACTGAATCCTGTTCTCTCCTTTCTAGAAACCTTATGTTAGAAAAAAATCTCTTCCCTTTGACCTTAAGGTGTGTAGAATTATTTAGGCAACGGTGCCCATATTTTGAAATTCTGCTCGTCTTTAAAATAGTCATCATTATTAGACCTTTTCAAAAGCCTTAATGTTGAATATTCTTTTAAGTTCCCAGTTGTTATCACAAGAAGCAGTAATGTTTATGGACCACATCAATATCCAGAAAAGGTAAACTTTACTTCTTAATTCATGGTGTTGTTCAGTGATTGTAACTTCTCATTATTTGAAATAACCTCTTTTCAGTTATTTGTCAAAATAATATGTTGTAAATTTTACATAATTTTATATGCTGTATAACACCTCTTGCAGATTCCTTCAGACTTAGAGATTGAAGATGAGTTTTAAGTCTCAAGCTGGCTGACACTCACCAGCTGGCTTCACCACTTGGCAGGGATTTTGAAGGATCCAATGAGAATGATATATGTGAAAATACCTGGTACTTTTAAAGACTTTAAAGCATTGTAGTATACTTCTACCACTACTGACGTGCTGTAGTTGACTCCCTGTTTGCAGTCAGACCAGTATGTCAGGGTATACAGAAAGTCAAAAGCTAGCTAGCTAATGATGCAAGAAGCTTGTATACATTAACTGTCTTAGTGTCAGCTGGCTAACTGTGCCTCAACTTATCTTTATGGTGTAGACATGAATATCTTCCAGAAAGTACTACAAGTAATGAATAAAAAAATTTAGTTTAGAGGCTGAAAATGCCTGTGCGGTTGGTTCTGTATCATCAAGTCTGATTTCACATAACTTTGGCCACTCAGCCTAAATTTGGAGACTGAGTTTTTCTTGTTTCTTTTCTTTTTGTTTCTTTTTTTTGATTTTTGAGAGGGAGTCTCGCTCTGTCACCCAGACTGGAGTGCAGTGGCGTGATCTCGGTTCACTGCAAGCTCCGCCTCCCGGGTTCATGCCATTCTCCTACCTCAGCCTCCCAAGTAGCTGGGACTACAGGCGCCTGCCACCATGCCCAGCTAAGTTTTTGTATTTTTAGTAGAGATGGGGTTTCACTGTGTTAGCCAGGATAGTCTCAATCTCCTGACCTCGTGATCCGCATGCCTCGGCCCCCCAAAGTGCTGGGATTACAGGCGTGAGCCACCGTGCCCGGCTGGGTTTTCTTGCTTCCCAACTGGTTGCATTGATCTCTTTGCCCAAAGGAAAGGGCCATGTCATGACCTGCAGGTATTAATATTTATTTTGCTTAATTTAAGTTTTCTTTGAATCCAAGAGCACTGGAATTTACTTTCTATAAATTCCTCAAGCACTTAATGCATAGGTGCTATATGTAATCCAGTAAGATACAAATGTCTGCCTTTATGAAGTTAGCACAAAGGTGAGCCTTGTGATGAGACCAACTGTCTGATGAAGACTTTTTCTGCATTTTTCCACTATTTAGATCATTTTATCTTCAAGTAACCTGTCTTCATGAAGTAGCAAACTAAGAGTTCTTTTACTTATCAAATATTATAGTAGGTTTTAAAATGAACTGATAAAAAGAATTAGAAGCAATCCACATGCATATTTCTTAATAATCTTTTAATCTTGGTATGAGTTCAGATTCTTACTAATGAGTAAATTTCCAGTCTGAAATGATATTTAAATATTCTTTTAGGTTATTCCAAAATTTATATCTTTGCTACAACACAACAGGAAATGGTATGTTATTATTACCTTTTTACCCATATGCTTTTCTGGTATGTTAGAGTATTTGGTGACACTTTCTTGAATATCATAAAGTCTTAAAGGCCACAAAATTTAATGTCCCACCAAATTTAAGAATCATTTCTCCAGTGTAATAGTTTTTAAAATAATCTGTATCTTATTTTTGTAATTTACTTGAGATAATTTCAAATCTTAATAACCTATCAGAGAACTTTGAATTATAGCATTAACATTTGAAATCTATTTTTATATAATTTTACTTTCTCAAAGAACTTATTTAATTCATAGAACTGTAGATATTTCTTTAAAATGAACTTATGGTATAAAATTGAATACACATTTCACAGGGGTCACTAATATATTTGCCACTTTCCTACTAAGTACCCTCAGAAGGTTTGGAAATTGTTTAAGAAATATGAACAAAATTTAGAAAAGCTATGAGAATTTGTATTTTCAGTAAAAGATTCTGGGATCCCCATGGGAAGTGGTTTCTCTGCAGTTGTAGTACCCATTCAATGCTTTAGGAAACTTTACCTTTTTACACTTCATGATTTCACTTCATTTAATCTCTTCAGTTGCATTCATGGGTCAGGGCTTCAAACAAGAAACTTCCTTTATGCTACTGATGTTGTAGAAGCATTTCTCACTGTCCTCAAAAAAGGGAAACCAGGTGAAATTTATAACATCGGAACCAATTTTGAAATGTCAGTTGTCCAGCTTGCCAAAGAACTAATACAACTGGTATGTATCTATTTTAAAAGGGTGGTATTTTCAAAATTGTTAGTGGCAGTAACCATTAATTTAGTCAAAATCAGAAGCATACAGTTTACTTAATTTAAAAGTAAGCAAGTAGAAAATGAAATGGATTATGTGTACCATATGTGTCTTAATTTAAGTTTTATCGCCTATTTAGTAACAGCTTTTCAGGAAAAAATAATTCATTAAATGTACAGTCCCTAATTGTAAGACATAACTCATTTTTAGAAATAGAAAATTGTGTCTTAAAATAAATAACAGTGACATATAAAATAATTATATCAGTAGTTATGAATATCTGTATATATTAGGGGACATCAATTATAAATTCATTTAATAGAAAGAGGGACTGAATAATAACCAAAATCCAATGTGTATATCTGAGCTTCAGATGGAATTTAGTATAAAGTATAGAAAGTGTTACTAAAATGATGTTCATTTTAGCTGTCTTCCCTGCTATGAAGCAGTTGTTTTCTTTTCAATCAGCCATTAAATACCATTGTTATTCTCTGATCTCATTTTATAATTTGACTCAAAAGCCTTCTCCATTTTGACAGATCAAAGAGACCAATTCAGAGTCCGAAATGGAAAATTGGGTTGATTATGTTAATGATAGGTGAGTAACAAGTTAAAACATTAGGGAAAGGTTGTGAAATCTTAGGTACCTTTAAAATTATAAAATATGTGGACTTGACCAATAACTAGTTTATCTCTTTTGAATTTTCTGGTAAAACATTTTTTTTCATAATCATAAGTACCATACAGATTAAGTATAGCATTATTACTTAATAGCTGTATGACTTAAAAAATTATTGACCCTTTCCAAGTCTGAGGTTTCAAACCTCCAGTGTGAAATAGGGATAATAACATCTCTCTTTTTTCTTTTTTTTTTGAGACAGAGTCTCACTCTGTCACCAGGCTATACTGCAGTGGTACAATCTTGGCTCACTGCAACCTCCACCTTCCCAGGTTCACACTGTTCTCCTGCTTCAGCCTCCCGAGTAGCTGGGACTACAGACTTATGACACCATGCCCAGCTAATTTTTGTATTTTTAGTAGAGACGGGGTTGTACCATGTTGGCCAGGATTGTCTCGATCTCAACCTCGTGATCCGCCCACTTCGGCCTCCCAAAGTGCTGGGGTTACAGGCGTGAGCCACTATGCCCAGCTGATAATAACATCTTTCTTATGAAAGTATTTTAACATTTATTTATAATGTATATTAAATACCTGACCCACAGCCTTGGCATGTGAGTCCTAATAAGGTTTTGTGTATTTGTTTACTCATTCATTGAACATTTGTTGAGTTTTTTTTGTGTGTCAGGTATTTCACTTATATCTAGATCGTGACTGAAAGAAGAAGATAAGACACAGAGAAGGTTAGGCACCTGGCATTATGAATGACTTTTTTTTTTTTTTTAATATATACTTGATTTTACAAACTTTCTGCAGAAAACCTATTGGGAATTTTTTGTCAAGAGAAAAGTTGGGTTGTGGTGCATAAACACATATCTCCTAGTATCTACATTTGTAAATATATATCTACAATATCATTTTAAATCTGTTTTGTTTCCCAAGACCTACCAATGACATGAGATATCCAATGAAGTCAGAAAAAATACATGGATTGGGATGGAGACCTAAAGTGCCTTGGAAAGAAGGAATAAAGAAAACAAGTAAGTTATCAATTAATCATTTTGGGGTCAAGTCAGGAAAATTTAAAGGAAAAATAACTTATTTCCAGAACATTATACAAACCAGTGGAATATTGTGTTGAATCATTTGTACTTTTCAGATTGCCACATTTCATATATTTCTGGTAATAGTCCTGTGTTTCCTAAGCATCTTGAATTTTTTATTTATTTTATTTTATTTTATTTTATTTTTATTTTTTTTTGAGACGGAGTCTTGCTCTGTCGCCCAGGCTGGAGTGCAGTGGCTGGATCTCAGCTCACTGCAAGCTCCGCCTCCCGGGTTTAGCCATTCTCCTGCCTCAGCCTCCCGAGTAGCTGGGACTACAGGCGCCCGCCACCTCGCCCGGCTAGTTTTTTGTGTTTTTTTTTTTTTAGTAGAGATGGGGTTTCACTGTGTTAGCCAGGATGGTCTCGATCTCCTGACCTCGTGATCCGCCCGTCTCGGCCTCCCAAAGTGCTGGGATTACAGGCTTAAGCCACCGCGCCCGGCCGCATCTTGAATTTTATAAACCAACTTCTGATCAGTCTTCCCATATCTTGTTAGCATTAATCAAACACCTATATTATTTATTCTGAGGTACATATTTTTTCACTTTCTTCACACTCCTAAAAGGTATGTCTTTTTATAATCACTAGTGTCTTACATTTATTATTGTAGCTTTTTTCTTTTTTACATGTATGTAAAATAATGATCCATCAGTGGCATCTTAGAGTTGGTAAAATAGAGCTGCAGTCTTTTTTGTATCTTGAGGCTTTTTATATTGAAACCAACAAAGGTAATACATTTAGTATGTGCAGAAAAATCTATTAAAATAAGTGCTTATAAAGTCTGTGTATATATATTAAAGCTCTATTTAGAAATGTATTCATGAGAAAAGCTCTACCCAGATGTAAAAAAAAAAAAGTTTTGATTCAGAGCTTGAAATACAAAATACTTAAGTCAAATATTAAAAAACAAAAAATAATTTAAAACTATCAGGTTTCTTTAAACTAAAAAAGCTTTTACTGATAGTATAGCATATAAAATAATTTACATATTACTAGAAGAAAGGTGCTGGGCATAGCGGCTCACATCTGTAATCCCAGCACTTTGGAGACCAAAGTGGGAGGATCACTTGAGGCCAGGAGTTCAAGACCAGCCTGGGAAATATAGCGCGACCCTATTTCTACAAAAAGTAAAAAAAAAAATCAGCAGGACATGGTGGCACATGCCTATAGTCCTAGCAATTTAGGAGGGTGAGGTAGGTGGATCTCTTGAGCCCAGGAGTTTGGGCCTATAGTGAGCTACGATCACACCACTACACTCTAGCCTGGGTGACAGCGAGACCCCATTCTCTTAAAAAAAAAAATGCAAGGAAGTTCACATCAACTCATTGTGACTCTGATGCAGTGTTATCATATTTATATGACCAAACACTGTATTATACTTTTTTATATAAAATAATCTTAAAATCAGAGCAGATGACTTACTTCCCACACCCCAAATTCCTTAAAATCAGAATGTCTTAAATATTTATACCAACAAGTTCAGTATTGAATGACTTTTGAAGTTAAAAAGAAAAAAAATCACTGATTTTTAATTATAAACTTTTTAGGTGATTTAAATGTCTTCTGATTGACTTCATTGTTAAGTTCAAAATCAAATTGTTTACATCATTAGGTAGCCCTGGTCTGCTGCTTAGCTGATGGGCAAGACTTAGCTAGCAAGAACTCAGAAAATGTTGGTTAACTGATGTTTAGTTTTTTCTTTTTTTGTCTTTTGTTTTTTCCTATTAGTTGAGTGGTACAGAGAGAATTTTCACAACTGGAAGAATGCGGAAAAGGCATTAGAACCCTTTCCAGTATAATCACCATTTATATAGTCAAGACAGTTGTCAAAGAAGAAAATTATCCTACCTCTACAAGTGGTATGAAATTAAGTGACCAAATGAAGTGCTCTCTTTTCATTTGAAATTACATTCATGACTTTTTGTATAATATTCAAATGCAGAATGCCTCAATCTTTGGGAGAGTTTCAGTACTGGCATAGAATTTAAATGTCAAAATTCTTTCTGAAACCCTTTCTCCTGGAAACTAGGAAATAATAGGTGTAGAAGGCTCTCCCTGCGGGTAGCCAAGAAGAAGTCTCCTGGTTCTGACAACCGTGAGGGGTAATGGTGCTAGGCAGATGGCAACCTTCACTGGTTTTGAACTCAGTCAGCTTCCCAGCCTTTTCCAGTGTCTGAGAAAGTCTGAAATGTTTGTTTTTAGGCAATATAGGATGAGTCTTATGTCCTAATTCACCTTTTCTTTCTTTAAGATCTGATATGCTATCATTGCCTTAGTAATGGAACAAAATAAAAGCATATCTAGCACTTTTTAACTTTTGATAATTTTGTAAAATTGATTACGTTGAATGCTTTTTAAGAGAAGGATGTAAAGTTTTTATATTTTCACAATTAACCTATGTAAAACCTTGTATCAGAAATTTATCATGTATTTACTGTTTAAAATGATTTTATTTATAAAATTGTCAATATCTTAATGTATTTAATGTAGAATATTGCTTTTTAAAATAATATGTTTTTATTTTGCTGTAGAAAAATTTAAAAAATTTGATTATGTATTTTTAATCCTTCTTTGCCCTAAAGACTTTAAGATGACTTGAAAAAGTGACTGATTGGCTATTGGGTTGAGAAAGGGAAAATAAGCTGGGTGACCCTCCCTATTAAGAGTGCAGATTTTGGTATGGAGGCGTCATAATTCCTCATTAGAAAGTCTTATACTTCAAAAATACCCTTAAATACCAGCTTCCCACTGTGCTTAGGGATCCCCAAGTCCATCCCTCTTCTCTTCAGTTTCTCCAATTTCACCTTTCAGGAGAGAAAGAGAGGGAAGACATGTGTGTCAGTTAAGTTTTGCAGGAAGCAAATGCTGAGAGAAAGTAATGACTATAATGGTAAAAGAGGAAGGAAGCAAAATTGGGCAGGCTGTGCAGGCAGAAAGGCAAATCCATGTGGAGAAAATGTCTATTGTGAGAATCAGCTATTGGCCCTTTCACAGTGGAAAGGGCCCAGTGGAGCTCATGTCCCACCAGGTAGTTGGTAGGTTTCCTTGAAGAATAGTGCCACATTGGGGGCTCAGTATTTGTCTCTATTGCCAGCAGGTTGGATATTCACAGGTGGCAATAGCTGCATTGGCCGTGGTAAGTGAGAATTCATGCTGTGGGTCCCAAGAGTAGGGACCATCTGTACAGTGAGGCCTATTCCATTCAGGTGCCCATCATGGTAGTTCTGGGGTGGCTGATGATGAAAGCTGGCTAAAGTTAACTGACCAAGTCATTTTATCTACTGGGTGGTTCAGTGCCTCTTGCTATGGTGGTTGCTTTCTAGTGAGTGTTAACATGGAATACACAGATCTTCACACTCGCCGCCCTCTCCCATAGATAGGCCTATCCATGTTTCTCCAGCCTTTACTTCCTTGTTTCCTGCTCCTCTAGACTTTTTCCTTCTAAGTCCCAAAGTAGCTAGCCAGGCTACTGCTCATGACTAAATGTATATTCTCACCACAGGTCACTACCATACATAGTGCATGAACAGGTATACTACTCAAAGCTTTTTTCTTGGAAAGGTTTTCTTTTTCCACATTCTTTTTAAGGCCACCCCTGCATGGCTTTTAGGCAACCACCCTCCATTTTTGGCTCGCACCCACATAATAGGCCAATCCATCTGTAAACTAAGATCAGCTTTTCTTCTCCTTTCAGTTGGTTGTATGGTACCCTCTGTATGGCCACAGGTATAAAGAACTAAGGTGGTGACATGGGAGTCTGGCCTACCTGCTCTTACAACTTACTTGTGCTCTCCCATTCTGCTCATGCTTGATCCCAGATGTGCCGTTTCCATCTTCCAGTGGACAGCTGCTGGCTCCACCTGACTCTGAGTGGGTGGGCACATTACTCTGCTAGAACTGCCATAACAGAATATCAGAGACTGGGTAGCTTCTACAACGGAAATTAATCTTCTCACAGATCTGGAAGCTAGAAGACCAAGGTCAGGATCAAGGTGTTGGCAGGGTTGGTTTCTTCTGAGACCTCTCTTGGCTTGCAGATGGCCATCATCTGTCCTCACATGATCTTTACTCTGTAGCTAAATTTTTTCTTCTTATAAGGACACCAGTCATATTGGATTAGGGTGTGTTTTAAAGATCTCATTTTAACATACCTCTTTAAATACTGTGTTTCCACGTATAGTCACTTTCTGAGGTACCAGGGGTTAGTACTTCAACATAAGAATTTGGGGGAGACACATTTCAGCCCTTAACAGTGGGTCCAAGTGCACTTAGCACATATGGGCAGTTCTAGATGCATGGTCATTTGGTGTCCTGTGGTCAAGCATTCTGGGTCTGCCATGGCACAGTCATTTATTTTACAAAGGAATGATTCTCCACTGAGCCTGAAATGGTGTTTCCCAGGTGTACCCATGGGACCTGCATAGTTATTCTCCACTGGGGCTCACCATAAAACCCACACTACATCTGTTTCTACCACTGACACCACCAGCACCACAGGGTTTACCACATCATATAGCCCAAGTGGCAGGAATGCTTGCACCCCAGCTTGGACCTGCTGCAAGACCTCTTTCCCGCCCCAGACCCCTCAAAGCTGGCAGCCTTTTCTGTCATTCAGTACCTAAGTTGGAGCAGTATCCCTAAGTGTGGAATGTCTTCCCTCCAGAACCCAAAGCCAGGCTCTGTGTTTCCTTCTTTGAGAAAGGGGATATAAGATAAAGCGGTTTGACTTCAACTTGGAGGGCATGTCCTGGCACACCTTGATTGTTTGACTCCTAAAAATGTTACTGAAATCACAAGTCCTTGAATCTTCATCAGGTTTTATCTCCCACCTTCTGGGGTGAATGTGAATTACCAAAGCCATCAGGGTGCCAGCCACCTTTGCTCATTCTGCCTGATCAGCATGACGCCATCAATGTGATAGATCAGTGTGACATTCTACAGGATGTTCAGGAGACCTGAGTCTCTTAGGAGAGCAGAACTTACAAGCCCTAAGGTGATACTGCAAATGCTCCCGGTTTCTGATCCTTCATGGTTGAGATGGAAAAGAACACATTCAGCAAATCAGTGGCTGGATACTACTATTCCAGAGGCCTTCTAATCCACTTCAGCCAAGAAGATGTCACTTGAGCACAGCAGCTGGTATGTAAGTTTGCCATCAGAACCTGGTATATAAGTTTGGATATTTGTCCCCGCCGAAATCTCATGTTGAATTGTAATCCCTAGTGCTGCAGATGGGGCCTGGTGGGAGGTGTTTGGGTCATGGAGGAGAACCCCTCATGCTTGACATTTTCTTCGAGATAGTAAGTCCTTATGAGATCTGGTTGTTTAAAAGTGTGTGACACCTACTCCCACCCCCCACCCCCCGCCACTGCCTCTCTCTCTTGCTCCTGCTTTTACTGTGTAATGTGCCTGCTCCCAATTTGCCTTCTGCCATGGGTAAAAGCTCCCTGAGGCCTCCCCAGAAGCCAAGGGATGTCAGCACCATGATTGTACAGCCTGCAGAACTGTGAGCCAATTAAACCTCTTTTCTTGTAAATTACCCAATCACAGGTATTTCTTTACAGCAGAGCCGCTCCTTAATTGAGCTGGCCTTGATTGCAGTAATTTACCAGGATCTACCCAGTTCCAGCAGTGGCCACATTGGTGAATTAAATGGAGCTTTGGTGGGGGCCTCTCTGTATCCTTGAGATCTTCCAGGGTGGCATCATCTTCACCTCCCCTAAGGTGTGATTTTGTGTTTTAAATTGAGACGGGGGGTCGGTGGGGAGTCTCACTGTGTTGCCCAGGCTGGTCTCGAACTCTGGGACCCAAGTGGTCCTCCTGCCTCAGCCTTGATTCTAAAGTGTTGGGTCGTGGGGTGAATCCCTCATGGCTTCTTGACACTGTCTTCGTGATAGTTCTCATGTGATCACTGCTCCCAGCTGTGATTTTGGTTTTGATTTACTATCTCAGCCAGAGCAGTGGCCCAGCTGAGGCAGGTTTGTTAAGTTTGCTTCAGCCAAGGTTAGGGCACTGGCTGGGAAAATCTAGGACTCTGACACAAGGATGAGCTTGTCCGAGTGGATTCCTTTAAAGATGTCTGCAGCTTTTAAACTATTAAATCCTGAGTTTGGTCTTGGGCTTCTTCTGTTCTCCCACCTCATGATAAGGCCCTCACACTTACTTGTCATTTATTTCTTGTTCTTAGCTTTTCATTACCCATCTGGAGGGCATCAGTACAACTTATTAAAGACCAACAATTCCACTGCCCTTGTAAGACTTGTTCTCCTGAGCTTTTCAAGTGTCTGGATTGTTGCAGTAAGCAGGGCAGGGTGGTCCCTTCCCAGGAACATTCCCCCGAGTCACCACTATGAAAGTTTTAGCAACTACATCGCTACCTTATGCTAGGGACTATTTATGTCCCTGCCTCACCCAGGATGGTATTCTTATGACCAGCCAGGCAGAAAGTGATCCAGTCTAAACCCATCTTATCAACTGTTTTGTTAGACCATGCTTAGAAGTGACTGTGTCGTTTGGGTCCTCTGGGAAGTAGGGCTGAGGACAAATTACAGCTGCTAGCAGTTTATTAATAGGATGGGGAGTTAATGCTTGTGAAAAATACAAAAGAAGAAGAAACCTTCAGGCTGCAGCATAGATCAGACAGCTGTGTTTTAAAGGATATCAGACAGCTGTGAAAAGGAAGGGGTGAGGAAGAAGGTTGGCAGAGTGAGCCTCAGAATCTTACCCAGCTCAGCAGGGATCTGCAGAGCAAAAATCTCCTGAAAAAAAGTCCCACCTGGGCAGAGATGGCTGGGTTCCCTGTTGTGCTCAGCCACTGGCCAGGGGTTACTTGGAAACGGCCAGGTGGATCCTGAAGGCATTGCAAGTGGAAGCTGCTGGCTAACTGCACTCTTGCCAGCTGAGTGGCAAGCTTTTTCTTAAAGGGAAATCCAGATGGTAGACCTTGATAATTGCCATTTGTAGGGGAGGACGGGGTCTTGGAGTTTAATTGCTCTCTATACAGACTTTCAGCCAAACCACTTGGTTTTGTTTGTTTGTTTGTGAGACAGAGAGTCTCACTTATCACCCAGGCTGGAGTGCAGTGGTGCAGTCTTGGCTCATCGCAACCTCCGCCTCCCGGGTTCTCTTGCCTCAGCCTCCCAAGTAGCTGGGACTACAGGCATGTGCCACCACGCCCAGCTAATTTTTTGTATTTTTAGTAGAGATGGGGGTTTCACTGTGTTAGCCAGGATGCTCTCGATCTCTTGACCTCGTGATCCGTCCACCTCCCAAAGTGCTGAGATTACAGGCATGAGCCATCGCGCCTGGCCACACCACTTGCTTTTTATCCAATGCCTTACCTTCCCCTACCTCCCTTACCTCCACCTTCCATTGCCCCAGTTGCTGCCGGGTTCTGTGAGGTCAGCTCACCCAATCTGGAGGTTCCTAGAAGGCTCACTGGAGATGACATTTGAACTGTGACTTATTGAATGGGAGTTAGTGAGGAAACTGAGGATGATTCCAGGCAGAGGGATCATCAGAGTGAAAGCACGAAGTTTTAAATAGTGCTGTGTGTTCAGGGAACAACAGGCCATCAGTTTTACTCTAGCATAGTCATTCTCAAAATGTGTCTCCATTTCATTAAGGAAATCAAAACTATAATGAGATATCACCTGACACCCATCGGGATGGCTATTATTTTTTAAAAACACAGTGTCAGTGAAGATGTAGAGAAATTGGGACCTTGGTGCATTGCTGGTGGGAAAGTGAAATGATGCAGCCTCTGGAAAACAGTATGGTGGTTCCTCAAAAAGTTAAACATAGAATTGTAATATGATCCAGCAATTCCATTTCTAGGGATATATCCAAAAGAATTGAAGGCAGAGACTAAGATGCCTGCACACCAATGCTCATGGCAGTAGTATTCACAATAGCCAGAAGGTGGAAACAACACAAATGTCCATCAGCAGATAAATGGATAAAACAAAATGGCTTATACAATGGAATATTATTCAGCCTGAAAAAGGAGTGGAATTCTGACACATGCTGCAACATGGATAACTCTTGAAGGCACAAAGGGACAAAAGTGGTATGGTTCCACTTAAATGAGGTTCCTGGAGTAGGCAAATTGATACAGTATCAGAGGTTTACCAGTGGCTTGAGGGAGGAGGGAAGGAGCAGGTATTTTTTAATGTGTACAGAGTTTCTGTTTGGATGATGAAAAAAGTCCTGAAACCAGATAATGGTGATGGCTGTACAACATTGAGTCTACCTAATGCCCCGGAATTGTACACTTAAAAGTGGTTGAACATGACTTTTCCATTATGTATATTTTGCCATAATAATAATTTTTTAAAATGTGGCCCTGGACAGCCAGGATTCACATCACCTGGAAACTTGTTAGAAATACAAATTCCCAGACTTACAGAATCAGAAACCCTGAGAGTGGGGCCCAGTAATTCAGAAGCCCCCTAATGTTTGAAAGCCACTCTTCCATAACGTGAGATGGGGAGGTGAGGCTGGAGAGGAATATGGTAGCCAGTTCACAGAGGGCCTTGTCTGCCATGGTAAGATGCTTGGACTTTATCCTACCAGCCAAGAGCTAATTCTGGATTTTAAGGAAGAAATTGACATGGTTAGATTTGTAGGATTTATCTTTTTCCTAGTTTCAAAAATAATATGCTTATTACAGAAAACTTGGAAAACTAATCAATAAAAGAAAATCACCCATAATCTAACACTGGAAGATAATTCCTGTTAATATTTTGATGTATGTCATTTAATTTTTTGTGCATATATACATACATTTTAAAAACCAAGTAGAGGATCATAATGGACATACTGTTGTGGAGCCTGTTTTTTTTTCATGCAGCAGTATATCATGAACATTTTTACATGTTATGAGATCTTTTGCCATTTTTATTGACTGCAGAATTACGTTTTGGATAGCTTTTTCTGGCAATAGCATGGAAGATGAATTTAAGGAAGACAGGAATGAGTTCCTGCAGGGATTGAAGTTATGAAGCTGTTGCCGTAAATCAGGCTGGCGATGATAAGGCCTAAAGCACAGCACGGTAAACAGGGCAAGTCTGGGACAGACGTGAGAACGTTTTAGATTTAAAAACTTACTGATTGATGATACATTGGAGGTGCTGTTTTTTGATGTGAGTGGTGTTTTAAGGTTTTCAGTGTTGAACTGGAAAGAGTGGATTACAGTTAGGAGACATCGAGCTTTGAGAGATGTTGAGCTTTAAGGGCCTGTGGAACATGTTAAGTGGAGATACCTGGTGAACAGTCAAGTATGAGAATCTGAAGCTCAGATTGGTGGTCAGGGCTCAAGATCTAGAGACACATGTTTGGGAGTTAAGTGACTATTAACATCTGAAAGCAGATTAAATTCCCCCAAGGAAAGTATATAGAATGACAGAGTTGATGGTGGGTGGAATGATTTACACACAAGCCATAAGAAACACTAATATGTAAGTTGCAGGCAAGCAGCCCAAGGAAATTAGGAAGGAATGGTTAAAAAACAAAATTACAGGCCGGGTGCGGTGGCTCAACACCTGTAATTCTGGCACTTTGGAAGCCCGAGGCGGGCGGATCACCTGAGGTAGGGAGTTCGAGACCAGCCTGACCAACATGGAGAAACCCTGTCTCTACTAAAAAAAAAATGTATACAAAAATTAGCTGGGTGTAGCGGTGCATGCCTGTAATCCCAGCTACTTGGGAGACTGAGGCAGGAGAATTGCTTGAACCCAGGAGGCGGAGGTTGCAGTGACCAAGATCACGCCATTGGACTCCAGCCTGGGCAATAAGAGTGAAACTCCGACTCAAAAAAAAAAAAAAAAAATTACTCCCACTGCTTCACTTGACTAGCCTTAAAAATCAATCCATCAATCAATCAAATTTGAAATAAAAAAGGAATGGGTGGGGCATGATGGCTCACGCCTGTAATCCCAGCACTTTGGGAGGCCAAGGTGGGCAGATCATGAGGTCAGCAGTTTGAGACCAGCCTGGCCAACATGGCGAAACCCTGTCTCTGCTAAAAATACAAAAAGTAGCTGGGCGTAGTGGTGAGCACCTGTAATCCCAGCTACTCAGGAGGCTGAGGCAGGAGAATTGTGTGAACCCGGGAGGCAGAGGTTGCAATGAGCCAAGATTGCGCCATTGCACTCCAGCCTGGGCGACAAGGCAAGACTCTGTCTTAGAAAGAAAAAAGGGCCGGGCGCGGTGGCTCAAGCCTGTAATCCCAGAACTTTGGGAGGCCGAGACGGGTGGATCACGAGGTCAGGAGATCGAGACCATCCTGGCTAACACGGTGAAACCCCGTCTCTACTAAAAAAATACAAAAAACTAGCCGGGCGAGGTGGCGGGCGCCTGTAGTCCCAGCTACTCGGGAGGCTGAGGCAGGAGAATGGCGTGAACCCGGGAGGCGGAGCTTGCAGTGAGCTGAGATCCGGCCACTGCACTCCAGCCCGGACGGCAGAGCGAGACTCCGTCTCAAAAAAAAAAAAAAAAGGAAAAAGAAAAAAGAAAAAAAGGGAATAGTCAGAGAGTGGAAGAAAGGAAGAAATAACGCCACCAAAGCAAAAGGGAGAGACATTCAATAACCAACAGATGGCCAGCTGAAGTTCAGTGAGGCAAAGACCAAGAAGTGTCCGCTGGTTTTTGGCAATATGCAGGCAAATTTTCTAGTGTGGGGAGAGGCAGATAGCCTCTGGATTATGAAGATTGAGTAGTAATTAAGAATCAAGGGATGGGAAAATGGAATTTAGCCTTTCAAGGAGCTGAGAAGAGTCAAGATAAGGCCAGCCCTAAGGAAGGCACAGGCTAAGGAAAGGTCTTCAGAAGCTGCTTTATTTTGTTTTTAGCACAGAATGGACTTCTGTATAATTATAAGCCATTTGTAGTCAGCATTTCACCATTTGTAGTCAGACACCTTTTGACTACATAAAGCTCACTTTCTTGCTCAAATCTCACACTTTAAGAGATGAGCAATAGATGAAGAAAGAGAAATGATATTCAGGAGTGCATAATTAATGGAGTACAGTGTCCATGGAGATGGACTCCCTAGGGAAAGACTCGCTTTGGGATAGGGTTGATCTCATCTTTCTGGATCCGTAATGACAGGAGTTGAGATGAGATTGGATACAGTGACTTTTGGGGAGGCAGGTGAGGGAATTCACCATGGCCTCAATTTTCTTCCTGAAATTAGGGGAGGCAACAGGAGAGAAGTGAGTTTTGTAGTATCTCAGAGGAAAATGAGAGCAGCAGCTCTACCACGGCCCAGTGAAGGTGCAGCCACGTTTGAAGGCCATGAATTTATACTCTTACAACTGCTGAAAAAATGCTGCATTGACCATCTCAATATACACCTGTGTGTACACAAGAGAGTGTATTTCTGAAGGATTAATGCCTAGATTTGGTATATCTGGGTCCAAAAAGCACATGCACTTTAAATTTGAAAGATGAAATTCCTGCCCTCTAACAAGCCATGGGTATTAATAGATCTTTAATTTTTGTCAGTACGAAAGATGCAAAAATTGTTTTATTGCACTTCTAGAATCTTTAGCTAGCTCGAGCCTCTCTTTGACCTCACCTGCAGATGTTGAAGTTCTGCCCTCTATATTATCATCACACTGTACTCATACAATTTGTTTATAGGTGTGTGTGTTGTTTATAGGTGTGTGTGTTCCACTAAACGTGGAGCTCCTGGGGGTGTAATCACCTCCCTGGACACTCAGCATCTCTATTCATTTGCAGGTTTTTTAAAGAGCAGAGTCTTTGCCACTGTCTGTCTGTCTCTCAATTTCTCTCTGCCTCTCTTTCCTTCTTCCTCCTCACATGCACATTTCCCCCTCCCTCCTCATCCCTTGCATTTTCACCGTTTGTAGTCAAACACCATTTGACTACATAAAGCTTACTTTCTTGCTCAAATCTCACACTTTAAGAAAGAGGTGAACCAGTTTTGCAAGTCTTATACTCGATTTCACTTATATTTTGTTATTGTTTAGGAAGCTTGATCTTTAATTCTCACTTTGGTGCTTCTTTATAGAAACTTCTTGAATAGAAACCTTGAATAATTGTTCTAGGATCCTTCTTTCGCTTTAATAGTATTTTTAATACTGGTGTGTTTTATAGCTAAACTTACTATGTTTTAATTGGCATACTCTTAAAAATAGTGTTACTCAGCAATGAAAAATGTTATATTTTACCAATGTAACCTTTCTATCCCAAATTTAGGAAGTGGAAGCCCCTTTGTGTTATCTCTACTTAAGTCAATTTTGAAGAGCAAAAGAAGCAATTCTAGTTCTTCATCTTTTTCCCTTGGCTCCAAATGACAGGCATATCTCATTTTATTGTGCTTCACGTTATTGTGCTTCACAGATAATTATGTTTTGTATAAATTCAAGATTTGTGGCAACTCTGAGTCGAGCAAGTCTATCAGTGCCATTTTTCCAACTGCACGTGCTTCTTATCTCTGTCACATTTTGGCAATTCTTACAACATTTCAAACTTTTTCATTATTTTTATATATATTATGGTGGTCTGTGATCAGTGATCTTTGATGTTACTAGTATAATTGTTTGGGGACACCACATATCATGCCCATATAAGATGGCCAACTTAATTGATAAATGTTATATGTTAGTCTGCTCCACTGATGGGCCTTTCTCCCATCTCTCTCCCTCTTTTTGGGCCTTCCTATCCCCTGAGACAATACTGAAATTAGTCCAGTTAATAACCCTACAATGAGCTGGGCACAGTGGCTCACACCTGTAATCCCAGCACTTGGGAGGCCAAGGCAGATGGATCACCTGAGGTCAGAAGTTTGAGACCAGCCTAGCCAACATGGTGAAATCCCGTCTCTACTCAAAATACAAAAATTAGCTGGGCGTCATGGTGGGCGCCTATAATCCTAGCTATTTGGGAGACTGAGGCAGGAGAATCGCTTGAACCTGGGAGACGGAGGTTGCAGTGAGCCGAGATCATGCCACTGGACTCCAGCCTGGGTGACAAGAGTAAAAACTCCATCTCAAGAAAAAAAAAATTAGCTCGGTGTGATGGCACTCATGTAATTCCAGCTACTTGGGAGGCTGAGGCATGAGAGTTGCTTGAACCCAAGAGGCAGACGTTGCAGTGAGCCGAGACCGTGCCACTGTGCTCCAGCCTGGGTGACAGAGCAAGACTCTTTCTCTAAAAGACAAACAAACAAAAAACTCTACAACGACCTCTAAGTGTTCAAGTAAAGAGTTATACATCTCTCACTTTAAATCAAAAGCTAGAAATGATCGAGCTTAGTGTGGAAGTCATTTTAAAAGCCGAGAAAGACCAAAAGCTAAGCCTCTTGTACCAGTTAGCCAAGTCGTGAATGCAAAGGGAAAGTTCTTGAAGGAAATTAACAGAGATGCTCTAGTGAACACATGAATGATAGGAAAGTAAAACATCCTTATTGCTAATGTGAAGAAAATTTGGGTTTTCTGGATAGAAGATCAAACCATCCACATTTCTTTCTTTTTTTTTTTTCTTTTGTAGATGGAGTTTCATTCTGTCACCCAGGCTGGAGTGCAGTGGCATGATTTTGGCTCACTACAACCTCTGCCTCCCGGGTTCAAGCAATTCTCCTGCCTCAGCCTCCCAAGTAGCTGGGATTGCAGGCATCTGCCACCACACCCGGCTAATTTTTGTATTTTTGGTAGAGACAGGGTTTCACTAAGAGAGACCAAGAGTTAGGCTGGTCTCAAACTCTTGACTTCAAGTGATCCATCTGCCTCAGCCTCCCAATGTGCTGGAATTACAGGCGTGAGGCACCGCGCCCGCCCCACAACATTTCTTTTAAGTCAAAGCCTAATCCAGAGCCAGGCCCAACTCTTCAATCCTGTGAAAGCTGAGAGAGGTGAGAAAGCTACAGAAGAAAAGTTGGAAGCTAGTAGAGATTGGTTCATGAGACTCAAGGAAAGAAACTGTTTCTGTAACATAAGTGCTTGGTGAGCAGCAAGGGCTGGTGGAGAAGTTGCGGCACATTATCCAGAAGATCTGGCTAAGGTCACTGATGAGAATGGCTACACTAAACAACAGATTTTCAATGTAGACAATACAGCCTTCTATTAGAAGATGCCATCTGGGCCGGGTGCAGTGGCTCACGCCTGTAATCCCAACACTTTGGGAGGCTAAGGAGGGTGATTCGGCTGTCAGGAGTTCAAGACCAGCCTGGCCAACAGAGTGAAACCCTGTCTCTACTAAAAATACAAAAAATTAGCTGGGTTTGGTGGCAGGCACCTGTAATCCCAGCTGCTTGGGAGGCTGAGGCAGGAGAATTGCCTGAACCCGGGAGGCAGAGGTTGCAGTGAGCCGAGATCACACCATTGCACTCCAGCCTGGGCAATAAGAGCCATACTCTGTCTGAAAAAAAAAAAAAAAAAATCTAGAACTTTCAGTGTTAGAGAAGTCAATGCCTGACTTCAGAGTTTCAGAGGACTCTCTTAATGGGGTCTAATGCAGCTGGTGACTGTAAGTTGAAGCCAATACTCATTGACCATTCTGAAAATCCTAAGGCCCTTAAGAATTATGCTAAATCTACTCTGACTGTGCTGTAGAAATTATACAACAAAGCCTAGATGACTGAAAGATTTCTTTCAAAATATTATTGCTCATTGACAAGACACCTAGTTACCCAAGAAGACTGATATAGATGCACAAGGATATTAATGTTTTCATGCCTGCCAACACAACTTCCTTTCTGTACCTCATGGGTCAAGGAGTAATGTTGACTTTCAAGTCTTATTATTTAAGAAACAAATTTTGTAAGGCTATAGCTGCCATAGAGAGTGATTCCTCTGAAGGATATGGGCAAAGTGAATTGAAAACCTGAAAAGAGTTCACCATTCTAAATGTCATTAAGAACATTCCTGATTCATGGGAGAAGGTCAAAATGTATTAACAGGAGTTTGAAAGAAGTGGATCCCAACCCTCATGGATGACTTTGAGGGATTCAGGACTTCAGTGGAGGAAGTAAGTAACTGCAGATGTGGTGGAAATAGCAGGAGAATGAGATTTAGAAGTGGAGCCTGAGGATGTGATTGAATTGCTTCACTCTCATGATCAAACTTCAGTGGATGAGTAGTTGCTTTTTATGGATGAGTAAAAAAAAAAAAAGTGGTTTCTTGAGATGGAAACTACTCCTGGTGAAAATGTTGTGAGCGTTGCTGAAATGACAACAAAGGGTTTAGAATATTACATGAACTTAGCTGATAAAACAGCAGCAGGGTTTGAGAGTATTGACTCTAATTTTGAAAGAAGTTCTACTATGGGTAAATGCAATCAAACAGCATGGCCTGCTGTGGAGAAATTTTTCACAAAAGAGAGTCAATGCAGCAAACTTCATTGTTGTCTTATTTTAAGCCACCTCAGTCTTCAGCAACCACTGATAAATCAGCAGCCATCGATATCAAGGCCAGACCTTCCAGTATGACTCACTAAAGGCTCAGATGATTGTTAGCATTTTTTAGCAATAAAATATTTTCATTAAGATACGTACATTCAGCTTTTAGGCATAATGCTATTGCACAGTTAATAGACTACAGTATCATGTAAACATAGCTTATATGATGTACTGGGAAACTAAAATATTTCTGTGACTCCCTTTATTGCAATATTCACCTTATGGCAGTGGTCTGGAACCGAACCCACAATATCTCCAAGGTATGCCTGTTCTGGAAAGCTCTCCAATTGCATGTCTAGTAACAGCTCTATACTTTGCCTAGTCCCTCATCTGTTGACTTGGAATGAAAACATTGCTTTCTTAATGAAGATTGTTGTGAGAATTAACTGTAGGGATAGGAGAGGAGGGAAAGCACATTTTTAGGTTATAAGGCTGAATGGAAATTACAGAGATGAGAAATTGTACCTAAAATAAGCCAAATAGGCTCTTGAAAAAATTTCTATTTCCAGAAAATTTTAAAACTGTAATGGCTCCGGAGCTCTGCCCTTCACATTTTTTTAATTGAATAAACTTAAGTGAAAATATAAAACAATGTTTCTTTGCCCAGAAGAAAAATTTCTAAAGGAAAGTGGTCATTTTAGCTATTTGGATAGTAGATGTCAAATGAAAGCTCTGTGTGTTAACATTTAGAAAATGCACATTTCTCTTAAATTGATTGGCTGCTCTGCAGGGTTTTCTTTTGCTAATATTCTAAATAAGTATGCTACCTCTGACTTAATCTGCAGGTATTTCAGCAATCATAAAAAGGGAATAGTGTACCACATAGCTTAAATTAAATCGGTTTAAATTTCTCAGGAGTTGAAATTGTGGTTGCTTAAGTTAATGGACTAATCAAACCATAGTTTTAGATGATGTTACTACAGTATTCTAATTACTGCAATCTGATTTTCCTTAGTAATTGTGAAGGTCACAATTCAAAGCCTGATTCAAAAAGGAAATTAAAAGTTAAAAATAAAAGACAAGGAAGACATTTTTATCCTCTCACATACATTATGGTAGATTATTAAGCTGACCTTGTAAAGTTAAAGATTTTGCTGTAAATTACATTGGAGTTGACTACAAGACATGGAAACTGTATATTTGAAATCCTTGAAACAGCATAATTTCATTTATGTGATTTTTAAATAAAGATGATTCATTATTAAACAAAAAATTATATCTACAAATGTTTTGATCTGTATGCTTTTTTTAAAGGCTTTCATATATGTAAAAGCAGAAGCAAGAAAAAAAAAATCATTTGCCAGACCACATATCCTGACCTGAGAATTAAAAATATGATCTTGGTATGTGCAAGACAAGCCTTAGCAATAAAGATATAAAGAGGCTACTTAGGCTGTTTGTGGATTTGGGGAAGGGTCCGTTCATTTTCACAAAATGTATCTCTAATCACCTTTTTCCATGCCTAAACTCCTATTACTAAGAAGGAAAGTTCTTTGGTCTTTAATGAAAAATAGGATTGAAATCCAAAAATTTCTAGAATCTGTAAGACAAGACTAGTTTTTTAAAATTTTTATTATTAAAAATTTAAAACATACAGAAAAATTGAAAGATATCTTTCTCTACCTGAATTTAATAATTGTTAACATTTGTCATATTGATGTTTTTGTGTGTATGTATGTGGAAATGTGTGTGTGTTTGAAAATAAGTTGTAGATATCATGACACTTCACTTCTAAATACTTTAGCACAAATATTCTGAAACCAATAGCATACTCCTACCTAATGACCATATTAGTTTTATACTTAAGAGAATGAAGTCATATATTTTATTCTCTAATACCTAATATACATATTCTAATTTCTCCATGTTCCCCCAAAATTATCTTATCTACAGCTTTTTTTTTTTTTTTCATAGCAGGATTCAATAAAGGTTCACATATTACTTTTGGTAATGTATTTTCAGTCTCTTAAACATAGAGCTGTCTCTGTATCTTTTTGATGTGGTCTTTTTTTTCTTCATGGCACTGACATTTTTGAATACACCAGCAGGCGAGATGTCTTAGAGAATGCCTCATATTCTAGATGTATCTGGTTATTTCTTCATGGTGTCATCTAACTCGTTTCTCCATTTTCTCAATTTCATGTAAACTGAAAGTTAGGTCTACCTGGAGGCTTAAGTAGTTTCAGATCGAACATTTTTAGCAAGAAATCTTCATAGGTAATGCTATGCATATTACATTACAGTGTATCAAAAGACCCACCCAAAGAAGGGTGGAAAGACCTCTGTTTACACTGAAGTATAGATGATTCCTAGCATGTCCCTTTCTGGGCCCCAGATTTTTAATTGAAAGTAATTAGGCCTCAAGAGTCTCAAAACAAGTGTTAACAGCAGAGGATGTCCAGGTTCTTGACATCTTGAACAAAGGATTGGACAAAACGCACAAAGTAAGAAAAGAAAGAAGAAGCAAACGTAGAGATTTATTGAAAACAAAAGTTCACTCCATGGGGTGGGAGCCAAGGATTACAGAATTTTCTGGGATTTAAATACCGTTTTAATCCCAGAGGTTTCCCATTGGTTACTTAGTGTACGCCCTATGTAAATAAAGCAGTGGTCTGTGCAAGAAGGGACCAATCAGAGGCTGAAGCAAAGTTACAAAGTTACACCCTATGTAAACTTATGATTGGTTGTGGAAAGTGACCAATCAGAGGCTAAAGTGAAGTTATAACGTTATACTCCTATGCAAATGAAGACTTGGCCTGCGACCAGCCCTATTGGTTGCGGGAGAGGACCATCGAAAGTACTTTCAGTTTTTCATCTGCCATGCAGAAAAGAGGGGGTTGCAGAGGAAGTAGTCTCTGGTCCTTTTGTTACTTGGAAGTGGAAAATTGGGGTTTTCCTGTTGATTTATTTCTAAGAAGTCAGCGTGAATGGGCCTATGTTCCCTGCCTTTAGAGCCTATTCTCCTATCTCACAAGATTGGCATAGAAATTCTTCATGGGCTCAGGGAATGCGCCAGTTTAGTGTAAGCAGCAAGATTCAGCACTCAGTAAATCTGGGAAGACCATTTGCCTTAAAACTTAATATCCCTAAAGTGTATGTTACCATAAATTAAAGCAAACTTCTGTTCTGATAAGGTTGGTCTTAAAAGGGAGAAACAAGCATAAACAAGTATAACAACTCTGACCTGGGGCCTGAGACCTAAGTTCTAGTCCTACCTCTGTCACCAGATAACTGGGTCACACTGGGAGTCATTAACCTCTCTGGTATTTCATTGATTCACACATGGGGTACAGGCATTGTCCCCTACATTTTGTAAATATTACACAAGCACCAATATGATTGAATATCCTTGTATATTTCTTATTAGGACAAAGAACAGCACTTGAATTTTATTTCTTGCATTTTTGGGGGGGGCAAGTAGGGAAGCATCAATCATTCCCAAACTGAAGCATTTCTCCTTATCCAACTATCTAGGTAATTATTGTCATGAGGGTAAAATGTGGTGTCTGAATAGGGTTCTTTGGCCTGTGGTTTGATAGATTCCTTCCTGCCTGTCGAGAAAGAATCAGGCATCAATGGGAAACACATGTCGAACGAGAGGGGTTGGGTTGCAGTTTTATCCCCTTCTGAATTGTATGTAAGCTTGTGTGACTGGGAAAATCGGAGTCAACTTTTCCAACTGCAAATGAGGAGAATAGGCTAGAGAGCTGAGTGGTAGAATCTTGGACTAGGGTCCTGCTTTCTATCTCACTAATTGGAAGAGTCCTGGACATGTGCCCTGACCACTCCAACCACAGAAGGACTGAGGACAGTGGGTTCAGTGAGGCTTCCCTTAGAGTCCTGCCTGAGGCCTGACCACAAAGCAGCAAAACTCCACTATCCCCTCCTGTCACCCTCTCCTGCCCATACACTAAAGTCCTCTAGAAAAATCCTGGCCTGTGTGTGCAATGAAGATAGGGAGGAAGGGTGGAGAAGAGCTGCCTTGACTCCAAGACTTTTATACTAAACACTACATTTCTGAGTAAAAGTGAGGGGTGTGGGTTGGGCACAGTGGCTCACGCCTGTAATCCCAGCACTTTGGGAGGCCGAGGTGAGTGGATCACCTGAGGTCAGGAGTTTGAGACCAGCCTGGCCAACATAGTGAAACCCCATCTCTACTCAAAATACAAAAATTAGCTGGGCATGGTGGTGGATGCCTGTAATCCCAGCTACCCGGGAGACTGAGACAGGAGAATCGCTTGAACCCAGGAGGTGGAGGTTGCAGTGAGCTGAGATCGTGCCATTGCACTCCATCCTGGGCCACAAGAGGGAAATTCCATCTCAAAAAAGGAAAAAAAAAAAAAAAAAAAAAAAGTGAGGGGTGTGAGGAATAGGCCAGTGAGAGGAGATGGAGTTAAGGGATACAAATAAATAAATAATAAATAAACACAACTAGAGAAGTGGATGAAAGCGACACAAAGTGTTGGAAAGATTTCCCCTCTGCCTTTAGGGTTCAGTGGGCGGTGGTAGGGGTTGTGAATCAACTGAAAATAGACAGATTAATGGGAGAAAAATTTTAACTCACACACATGTGGGAACATTCAAATGAAAAGGCTGGCTGAACAGCTACGGATAAGGGTTTATATACTTGCTTAAGAGGGGGAAAGAGGGAGAGAGAGGACTTCTGTGGGAGATATATGAGCTTTTAGGAGAGACAAATGGCTTTAGGGAAATAATGGAAGATAGGACAGTCTGTGATAATGTTTGTTTACGCAGTTTCGTATCCCAGTGCTAATAGTCTCCTTCCTTGCTGGAAATTCCCTCAGAGACAGAGAGGACTATGGCAGCTTCCTTCTTGGAAGGCTGTGCCTTTCCTCAGATAAGAGCAGCTCAGAAAAGGCTTCTTGCTGCATCTGTTGTATCTCAAATGTCTTCAGTTTAATCTTTGTACCATTTTGGTGAGTTGCAAGTCCCTACAAAAGTCAAGAATGTGAAGCCCCCGAGAGGTTGAAAGGAAAACAGGACCAAAGTGCACAGGCTTCTCCGAGTCGTGGCCTCATTTTCTGAGCCCCTGGTCATTGAACATCAGCTGTGTACCTCAGTGGGTTAAAGGAAGAGACTGGCTGATTTAGGCTCTCTGATTTTTTTTTTTTTTTTGAATTATTAAGGGATTTAGGAAACTCGTGTGTTAAATTTATTTCATTTGATTTCTCTAGATGAATAATCAGGCCTTATCCTTCATGGTTGAATAAGGATAGGGTGGGAAGATGAGGAGATGGGGACAGAAACGTAGTTGGGAGTCTGGCACACTTCATCAAAAGGCAGAGACAAGCAATTAAGCTAAGAAGTATTTAAAGAGCATCCAAGCCTCTGAAACTCAAGTTCTAGAATCCAAGTTTTCTGGCCTGTAGGGTATTGTGCAAAATCCACATGATTAGCTAGGCGTTTGCTTGATGGATGTGGGAGGATTGGATTAGAACATATGAAAAGCTTGGTAGGTTGTTCTGAGTATAATTTACTTAATTGTTTCTGGCCTGGTAAGTATACCCAGAGGCTTGATGTTGATGTATGTGATTCAACAAAAATGAAAAACAATAAGGTCTTTATGGACTTGTGGTTTAATGGCTTTAAATAAATTAACTTCTTTTGGATCAATTCAGCACACTGATGATCTTTGCAATCTGTTAATTTTTTAAAATACTTCTCCCCTAAGTTACAACTTTAATATATAACTTCGGAGGAATCGCTTTGTATCCATCAAACAACTTCCTTCAGAAAGCATACCATGCCCATAAAACAGCATCTGCAGGAAAAAACTGGTCCCTAACCCTAGATTCAAGTTTGGGTTTTTGATTCTCATGCCAATTTTTCATTGAAACAGAGTCTTTATGAAAAATATTAAGAGCATTTGGTGCAAGGTAAAGAATATGCTCTCTGGGTCAGCAGTCAGCGCTATGTCAGTTTGTGTAACTGCTATGGACTAAAAAATATATCCCCCCAAAATTAATATGTTGACAACCTAACCCCAATGTGACTGTATTTGGATATAGCGCTTTTGGGGGGTAATGAAGGCTAAAGAGGTTGTAAGCGTGGGTTTCTAATCTGATAGGACTGATGGCCTTGTGAGATGTGCAAGGCCATCTTCTCTCTCCACACACACACACACACACACACGGAGGAAAGTTATGTGGGCACACAGAGACGGTGGCCTCGGCAAGCCAGGAAGAGAGCCCTCACCAGGAACCCAGTCCTCCAAAGCCTTGATCTTGGACTTCCCAGTTTCCAAAATGAGAAAAAAAAAATTTCTGCTGCTTAAGCCACCCAATCTATGGTATTTTGTTATGGCAGCCCAAGAAGACCGATACAGTAATCTCAAGCAAGTTACTTATTAGTGTCTCTGAAGCGTTAGTGTAAAATTTGTGGTCAGGCAAAATAAATGCCAAATTCTCTTCCAGCTCTTAGCTATAGTATGATTCTAATTGAAATTCTCTTGGCTCAAGAAGACCACCAAACGTTTCTTATTTATTTATTTTATTTTAAAAACAAATCTGAGTTTTTTTTTTTCTTTTTTTAAAGACAGGGTCTCACCGTGTCACCCAGGTTGGAGTGCATGGTGTGATCACATGATCACAGCTCACTGTAGCCTCACCCTCCCAGGCTCAAGCGATTCTTCTGCCTCACCCATTAAAGTCAAGTAGCTAGGACCACAGGTGTGTACCACCACACCCGGCTAATTTTTTAAATTTGTTTTGTTTTGTTTTGTTTTTACGACAGAGTCTCTCTCTGTTGCCCAGGCTGGAGTGCAGTGGCATGATCTCAGCTCACTGTAACCTCTGCTTGCTGGAATCAAGCGATTCTTTTGCCTCAGCCTCCTAAGTAGCTGGGATTACAGGCCCAGTGCCACCATGCCTGCCTAATTTTTGTATTTTTAGTAGAGATGGGGTTTCACCATGTTGGCCACGCTTGTCTTAAACTCCTGACCTCAAGTGATCCACCTGCCTTGGCCTCCCAAAGTGCTGGGTTTACAGGCCTGAGCCACCTCACCTGGCCCAATTTTTTTTTTTTTTTTTTGTAGAGACAGAGTTGTTGCCCAGGCTGGCCTCAAACGCCTTGGCTCAAACGATCCTCCAGTCTCGGCCTCCCAAAATGTTAGGATTATAGGTGTGAGTCACCGTGCTTGGTCTGAGTTTCAAATTTTCAGAAAAGTTATAAAATGATACAGAAGAGTTCCATATGCCTTTTACTCAGATACACCAAATTTTAATATTTGTTTCTATTTTTTATATTCTCTTCATATATACACATGCGTGTGTGTGTATGTTTACGTATATAATCATATGTATGCATACTATTATTTATTTTCAGAATCTATTTGAGAGTGGATTGTCTCTCATCCCTTAATAGTTCAGTATGTACTTCCTGAAACAAAGATATTTCTTACCTAACTATGGTTGCCAACTTCAGGAAATTTCGCATTGATAAAACACTCTCATCTAATCTGCAGCTCATGTTCCAATTTCATTAGTTGTCCCAATAACACCCTTTAAAGCATTTCCTCCTCCAGAATAGGAACCAGTCAGGGATTACGCATTGCACTGAGTTGTTGTGTTTCTTTCACCTCCTTGCATATGGAACAGTTCCTCAGCTTTGCTTTCGTGATTTAACAGTTTTGAATAATATAGGCCATTTATTCACTAGGATGACCTTTACTTGGGGTTTGTATAATGCTGCTCCATGATGAAACTTAGGTTCTGCTTCCCTGCCTGGAACGCTGTGTGTGTTGTGTCTTTTCCAGGGCATCACGATAGAAGGCACGTGATCACCGAATGTCCTGCACTGGTGATGGTAATTTTGATGACCGGATCATGGCATTGTCCGTTTTTTCCACCGTGCAGTTTAAGCAATCTGTGGAGAAACACTTTGAGGCCATGCAATGATCCTGCTCCTCGTTTAGCTGTCCCTCCCTAGACTTCACATCCATTGATGATTCTTGACTGAATCAATCTTTACTATGATGTTTGGAAAATGGTGATGTCCAGTGCTACCACTACCTCCAAATTTGTCAGTCTGCACAATTCATTCAGCTTTGAGTCCTCAATTCCTTCCCTGCATCCACCACACACAATTATTGTACTAAAGGACTTTTATTTTATTCAAAGGGTAAATAATTCATTAATATTCTTATTTATTTTGATGCTCAGATTGTCCCAGTGTTGGCCAGTAGGAGTCCCTTCAAACTGGTTCCTAGGTCCTTTTGACATACCCTCGTCATTTTAAAAATACTTTTGAGAAATATTGATTAAAATCAGAGGCCCCCAAAAATATGTGTGTGTGTGTGTGTGTGTGTGTGTGTGTGTGTATGCATGTGCACTGTGGAATCCCAAGGAGCAAACTGAAGGAGAGATTAATTAACAGCCATTTAAAATTTTATCAGAAGTGGGGCACAGTTGTGCATGTCTGTAATCCCAGCTACCTGGGAAGATCCCTTGAGCCCAGGAGTTCAAGACCAGCCTGGGCAATAAATGGAGCAAGACTCCCGCCTCAAAACAAACAAACAACAACAACAAAAAACCCACAAAAATTTATTAGCTGTTTTAACTATACACAACATACTCTCTTTAGTTTTATTATTCTCAGATCTGCTAGTTAGTTCTCATAATTAGTTGTTTTTTTTTAATCATAGGTAATTAGACTGGAGTTGGCCAAAATCCACGAGCTCATTTGGAAAACAGGACTGTAGCTTACACAGTTTCTTTTCAACACAGAGTCTTCTTCAACATCTTTATCCTCATTTTGAATGCCAACTTCTTTACCACCTGTCTCTTCTTACTATGATGTGCGTGCACAGATTTTCACTTCACTTTATTTAGCCTGTGGCGCTTGGTCTCCTTGGATGTTCTGACAGTTCTTCTTGCCACTGCAATCTTGCTGAGTAAAGCAAGGTTTTCCCCAAACTCATAATAATTTTTATTCACTTTCTCTGTTCACAGACAGCTCTTACTATCTCGGTAATTTTTTCCAATGCCCCCAGGCCAAAAGAAATGCCGAACAATTTATTTTATTAAGTACACAGGTCCAAACAACTTAATAAGGATTTATGTCCAACAACTTCATAGCTACTTCAAAAATATTGTACATATAATTGAAAGAAAAGTTACATTTTCATGTCATTCCTTTTTTTTTTTTTTTTAAGGGCAGCTTCCCAAGCCAGACTAGGCTCAGAGAGACTCCCTAATTTCATTCTTGCCACAGTTAACTAGTTAACTTACTGGTGGGATGTGTGTATCCTGGACAGTGTACAATTTCTTAAGCTTGGAAACAGATTGGACATCTCAACCCTAATTTCATATTCCCTGTTGATTCATGGATACCTTTTATCATGCTGAAAGAGATGACATCATTGATAGAAATGTAATCTCTTGCCGAAACAATGAACTACTGGGTAGTTTGCATAGTGTTCCACAGATGCCAAGCATCCTTATGTTACTCTCAAAATGTAAAATATTCTTCAGTGCCCTGTGGATTCACTGCAGCCACCCAGGGCTCTTCATTGCAGTTGTGGAACCATGGCACTAAGTCCCAGAAACTTTCAGTCTCCTTTGTAAAACAGCAACAATAAATATTGGGTTGATGTTGAAGATCTTTTCACTAACAGGAAAACCTGGGAAGAAACCTGGAGAGCATCAATCTGAGGCTTTCACAAAGTTTATCAAGTAGGTGATCACATTGTTTATTTATCTTCCAGACATTCCAAAACACTTTTAACTATTTTTGTTGTTGTTTTGTTTTGAGACAGAAAGTCTCACTCTGTCGCCCAGGCTGGAGTGCAATGGCGTAATCTCAGCTCACTGCAACCTCCACCTCCCAGGTTCAATTGATTCTCCTGCCTCAGCCTCCCAAGTAGCTGGGATTACAGGTGCGCACCACCATGCCCGGCTAATTTTTGTATTTTTAGTAGACACGGGGTTTTACTGTGTTAGCCAGGCTGGTCTTGAACTCCTAACCTCAAGTGATCCACCCGCCTAGGCCTCCCAAAGTGCTGAGATTACAGGCATAAGCCACTGCGCCTGACCTTACTTTTAACTGTTTAACAGTGAAAAGGCTACTACCACGGAGAGTTCTGGGACAACATATATAAACAAAGACTGTTCTGGACATCCAGCTTATCCATGACATCTCTCACAACACTTCCTTTCTAAAATCAACTTTTACTAAACAAATGATCACTATGAAAATGTAGTGTCTATTATCTCACAATTTGCCAAGGGATCTCATCACATTAATTGGTTGCACTCTTCCTTCTCCTCTCTCTCTTACCCTGTTCCTCCATTTTCCATTAGATCCTGCTTGGACCTTTGCTACCCATCCCCAGCCCAGACTAAATCCCATCAAAACTTATCTACCACTTTCCTAGTTACCCAGGATTTTATTTCCTAGGTGACAATGCATGAAGCGGCTGGTTTGCAGGTGTGACCAGAAGACAAGAAAGCTAGACATTAACACCATGTCCCAGCCCGTAGATGTGTTATGCCATCACTCTCTAACATATATTTTGAGACTTCCTAGATTTGATTTTAACCCAAAGACACAACTTTTGTAAAATTTAAGAAGCTGAACTATCTCATGATTCAATCCAGTAAGGAGTAGCCAGCCGGCAGCCCAAGAGTCATTGAAAATAATTCGTCTGGCCTGCAGTGTTTTGAGGAGAATGGGAAAGGTAGCTACATTCAGAACACACAAGAAAGCCTGTTAAAGGCCTCTTTTCCCATCTCTTTTCAGATGTACGATCCTCACAGGGCGGCTGCCCAAAATTTCTCCCTCTTCCACTCCAAGCTCCCCAAACCCTTCTCTGAACTCGGTCCAGCCCCAAGTTCTCTTTGGTCTCTCTCTCATCCTTAGCTGCTGACTTCTGTTAAATCGGAATCTCTTCGGTTTTTTTGAATTTAAAAGGCAGCTATGCTAACCACCATCAACGCCTCGGCTCTTTTTTGGATTTGGCACAATAAAGGAACCCAGAAAGAAACTCTCTTTCTTATAAGAGAGGAGGCTTGGTGGAGAAAATAGAGATTGCAAACATTTCTAATTTTGTATTTTTTCTCTTTCGCATTTGAAGCCATCCATCCATCCATCCATCCATCCATCCATCCATCCATCCATCCATCCATCCATCCATTCATCCATCCATCCATCTATCCTATCTATCCATCCATCCAAATTGGCTGTGAAGCTTCCACTTAAATGCAAAGCTCTAAAGAGCAGGGTAAGATCCCTGCCTTAAGAGATTACAATTTAATTGGAGACAAAAATTAAAAATGGAAAAAGTAAGATGTTTGGGAAGTAAAGAATGTCTGCCCCTGGCACGTAGTGGGTTCTTCAGAAACATTTGTTGACTCGTGTGGGAACTAGCATTGACTGAATAATCATCGTTAGTGAGCTCACTAAGCATTTATTTGCCAGTCAGGCTCCATGCAAACAGGTGCTGATGAAGGTGGACATTTCCCCGGCTGCAAACTACTCTCCAGAGGCCAGTCTAACGATTCCTGCCCCGTACATCCAATCGTATTGGGCCTACACGGCTCCTCACCTGGGGCCTGGAACTTTTCGGAGAGCAAGGAGACAAACGTGCACAGTCATAGGCAGGGGCGGATCGACGGGAAGGGGCTACCAGGCCTGGGCAAGAGCTCGCCGAGGCGACTCCGCTGCTCCGGATCTCGCGGGGACCAGCCCCAGGAGGACCGAACCAGCATCCCGAGGAGCCGCCATGGGGACCCGGCCTCAGCTCCTGGGCTGTGCCGGCTGCGCGCGCCGAGAGCGATCTAAGAAAAAGGCGTGTGTGCAGTGCGCCTAGTGGCAGCGTGGAAGCAGTGAGGAGGAAGAATTCCGACGACACCGTTTAACAGGACAAGGAAGAAATGCTGTAAATGATCACCAAGAAAAGACAAGCATGACAATTGGACGCAAAGCTCTCAGTGATAGTTTACTCCGGAGACAATCCCAAGCGCGCCGAAATAGCTCAGTTGGGAGAGCGTTAGACTGAAGATCTAAAGGTCCCTGGTTCGATCCCGGGTTTCGGCAGCTACTTTTAAATCCTGACTTCAAGAACTCAAATTTTGTAAGACTCTCAGTCCACGATACCCTGGCCCATTCCTTCAAGCCCAAGCAAAAACTGAGACTTGAAGGGTGAACGAGGAATGAAACAGGCGTTCCCAGCCACCCCCTGGAGCAGGATCCCTCCGCACAGCTGCTTCTGGGCCGTTTCCTGGAGGCGCGCGGAGAGGCTGCCGCGCCTGCCCGCCGCGGAGCCTGGGGCCGGGACCGAGAGCCACCCTGGGCGCCCAGAGACGCGAACGACCCAGGCCGCGGTGGCGAGACAGGACGCGCGCCCCCTGGGGGGCTGGTGTGACAACCGAGGCTCCAATGGGAGGAGGTCTGGTCTGTCCACGGGGCCAGCAAAACACCTTCATCCCAAGTTCATCGCATTCCTTCTAAGTATCCGACTTTGAAGAAAAAGCAAAACTGCTGCGTGGTCAGATGGCCCCCACCTGGCGTTGCCGGTGAACGGAACCCAGTGCTGGTTATTTCTGGTTAGAGGCGCATGGAGGCCCGCCCTGGGTCTGGCCCTGGGGTGGTGCCACCAGGTTACTTGCCCAGCGGTGAAGGATGGCAGCTTTACAGCTCCCCGACGCATCAGACTAAAGAACGTTAGCCAGGGTCTGCACCGGTGGTTCTCAAAGTGCGGTCTCCAGGTACGCAGCATCAGCACCGCCTGAGAACTACTTAGAAATGCACGTTCTCGGCCCTGGATAGGCAGCTCTGGCGGTGGGGCCCGGCAGCGGGTGTTTAAACAAGCCACGACTCTAGACGTTCCTTTCTATTTCTAAAAGAGCCCTTGCTTTCCCAAGACTGTTGCTGTGAACCAGCTTTTTCCTTTTGCTGCCTTTTGCTGTCTTTTTCACACTTGAAATACAAGTTTGACACGTGCTCGAAATTACTATTTCTGAGATTTTTTGTTTTCACGTGTGGGTGGGCGTGGGTATGCAGGGGCATCAACTTCCCGGCTACCTGTGGGAGCCCACCTCAAGGCCAAACTGGTGTGGTACTGTCAAGAAAATGGAGGCCCAGAAGTCTGATGTTATCTTGTATGACTGGTGGGAACTGAGCCAAGACCCAAGGGGAGAAGTTGCAGGGATGTAGATCTAAATTTTAAAAATAAGAAATATATATTTGTGTCGTTGGAAAATAGAATAGTCAGTTTAGTGAGGTGACGGGTTGCTGGACAGCAGATGAAGGACAATTGTGAGATGTATGCATTAGGGTCTTGCTTATTTTCTGGTTCTGCTGTTTTGAGGGGGAAGGGAAACTCATATTTATGAACTACTGTGTGTTCTCCCTTATTCATTCATTCTCTAATTGGACGTTAATTCCTAACCTCCCACTACGAGCCAGCATATTTGCTCTTCATAACAACTTTATGAAGTACATATTATTATCCCCATTTTACACATAACAGCCTTTGCAGGGTTGCAAGAATTAAACATAAGCTATGTCTGTTAGGCAGCTAACATTGCTACCTCCTAAATGTTACCGTAAGTGAAAAGTTGTTGAGATACATAAGAAAGGTGTGAATAAACATACAGGTACTTGCATGAGGGAAATAAAAGTTTTTATCTGGTTCACCAGAAAAGGCTCTATGGAGCAGTGGGTCCTCACCCAGAGAAGATATATATATATACATATAAAATATATATAATACAAAAATATAGTATATATTGTATATATGCTATATATAGTGTATATTATATGTACTATTTTTTTTATATAGAGAGAGTACTAGTTGTTGTTTTGTTTATTTATTTTTGAGATGGAGTCTCACTCTGACGCCCAGGCTGGAGTGCAGTGGTGTTCCGGGTTCAAGGGAGTCTCCTGCCTCATCCTCCCGAGTTGCTGGAATTACAGGCACCCACCACCACGCCCAGCTAATTTCTGTATTTTTAGTAGAGATGGGTTTTCGCTATGTTGGTCAGGCTAGTCTTGAACTTCTGACCTCAAGTAATCCACCTGCCTTGGCCTCCCAAAGGGCTGGGATTACAGGCATGAGCCAGAGTGCCCGGTCAAGATTTCTTAGGTAGGGAAAGATTTAACAGGAGTGCCACCAGCTATCACATTTCTAAAGAGTAGGGAAAGGTTGCAGGTTCTGGGGTGACAGTGACTTTCATTTCAGACAACCTGAGGTCTGAGCACTCTGCCCAAGATAGTGTTAGCGATGGTGAATCTGTGCAGGTCTGCAGAAACCTCAATTCTTGCCTCCTCAGAAGAAAAAATTCGACTGAGGGGCATAAGGCAGAGTGAGAGATGAATGCAAGTTTTACAGCGGGAGTGAAAGTTTTTAAAAAGTTTAGAGCAGGGTCAGGCACGGTGGCTCATGCCTGTAATCCCAGCACTTTGGGAGTCCGAGGCAGGCGGATCACTTGAGGTCAGGAGTTTGAGACCAGCCTGGCCAACATGGTGAAACCCCATCTCTACTAAAAATACAAAAATGAGCTGGGTGTGGTGGTGCAAGCCTATAATACCAGCTACTTGGGAGGCTGAGGCAGGAGAATCCATTGAACCCGGGAGGCGGAAGTTGCAGTGAGCTGAGATTATGCCACTGCACTCCAGCCTGGGCGACTCGAGTGAGACTCCATCTCTTTAAAAAAAAAAAAAAAAGTTTAGAAGCAGGAATGAAAGGAAGTAAAGTACACTTGGAAGAGGGCTAAGTGGGCCACTCGAGAGATCAAGAGCCCTGTTTGACCTTTGATGTAGGGTTTTATACATTGGCATTTCCAGGGTCTTGCATCTCTTCTTCCCTAATTCTTCCCTTGGGGTGGGCTGTCGCATGCACAATGGCCTGCTAGCGCATGGGAGGGGGGCATGCAGAGTGTGTTTACTGGCGTTGTACCCATGCTCACTTGAGGCATTCTTCCTTTACCAGCTGAATGTTCCTAGAAGGTCACGTACCAGTTAAAAGCCGCCATTTTGCCTCTTAGTGCGCATGCCTCAGCCTACTCGCCCAACTCCTGAGATCTTACCAGGAAACTGCTGACCAGTTTCAGGTTTTTTCTGTTTGGAGCCTGCCTTTCCCTAGTGCTGGCTGCGACCAATTACTATTTTAGAGAAACAGTGTAACAACCACCTGCCCACCACCTGTTGGTCTCCTGACATTCCTTGGTGGGGAGAGGGGCTCTCCTGCCCTGCTCGTGCCTGACTAGCTCCCTACTGAAACAGTAAGACCAGCTACTGGCTATTGGTGTGGGTGGGGGAAGGATGGAGGCGCACACCTGGTTAGTACCAAAGATAAACCAGACACTATGTAACGTGGTAACGACAGATGGTAATCATAATGTACTATCGCAATAGAGAAGAGAGTCCAGCGTGAACTGAACTCAACTTTGATTTGTACAGAGGTGACTGGGCATTTTGAAGGGACAATGAGGGATAAGGGAGAGAAACCAGTGGGACTTCAGCAGAGTCAGGAAGGTGAAAACTGACAAAGGATTGCTGCATGTAAATGCTGATTAGGCAGCTGTGTCTGCTAGCTGGCAATGATCAAAGTTCGGATTCTGTCCTTCCAGAGACTGGGAGACACTGGCTCCATCCTTCCTGATGATTACATTGTAAAGGAATGGTTTTTAGGTCCTTGATTGCCTTTGTAGGAGATACACAGCCATCTCAAAGGGACAGAGGACGGAGTCACAATTGTAAGTCCTTTTTAGTAAGTGCTCTGAGAAAGTGCCAGGAGCCTTTCATCAGATGGTGCATAGAATTTTTTTGGCAGTCTTGGGCTTTCTCAAGCAGGCACTCTGAGGGGGATGAGGCCTGGTCTAGAAGGGGGCTCAGAGAACCCTGGCTAGCATTTGTCAAGGAGAGAATCCCTGTCATTAGAAGTGTGAGGAGGGGAGGGTGAAGTGGGGGAGTTAGGCAGGCCTCTATTTTTTGGTTGAGAAGGCTTTTCAGGACTTGTGGCAGGGAGGAGTGATCAGGAAGCAGGTGGGCAGCATTAAAAAAATACACACACCGGTTATATATATGAAATAAAGGAAGACCACCACGTGAGAAAGCAAAGGCTGTTTATTCAGAGCTTGTTATAGCAAGGGAGTCAGCCACCATCACTGGCATTTGGGAGAGACTCAAAGGCAGGCAGGGGAGTGGAAGAGCTTTACAGCAGACACAAGGGATGGCTTCAGGTGTACCCCGATTGGAGGGTGTTGGTCTGGGAATCTGGAGTTGGCTAACTGAGAACCGGCAGCCGTGTGATTATTTAAGGAGCCTTTTGTGGTTGGTCCTAAGTTGGAAGTGAGGACAAAAATGAGGAAAGCTGTCAGTTATTGATCAATTCCTGGCCGTTTGGGATTAATTATTATGAAAGTTATTGTTTAGCTTCCCAGATTGTTATTTCCCAGACTTCTTGAAAGTCTGGCGTTAGCAGAGGTGCTTGCTGGACTGTTTATTGTAGATGAGGGGTTGGTTTCCTGGGCAGGTTATGGTCACAGTTCTGTTTTTATGTATGGTCTGACCATGGCCTATTTGGATATTCAATTTTATAATATATATTTTACCTGAAGAGCAAAAGTTTAAAAATGTAATCTGATCATTTTTATTATCTTCTGAAGTGTGATGTGCTCTAATAGATGTCAAACACTGTCACTTCCCAGGAGTGAAGGCTGAGAAAGATTGAGCATCAGGTGTCTCCTGGGAACCCAACTGATGCCATGATCACACTTTATAACTTAGGAGGCTATAAAGGGTGAAGGGTGGGAGAATAGGGTCACCCCTTACTTTAGAAAAGAAATGCTCTCAGTGGGAAAGAACACCATCATCATTAAACATTTATAAGCATTAATGCTCAGCCCGGCTATTTTGTCAGCAGAAAGGTTGTGAATGTCTCCTCTTGCTTCAGGCAATTTATCGGGGTGGGAGCAGAAAGGCATCTTTTCTCAAATTTCCTTGGAAAGCTTTTTAGAAAGAAACCTGGGACATATGCCTTGTCTGGGGAGTTTCTAAGATGACACACAAATGTATTGCTGAGCGAATGTTTATTTCTTAATTGTTTTAGATACTATATTCGTTTTAGGTCGGAACTGTGATATAGTGAAGCTGCTATAATTTTTATACATAATAAAACCAGATGAGTATTTAATAATTCATTAAGGCCTTTTGTGTAATCAATGTGTACATACATTAATGCTCATTTCATTAGTCTTGGATCATACTTGTCCTCTTTTAAATGGATGGTGGTTTATAGTTTACTTTTGTTATACTATTTGTCATATCTCAGGTTTATTTGATGTTGAGTCCTTGGCCAGAAATAAAACTTCTGTGTGGATTTGTTACAGGTTCCAGGAATATACAGTTCCTGTACAATCATCCTTCATATGTAGTGTCACAATGGATTACATTGTTTAGCTTCCTTTTCTAATGGATTATCTTGGAGGATCGTCTGCAGTCCCTGCTTAGGCGAGGGCCCGCAGACAGCCCTGCAAATGAAGCTGGACAGTCTGAGCAAGGGAAAAGCTCTTCGTCTCAGACACCAAATGCACACTTTAGCTCTGTAAATTCCAGTGTTCCTATAATGAGTTGTCTTAAAGCAGGGAGCACAAATATTTTGCTATTCAGTACCTAAATATTTCCTACAGTGCATCTTGAGCAAACTCTCTTTCCCCACATATTTCACTGACTCCCTAGTCCAAAGAATCAAAAATAATGAATAATGACAGTCACCATCTATGGAGTGTTGTCTATGTGCCAGGCATTCTGATAAGCACTTTTCATACACAATCCCATTAAACTCATCAATAATCCTTTGAGATAGGAGGCATAATTGAATACAAATAAATAGAAAAAAATACATGCTACTAGGAATGCTGTTGTGAAAAATCAGCATAATTCTGAGATGTACTAAAATGAAACATGAGCTCTGAGTATAAAGTATTAGTTCTTCTTTCATACATTGCATTAATGAGATCCATTTTTTTTTTGAGACAGATTCTTGCTCTGTTGCCCAGGCCAGAGTGCAGTGGTGTGATCTTGGCTCACTGCAACCTACGCCTCCCGGGTTAAACCGATTCTCCTGCCTCAGTCCCCTGAGTAGCCGAGATCACAGGTACCCACCACCACGCCTGGCTAATTTTTGTATTTTTAGTAGTGATGGGGTTTCACCATGTTGGTCAGGCTGGTCTCAAACTCCTGACCTCAGGTGATCCACCTGTCTTGGCCTCCCAAAGTGCTGGAATTACAGGCGTGAGCCACCGCACCTGGCCATTTTGTTCAGTTTTGATTAACACAAAAGGAAAGGGTTAAGAAAGAATGACAACATGATTAGCAGAGAGATTCATTTTAAAATACAACAATAAATGGATATGAACTAGATTTGCCGAGAGAAAAGAAGCTAAGGGTAATTTGATTATTATTATTATTTTTTGAATTTTTTTATTATACTTTAAGTTCTAGGGTACATGTGCACAACGTGCGGGTTTGTTATGTATGCATGTGCCATGTTGGTGTGCTGCACCCATTAACTCGTCATTTACATTAGGTATATCTCCCAATGCTATCCCTGACCCCCCTCCACTCCCCACAATAGGACCGGGTATGTGATGTTCCCCTCCCTGTGTCCAAGTGATCTCATTGTTCAATTCCCACCTATGAGAACATGTGGTATTTGGTTTTCTGTTCTTGCAATAGTTTGCTGAGAATGATGGTTACTATTTTCAAATTACTATTTTTTCAGTAGTATATAATTTCTAGGAAGATACCACAAGAAGGAATGCACTTAGATAAAGGCAGGAGAGATTTCTGTTAGAGAAGGACAGGAACCATTCGGTCAGGGTGATTAGATCGTTTGACCTAGTTGTGTTACAGGAAAGTATCCATCCAAGATTGGGTGAGCTAGACAACTGCTGTCCAATAGCCATATCTGTGTTCAAACAGGACTGCTAGCCAACTTTTGGCATGTTTGAAAAATCTTCTGAGTTGTTTTTTCCTTTGTGCTTGCTGCTGCTGATGGTTCGAGAAGGAATAGGGTGGATTGGCATGAGGTGTGTACAGGGGTAGAGACAAAAAGGGTGGTGGCCTCACTGGATGAATTCTATTACCTTGTTATCTCTTAACACTAAGTATGACTAGAAGCAAAACCAGCATCTGTCCCTGTGGCTGTGATGAGTTCGTGTGCACATCACAATCATGTGCCCTAGTCAGGCAAAAACAGAAAGCACTTGGCATCCTGAGATAAACCAAAAGAAATCCCCAACAGGATCACCCTGTCCAGTTAGAGGCCCCATAATAAATGAAGCTGTGAGACTTTCCTGAAAGTTATTTTTTCTATGTCAAAGAATTTTTTCCGTGACCAGTTCAAAGCTAATGTATGAAAACATCCTTTGTAAATAAGCTACTGTGACAAAATTGCTGTTTTCCCACCATGAACAGAGAAGTTGTGAACTTGGCAACATTGGTACTCTTGTGTGGGAACGTGGGTGTGTTTTGGTTTTTTGGGTTTATTTCAGGGTTTCCTGTTTATTTTTGTTTGGTGGTTAAGCTAGACTTTTGAAAGCCTGGACACCCTTGTTTAACTTTCATGCAAGTAAATAACTTTTTGTTTTCCTAAATGCTTTTCACAGAGCTGGTTCCAGAACAAAACATCTGCTTAAAGATAGACTCAGTGTTAGAAAAGTGAAAATCAGAGACCTTCGATTGAGCCTCAGGCAAATGGAAAGGTGGGGAATTGAACCCATGAAGCAGGAGGCAGTATGTGATGATAATTAAGAAAAGAAAATTGCCATTCCATCCTCAGTGGCCTTGTGTGAAGGGAATAGGCATTTAAAGATGGAACGGGCCGGGTGCGGTGGCCCTGTAATCCCTTACACCTGTAATCCCAGCACTTTGGGAGGCCAAGGCGGGCAGATCACTTGAGGTCAGGACTTTGAGACCAGCTTGGCCAACATGGTGAAACCCTGACTCAACTAAAAAAATACAAACGTTAGCTGGGTGTGGTAGCATGCACATGTAGTCCCAGCTACTTGGGAGGCCGAAGCAGGAGAATTGCTTGAATCTGGGAGGTGGAGGCTACAATGAGCCAATATTGCACCACTGCACTCCAGCCTGGGCAACACAGTGAGACCCTGTCTCAAAAAAAGAGATGAAATGCCCGAGAATTCTTGGTCGATGTGGAGACATGCTAATGTTTGAAGTGCTTGTATGGTAACACAGACATTTAAATGATGTGTCCTGGTAAAGGGGAAGCATACATGCTGCCAGTCTGTTTCATGTCAGTTTCATGATTACCTGGAGGGAAATTTGATAGGCAAGTAGACTCCATAAAATGACCTAGGAAATGGGTATTGAGGTACTATATACATTTACCTGTATGAAGGCAAATGATGGGACTGATGTTTTCCTAAAATCCCTGGTCCTGCCTCTGGAGTCGCTTCCATGACCCCTGTGCGTAGCCAGCGCAGAGCCCCTTCCTTCCACGTTTGTGTGGTTCTCTTTGAATTAAAAACATTTTTTTATGGATACATAATGGTCATACGTATTTATGGGGTACATGTGATGTTTTGATACAAGTGTACAAAGTGTAATGATCAAATCAGGGTAGTTGGGGTATCCATCACCTCAAACATGTATCATTTCTTTGTGTTGGGAACATTTCAAATCCACTCCTCTTAATGCTTCAAAATATATTAGGTTGGTGCAGAAGTAATCGCGGTTTTAAAATTGCAAAAACCACAATTACTTTTGCACCAACCTATACAATAAATTATTGTTAACTATAGTCACCTTATAATGCTACCAACCACTAGATCTTTTTTTTTTTTCTTTTTTTTGAGACAGTTTCGCTCCTGTCACCCAGGCTGGAGTGCAATGGCATGATCTTGACTCATTGCAACCTCTGCCTCTCGGGTTCAAGTGATTCTCCTGCCTCAGTCTCCCAAGTAGCTGGGATTACAGGTGCCCACTGCCACGTCCAGCTAATTTTTGTATTTTTAGTAGAGGTGTGGTTTCAGCATGTTGGTCAGCTGATCTCGAACTCCTGACCTCAGGTGATCCACCTGCCGCGGCCTCCCAAAGTGCTGGAATTACAGGCTTGAGCCACTGCATCCGGCCTGAACACTAGATCTTATTCCTACTATCTAACTGTATTTTTGTGCCCATTAGACAACACCTCTTTATCTCCACTTCACTGCTACTCTTCTGAGCCTTAGGAAACCATCAATCTACTCTCTGTCTCCATGGAATCAATTTTTTAGCTCCCACATATGAGTACAAACATGGGTTCTTTGTCTTTCTGTGCCTGTGATATTTCACTTAACATAATGTCCTGCAGTTCCACTCACGTTGTTGCAAATGACAGGATCTCATCCTTTTTTATGGCTGACTAGTGTGTAAGTACCACATTTGCTTTATCTATTCATCTGTTGATGGACTCTTACATTGAGTCTATATTTTAGCTATTGTGGATAATGCTGCAATAAGCATGGGAGTGCAGACATCTATTAGATATACTGATTTCCATTCTTTTGGATATTTATCTAGCAGTGGGATTGCAGGACCATCTGATATTCCTTTTTTGTTTTGTTTTGTTTTTTGAGGACCCTTCATAGCGTCCTCCACAATGGTTGTACTAATTTACATTCCCACCAATAGTGTACGAGGGTTCTCCTTTCTCCACACCCTCACCAGCATCTGTCTTTTTGATAAAAGACATTTTAACTGGGGTAAGATCATATCTCATTGGGTTTTGATTTGCATTTCTTGGATGATTATTGATGTTGAGCTTTTTTTCATGTACCTGTTGGCCATGCATTTGTCTTTTTTTGAGAAATGTCTATTCACATCTTTTGCCCATATTAAAATCAGATTATGTGCTTTTTTGCTATTGAGTTCTTTGAGTTCCTTACATGTTTTAGCTCTCTTTGAAATTTGATCCCCCCACAGTCTTTCTCATCTTTACAAAGCATCTGTAATTATTGATTCTACTTTTCAGGTGGTGTCTTAAATGGCCCAAGGAATACGTCTTTCTAACACGTGGACAATGTGAACAAAGGTTTATTCTCTTTCTGCAACCCTTAGTGCCCAGAGCAGAGCATCTATTCCACAATTTGTCCCTTCTTTCTTCCTTCTCATCCTATCTTCTTTTTCAATCTCTTTTCTTCCACCTCAGAGAATGTATTCTCACATTTTAAAGCTGGAAATTTGAAACAATGTTTTATATTAAATAATTTTTTTTTTTTAGAATTGATAATTGAGGTACATGGTGGAAAATTCAATCAGAAAAGGAAGTATACAATGAAAAACAGTCTTTCCTTTAGCTCTAAGTTCCCCTCTGCAGAGGCAAACTTTGTTACTGGCTTTTAGTATATTTGTTCATAAGTTATTGTTGTGTGTCTATGCACACATTTTTATATATATGTGATATACATCACATATATGTATATATCACATATATGTATATATAACACATATATACATATATATCACATTTCAAACAAACAGTGTCATTATTATGCACACCATTGTAAAGCTTTTACCTAAAGATGCAAATTACTTCTCCTTTTAATGCTGCCAACACCATACTTTTCCTTTCTTCTTCTTTTTTTTTTTTCTCACCGATTCTAAACCTGAACTGAGCTTTTAAACCATATTTTGTATTCAGAGGCAGCCTCACGCAATAGCAATCATGTTTATGTTTCCTAATTGATTCAAATTCTAAAGATAATATTGGAAAGTAATTTAATATTACATCCATAAATTATATCTCTATTTGAATGGTCTGATCTCTTATCCCAGGAACAATTATTTTATAATAATTATTTTATGAACAATAATTCTGTTATTTGTAAAATAAATAAAACCAGCAAAATTTGGTTTTATTTCGTTTACAAAAGGAAGAGCTGATTTGTTGTGCACGTTTAGCTTTGAGTATGCAGGAATGAAATCCAGGTGTACAGTAACACAGAAGAAACATTCCTCTTTTAAGCATTTTCTAATAATAGGTTGGTAAATTGCTCATAGAAAAATGCACTCAGATGCCTATTTATTTCATATCTTATTCCCTTAGCGTCACCTTAAGGTGACGCTTCATCTTTCAAGTTCTCTCAGGTTTTGAGTCTTCATGAAAAGTTTTCCATGGTTTAAACTAATATCCAGCTCTTTCCACTCTGACCATCCTGAGAGCTTGCAGTCTGCTATGCTCTGGGCATGTGATCCTGTCCCAGCTTTCCTTCTCTGTGTTGAACGTGTGTGTTCTTCCTCATGGCAAAATTCTACTGCCCCTCAAGAGGTGGGTTTGATTTTAGGAAGAAGAATTTTCGTATTCTAGTAAAAAAGCTGGGGGCTAAGAATTTTGTAAAAGGTCATAAATGTCTATTGGAGTTCTTTGGAAATGCAGGTGTTAATGTGTCGCCTGGTGGTGGTTGGGACTGAAGGAGGTTGTGTGACCTGGAATAGCTAGAGGGGTGTGGGCTGATAACCCCTAGAGGCTAGAGTAGTGCTGGGCTCTCAGAACAAAAGGAAAAGGGCAAGGACAACAGGGAGAGCCAAACCTTCTGGGTAGAAGCAGACAAATCCTGAGAGTGAGGGAGGAGAAGCAGCTGAGTAGCCCAGACAGTTGATCTAACATGTTAGGATGGGGAAGCTTCTGAAAATGATCTTCATCCCAGGCAAAGAGAGAAACTGCAACAAGAGAGCCTGAATGCAACTTCATTCTTTTTCAGTCTGAGTGCTCAATCATATTCGTGATGGGCACTGGACAGCCCATAACCTGAACGAACCTAAAAATCCAAGTTCAGGGTTCATCACAATGGTCTATGGTTTATACCCTTGAACTCTTATATTGTAGCAAAGACGGATAATGCACCAAATCCATTTGCTTTTTTCACTACAACAGATGAAGAAGGGGAAATGTGGTATACAGGAGGCAGGGGAGAAGGCTAATACCAAGGTATTGGGGCTACGTGTATGCATACGGCTTGGCGGGGAGGGGTGGTGGGAAGCACAGCCGCTGGAGGCAGGCTGCCTGGGCCAGAGCTCCAGGCTCACCCGCTGCCTGTGTAATATCCAGAAGTTCCATAACTCTTCTTGGTTTCAGTCTCCCTGTCTGTAGAATGGAGAAAAATAAAAATCCTTATTTTATCGGGCTGGTGTGAGAATTAAATGAGATAATTCTTGAAGAGTGCTTGGTGTGTAGTCAGGCAGGTCCTGCAGGCTCAGTAATCACTCTCTACAAGCTCCTCCCTTCTTTCAGGAGTCACTTTCAGCATCATCTCATCTTGGCTGCCTAAGAAAACTTAGCTGTTGCTTCCATCCTGTACTCCCTATACCTTATCCATACAATAATCTGGCTATCATTTTATGGTTGTATATTTTATTGGTCTGATTTTCTGACTGGCTGCTATTATCTCCTTAAGGTCAGGATTCACATGACTAGCAGAAAACTCAGTAGGTGCTCAATGCATTTTTGTTGAATGAATAATAGTACATCTCCTCTTTTCTCATCCTGCCAGTGGTGGCCCACCACTGCATCATAATGGCTGTACTTGTTTTTATTATATTTCCTAACATGAGAATCAGCTCTTCTGAGAGCCTACACTGAGGTTCTTATTCCTTTTCCACATCTTATATCACCTAGCCCTGTGCCAGAAACATTTTAGATTCTCAAGAATTGCTTGTTAACATCTATTGATTTAACAGTAAGCAACTATTTCAGGACTAAAAAGGTTGTATGGTTAATTTAAGATTATGGATGATTTTCAGTGTTTTCTTTTTGATTTCTCTGCATTTTTTTTCTCAATTGCATAATTTGTAGAAAACAATAAAAAAGGCTCTACATCTTCTTCAACATGGCAGCACAGGAGAGCAGGAAGGTATAACTCTTTGTTAGTGCTTCAAAAAGATCATGGGATTGTCTTAGTCTAACAGAGACAGAGACAAGTTGAGGCAGTTAGGAACAGCCATCTGCCAGGACGCTAACTGGGGTTAATTTAGGTTGTAATCCCATGAACCAGGGTTTTAGTCACACATTAAGTGGCTGACATTCAAAAAATACCTTAGCAACAACAGCATTCTCCCCATCTTTCAAGTTACTAGATGTTCTGACTGCTATTTTTAAATGGAAGGTTTAAAGAACTTTCTAGAGAAATGGGATTTGGAAAACCTTCCAGAAGTAACTGAGAGATTGAACTAAAGATTATGTGTTCAGAGAAATATAAAGAAACTAACAGTCTAGCACAAATAGAGACATGTCCTAATAATGAAAACATTTTACCTGATCCGCCAATTACCAATTCAGTTATTCTTACACAGTTACCAGGTATGTTAGCTTGTTTTTGCATTGCTATAAAGGAACATCTGACACTGGGAAATTTATGAAGAAAAGAGATTTATTTGGCTCATGGTTCTGCAGGCTGTATAAACATGGCACCCACAACTGTTCAGCTTCTGGTGAAGTGTCAGGAAGCTTTTTTTTTTTTTTTGAGATGAAGTCTCGCTCTGTTGCCCAGGGTGGAGTGCAGTGGTGCAATCTTGGCTCACTGCAACCTCTGCCTCCCGGGTTCAAGCAATTCTCCTGCCTCAGTCTCCTGAGTAGCTGGGATTACAAACTCCCACAACTACACCTCTGCTAATTTTTGTATTTTTAGTAGAGAAGGGGTTTCACGATGTTGGCCAGGCTGGTCTTGAACTCCTGACCTCAGGTGATCCACCCATCTTGGCCTCCCAAAGTTCTGGGATTACAAGTGTGAGTCACCACACCCAGCCACGAAGCTTTTATTCATGGCAGAGGGTGACACAGAGGCAGATGTGTTACATAGTGGGAGAGGGAGCAAGAGAGAGGAGGAGGTATCAGACCCTTTTTAACAACCAGCTCCCACGTGAACTCATAGAATGAGGATTAACTCATGACCATGGGGAGGGCACCAACCCATTCATGAGGGATCCACCCCACAACACAAACACCTCCCAGCAGGCCCCACCTCCAACACTGGGAACCACATTTAAACATGATATTTGGAGGGAACAAACATTCAAACTACATCACTAGGTTACACTGGGTTGGTCTTTAGCAGGGATGTTTGGGAGGTCCCCTTTGAAGAGCAGCTTCTTGGAGGCATCACAGGCCCTGGCTGCTCCCAGAATATTTACTCTGTCCAATGTCAATGTTAAATCATCACATGACATCCTTGTGATCAGGGTCCACGATTGGTACATGGCATCCTTGAGGGTCAGACCTATCAACCTTGAGTCCTAGACTGTATCGACCATTGGCTCCTGGTTGCAGCCACATTTCTGAACACATCCTTTTGTCTCCTGGGCCTTAAATAAGGGGCTAAATTTTTCTAAATCTGGAAAGATTTTGTGTCATTTACTGGCTTCTGAGCTAGTTCTTGAGATCATTTGGAAGCACAAGCACTCTTTTCTGTGGTGTTAGGGGTTAGGCTATTTCTTGCGAACATCTCTTTAAGATGCCTGATGAGGAGCTAGATTGACTTTAGTTAACCATAGAGCCTCTATGAGTGGCAGGAGGCATTCTTCCTGGAAGAGGGCAACCTAGGAGGGGCTACACCATTTACAAGCACCAATACATTAATAGTGTTTGTTTGCAATTCACTGTGCCCTACCAACCTGAGGGTATAGATGAAATCACAGTACTGGCCATAGCTCAGAATTTTCTGGCTTTTGCTCCAACTATTTATTGAGGACCTCTGCAACTAGAAAGATTCCCATTTGCACCTGTCCAGGAATGTTGCATGTATTTTCACAAATAAATCTCAGATTGCGAGCATCACAATTGGACTTCTGGTCTACCAGCTTCCCTCATTTCTTGCTTGGCCTGATGGGTTCTATCTATGAGGTAGTTTCCAGGCACTACCTACATTAATGCCTACAGGGGTGCTGAGTGTTGTGCTCTGCATATCTGCGTAGGAGAGCTGCTGGTAGCTCTTGAAGCATCCTTATCTGACAGATTTGAATGAAAACTATCCTTCAGTTTCTGGCAGAGCCTCATTCCATTGGGCTGAGTGGAGTGACAGACACTATTTCCATGTCATTTCTCCATATTATTGCCCTGATACTTATAGCAATAATGCTTCTTCCTTATTTAGCCAAAGGCCTAATGTTCCTTTGCAATTCAACTCATGCAGCTGACTAGTCTTGAACCTCTTCCATCATTTAGTCAAACATGCCATATACCCTGAAACTCTGTGGTACATACCACTGAGGACATGTGGACATATAAAATAGTCTGCATGAAAACAGGTATATAGTATATGTTCTAAATTATATATATTAACAAGCTGAAAACAAATTTCTTAAGTAAGGCCAGATGTTTGAACATTCCAGGCAGCCTAATCAAGTGGGCTGCAGTACCTTCAAAGTGATGTTTGCAGAATATTTATTCAACATTTATTTGGGCCAGGTGCAGTGGCACTTGCCTGTAATCCCAGCTATTTGGGAGACTGAAGTGGGAGGATCACTTGAACCTAACAGCTTGAGACCAGCCTGGGTCACATAGCAAGACCTTGTCTCTAAAACAAACCAACTACATTTATTTGGATGGCACTGGGGAAAGACAGATGTTACAGCTAATAGCAACTCTCACGTGTGATGTTGGTGAAATTATCTTTTGCCTTCAAATTTTCCTCCTGCATTCAAACAACAGTGTTTAAGTTAGCTACACCCACCCTCCCTAGCAGGTACTTTAGCAACTTTCGGATGTTGCTTCAGATTGTTCTTGGAAGAGCTCGCTCCCTGCCCAGAGCAGCTGATGGCAGTAGAGCAGAAACTTGATTAGCCTGTGCTTTCCATTTTTTCTTTCAAACAAACCGACTTAGGATCAGGGTCCACTGAAAGCCCATGGCCACTCTCTAGTATCCCAGCAGGCTTCTGCTCCCAGTAGTTGACTTGTATACTTGGCCAAAAACTGCTCTTGTTCCCACATCTGTTTGTGCCAGTTGTACTTATTACTATATAAGTGTGAAAAGCAAAAGACAAATAAATAATTGGTGGTCTAAGAAAATTAAGTTGAATGCCTTGGAAAAACTTAATAAAATGAAATCATCAGCTCAAACACATCATTTAGCTGTAATGAGGGCTCAGCCCCCTGACTCATTGTATGTTCCATTCAACTTGACCTGAAAACTTAGCAGTTCTCCCTTTGAGGAGACATCAGGGTTTGATTTCAAGGGAAACTTACTTGATTACTTTCTCTTTGTAAAAGTAAGAGAGAGATTTGGACACAATGGGGTGACTAATAGAGATAAATTAATAGGTTATTTAATTTATTATATAAATTTATATTTAATATATAATTATATGTCTATGAATAATATATATATGGAAAAATTGTGAATGTAGACAGAGGCTACAGCCAACTTGTTCTGTAACAATTGTCTTGATCTTATTCCATTGGAAATCATAGAGGATGCATCACAGGTGTAGTAAATGTAACACCTTTGATCAGTCAACCTACACTCAAAGTGTATATACATGAAAAGATGTGGGCTCTTTTTTGGTTCCATATGAACTTTAAAGTTGTTTTTTTCCAATTCTGTGAAGAAAGTCCATGGTAGCTTGATGGGAATAGCATTGAATCTATAAATTACCCTGGGCAGTATGGCCATTTTCACAATATTGATTCTTCCTATCTATGAGCATAGAATGTTCTTCCATTTGTTTGTGTCCTCTTTTCTTCTGTTGAGCAGTGGTTTGTAGTTCTCCTTGAAGAGGTCCTTCACATCCCTTGTAAGTTGGATTCCTAGGTATTTTATTCTCTTTGTAGTAATTGTGAATGGGAGATCACTCATGACTTGGCTCTTTGTTTGTCTATTATTGGTGTATAGGAATGCTTGTGATTTTTGCACATTAATTTTGTATATTGAGACTTTGCTGAAGTTGCTTATCAGCTTAAGGAGATTTTGGGCTGAGACAATGGGGTTTTCTAAACATACAATCATGTCATCTGCAAACAGAGACAGTTTAACTTCCTGTTTTCCTAATTGGATACCCTTTATTTATTTCTCTTGTCTGATTGCCCTAGACAGAACTTCCAACACTATGTTGAATAGGAGTGGTGAAAGAGGGCATCCTTGTCTTGTGCTGGTTTTCAAAGGGAATGCTTCCAGTTTTTACCCATTCTGTATGATATTGGCTGTGGGTTTGTCATAAATAGCTCCATCAGTACCTAGTTTATTGAGAGTTTTTAGCATGAAGGGCTGCTGAATTTTGTTGAAGGCCTTTTCTGCATCTATTGAGATAATCATGTGGTTTTTATCGTTAGTTCTGTTTATGTGATGGATTACGTTTATTGATTTGCATATGTTGAACCAGACTTGCATCCCAGGGATGAAGCCAACTTGATCATGGTGGATAAGCTTTTTGATGTGCTGCTGGATTCAGTTTGCCAGTATTTTATTGAGGATTTTTGCATCGATGTTCCTCACGGATATTGGCCTAAAATTCTCTTTTTTTGTGGTGTCTTACCAGTCTTTGGTATCAGGATGACTCATAAAATGAGTTAGGGAGGATTCCCTCTTTTTCTATTGATTGGAATAGTTTCAGAAGGAATGCTACCAGCTCCTCTTTGTACCTCTGGTAGAATTCAGCTGTGAATCTGGTCCTGGACTTTTTTTGGTTGGTAGGCTATTATTTATTGCCTCCATTTCAGAACCTGTTATTGGTCTATTCAGAGATTCAGCTTCTTCCTGGTTTAGTCTTGGGAGGCTGTATGCATCTAGGAATTTATCCATTTTTTCTAGATTTTCCAGTTTATTTGCGTAGAGATGTTTATAGTATTCTCTGATGGTAGTTTGTATTTCTGTGGTGATATCCCCTTTATCATTTTTATTGCATCTACTTGATTCTTCTCTCTTTTCTTCTTTATTAATCTTGCTAGCAATCTATCAGTTTTGTTGATCTTTTCAAAAAACCAGCTCCTGGATTCATTGATTTTTTGAAGGGTTTTTTGTGTCTCTATCTCCTTCAGTTCTGCTCTGTTCTTAGTTATTTCTTGTCTTCTGCTAGCTTTTGACTTTGTTTGCTCTTGCTTCTCTAGTTCTTTTAATTGTGATGTTAGGGTTTTGATTTTAGATCTTTCCTGCTTTCTCTTGTGGGCATTTAGTGCTATAAATTTTTCCCTACACACTGCTTTAAATGTGTCTCAGAGATTCTGGTATGTTGTTTCTTGGTTCTCATTGGTTTCAAAGAACATCTTTATTTCTGCCTTCATTTTGTTATTTACCCAGTAGTCATTCAGAAGCAGGTTGTTCAGTTTTCATGCAGTTGTGCAGTTTTGAGTGAGTTTATTAATCCTAAGTTCTAATTTGATTGCCCTGTGGTCTGAGAGACAGTTTGTTGTGATTTCTGTTCTTTTACATTTGCTGAGGAGTGTTTTACTACCAATTATGTGGTCAATTTTAGAATAAGTGCAATGTGGTGCTGAGAAGAATGTATATTCTGTTGATTGGGGTGTAGAGTTCCGTAGATGTCCATTAGGTCCACTTGGTCCAGAGCTGAGTTCAAGTCCTGGATATCCTTGTTAACATTCTGTTTCATTGATCTGTCTAATATTGACAGTGGAGTGTTAAAGTCTCCTATTATTATTGTATGGGAGTCTAAGTCTCTTTGTAGGTCTCTAAGGACTTGGTTTATGAATCTGGGTGCTCCTGTATTGGGTACATATATATTTAGCATAGTTAGCTCTTCTTGGTGAATTGATCCCTTTGCCATTATGTAGTGGCCTTCTTTGTCTCTTTTGATGTTTGTTGGTTTAAAGTCTGTTTTATCACAGACTAGGATTGCAAACCCTGCTTTTTCTTGCTTTCCATTTGCTTGGTAGATCTTCCTCCATCCCTTTATTTTGAGCCTATGTGTGTCTCTGCATGTGAGATGGGTCTCCTGAATACAGCACACTGATGGGTCTTGACTCTTTATCCAATTTGCCAGTCTGTGTCTTTTAATTGGAGAATTTAGCCCCTTTACATTTAAGGTTAACATTGTTATGTGTAAATTTGATACTGTCATTATGATGATAGCTGGTTATTTTGCCCATTAATTGATGCAGTTTCTTCATAGTGTCGATAGTCTTTACAATGTGCCCTGTTTTTGTAGTGGCTGGTACTCATTGTTCCTTTCTATGTTTAGTGCTTCCTTCAGGAGCTCTTGTAAGGCAGGTCTGGTGGTGACAAAATCTCTCAGCATTTGCTTATTTGTAAAGGATTTTATTTCTCCTTCAGTTGTGAAGCTTAGTTTGGCTGGATATGAGATTCTGGGTTGAAAATTGTTTTCTCTAAGAATGTTGAATATTGGCCCCCACTCTCTTCTGCCTTGTAGGGTTTCTGCCGAGAGAGCCACTGTTAGTCTGATGGGCTTCCCTTTGTGGGTAACCTGACCTTTCTCTCTGGCTGCCCTTAACATTTTTTCCTTCATTTCAACCTTGGTGAATCTGACAATTATGTATCTTGGGGTTGCCCTTCTCAAGGAGTATCTTTGTGGTGTTCTCTCTATTTCCTGAATTTGAATGTTGGCCTGCTTTGCTAGGTTAGGGAAGTTCTCCTGGATGATATCCTGGGAAGTGTTTTCCAGCTTGGTTCCATTCTCCCTGTCACTTTCAGGTACACCAGTCAAATGTAGATTTGGTCTTTTCACATAGACCCATATTTCTTGGAGGCTTTGTTTGTTTCATTCTTTTTTCTCTAATCTTGTCTTCTCACTTGATTTCATTAATTTGATCTTCAATCACTGATATCCTTTCTTCCACTTGATTGAATCGGCTACTCAAGCTTGTGCATGCGTCATGAACTTCTTGTGCCACGGTTTTCAGCTTCATCATGTCATTTTTGGTCTTCTCTACACTGTTTATTCTAGTTAGCCATTCAAACCCTTTTTCAAGGTTTTTAGCTTCTTTGTGGTGGGTTAGAACATGCTCCTTTAGCTCGGAGAAGTTTGTTATTACCAACCTTCTGAAGCCTACTTCTGTCACCTTGTCAAATTCATTCTTTGTCCAGTTTTGTTTCCTTGCTGGCGAGGAGCTGTGATCCTTTGGAGGAGAAGAGCGCCCTGTTCTTTGGAATTTTCAGCTTTTCTGCTTGGTTTCTCCCCATCTTTGTGGTTTTATGTACCTTTGGTCTTTGATGTTGGTGACCTACAGATGGGGTTTTGTTGTGGATGTCCTTTTTGTGGATGTTGATACTATTCCTTTCTGTTTGTTAGTTTTCCTTCTAACAGTCAGACCCCTAAGCTGCAGGTATGTTGGAGTTTGCTGGAGGTCCATTCCAGACTCTGTTTGCCTGGGTATCACCAGCAGAGGCTGCAGAACAGCAAATATTGCTGCCTGATCCTTCCTCTGGAAGCTTTGTCCCAGAGGGGCACCCACCTGCTTGAGGTGTCTTTCGGCCCCTACTGGGAGGTGTTTCCCAGTCAGGCTACAGTGGGGTCAGGGACCTGCTTGAGGAGCCAGTCTTTCTGTTCTTGGAGCTCGAACGCCATGCTGAGAGAACCACTGCTGTCTTCAGAGCTGTAAGACAGGGACATTTAAGTCTGCAGAAGCTGTTTGCTGCCTTTTGTTCTACTATGCCCTCCCCGCCGACGTGGAATCCATAGAGGCAGTAGGCCTTGCTTAGCTGCAGTGGGCTCCACCCAGTTCGTGCTTCCTGGCCTCTTTGTTTACACTGTGAGCTACTCAAGCCTCAGGAATGGCAGACGCCCCTCCCCCAGTCAAGCGGCAGTGTCGCAGGTGGATCTCAGACTGCTGTGCTAGCAGTGGGCAAGGCTCCATGGGCGTGGCACCCACCAACATGGGAGGGTATCTTCTGGTCTGCGGGTTGCTAAGACTGTGGGAAAAGTGCAGTATTTGGTCAGAAGTGTACCGTTTCTCCAAGTACAGTCTGTCACGGCTTCCCTTGGCTAGGAAGGGGAAATCCCCTGCCCCTTGTGCTTCCCAGGTGAGGCGATGCCCGGCCGTGCTTCAGCCTGCCCTCCATGGGCTGCAGCCACTGTCCAACCAGTTCCAATGAGATAGACCAGGTACCTCAGTTGGAAATGCAGAAATTACCCGTTTTTTTGCATCAATCTCGCTGGGAGCTGCAGACTGGAGCTGTTCCTATTTGGCCATCTTGGAAGCGCCCCTAATTATTTATTTTTAAGACTAGGTCTTGCTCTGTTAACCTGGGCCAGAGAGCAGTGGTGCAATCATAGCTCACTGAACTCCTAGCCTCAAGCAATCCTCCCACCTCAGCCTCCTGAGTAGCTACAAGTGCATGCCACTGTGCCCAGCTAATTTTTTAATGTTTTGTAGAGAAAGGGGTCTTGCTATGTTGCCCAGGCTGGTCTTGAACTCCAGACTCAAGCAATCCTTTCACCTTGGCCTCAGAATTGCCTTTTAATATCTTAGAATATCCGTGTTACTCAAACACAGTTTGGGAAATTTTTTTTTTTTTTTTTGAGATGGAGTCTCGCTCTGTCACCCAGGCTGGAGTGCAGTGGCGCTATCTCCGCTCACTGCAAGCTCCGCCTCCCAGGTTCACACCATTCTCCTGCCTCAGCCCCTGGAGTAGCTGGGACTACAGGCACCCACCACCACGCCCGGCTAATTTCTTTTTGTATTTTTAGTACAGACAGGGTTTCACAGTGTTAGCCAGGATGGTCTTGATCTCCTGACCTCGTGATCCACCCGCCTTGGCCTCCCAAAGTGCTTGGATTACAGGCTTGAGCCATCAGGCCCAGCCGGGAAATTCTTTGTGCTGGCTTTTTAATGTCTTTGATCTGGTTCTCAATTGCTCAAAGACAGGAATTGTGCATTATTCATCACTGCAGCTCCAGGGCATCCCACAGGGCCTGACTCCAGTACTGACTCAGTAAATGTGTGTTAACCAAATGAGTGGGCATACAGTAAGTGCTGATTTGGCTGTTGCCATGATAGCACTCACAGCTGGGACCCAGGAGCCATATGCCCCATAGTTATGTCAGCTTGCTATAGATAATCATGCCCCATGAGTCAAAAGCCCTAAAGACAGCACATGTGGCCAGAATTCAGTGTCTTCATCAAATTGAACTTTGAATGAAGTAGTGCTGACCAATTTGTAGCTATAATCATCATGGCCTTTGGGCTCAAATGAAGAGCAGTTTACAGAAGCAACATGTTTATGCAGCCAAACCAAACATTTGTGTGGTTATCTAGCAGACGCAAACTCCTAGTAGAAAGATTCATGGCACCACCATGCCTGGCTAATTTTTTACTTTTTGTAGAGACAGAGTCTCACTATGTTGCCCAGGCTGGTATCAAACTACTGGACTAAAGCGATCTTCCCCTTCCTACCTTGGCCTCCCACAGGGCTGGGATTATAGGCACGAGCCACCATGCACAGCTGAGAAAATTTATTAAAAGAAAATCTTTTCAGTAATCTTAGCTGTGCAGAGGCCTCAAGAGTTGCATTTAATATGACACAATCCACTGAGGCACAAACTCCTAAAAGGCAAAGGGAGCACCCCCTCCCCCTGTGATAAGGCTGCAATGACGGAGACAGGGTGTCTCTGTGATGTGAGGGAAAGACAGAAGAAAGGTGGGAAGTAATTCCTACACCAAGGGATGGAGCCTGTATTTGTTTGCCAGGGCTGCCATAGCAAAATGCCATAAACCGAGTGGCCTAAACATCAGAAATGTATCACCTTGGCCAGGCGCGGTGCCTCAGGCCTGTAATTCCAGCACGTTGGGAGGCTGAGGCAGGTGGATCACCTGAGGTCAGGAGTTTGAAACCAGCCTGACCAACGTGGTGAAACCCATCTCTACTAAAAATACAAAAACTTAGCCCGGCATGCTGGTGCGTGCCTGTAATCCCAGCTACTCGGGAGGCTGAAGCAGAAGAATCACTTAAACCCAGGAGATGGAAGTTGCAGTGAGCCGAGATTGCGCCATTGCACTCTAGCTTGGGCAACAAGAGGGAAACTCCATTTCAAAACAAACAAACAAACAAAAACCAGAAAAGAAATGTATCACCTCACAGTGCTGGAGGCTCAAAGTCTAAGACCAAGATCTCAGGGGCTGGTTTCTTCTCAGGGATGTCAGGAAGAATCCGTTCCCCTATCTTTTGCTACTTTCCTAGCAAGCTGTGGTGTTTCTTGGAGTGTAGACGCGTTACCTGATCGGTCTTCATCTTCACATGGTATTCTCTCTGTGTTCATATCTGTATCTAAACTTCCCCTTTGATTAATAGAATGGGTACTGATCATATTGGATTAGGGCCCACCCTCGTGACCTCATCTTAACTGGTTACATTTGAAACCCTATTTCTAAGGAGGGTCACATTCTTAGGTACTGGGACTTAGGACTTCAACATCTGAAATTTGGGGGCACGCAGGCACAATTCAACCCACAACAAAATCCTACTGGGGTTATCCAGAAACAACCCCTAAGGCTGAACCAAGAAAAGACCCTATTAATTCTGGGGGAAGACAGCAAGCCCCTCTGCACATGAGCACAAAATGCAACAGAATCTCTCTTTTCACGGAAGGAGAATCACAAAGCAGCCAGCACCTGGTCACTGGCTCTGCTCACACTTTCCCACCTCCTCGCACAGGATTCTGAGCCCGCCTATCTAAAGGGTCTCCAGGCCAGTGGCAGAGAGGATTACCGCCAGGGAGGGTCTGGGCTGGCCCAGGATGGCTATAGGCAGGCGGCCTGTGGCGATGGTCATAGGCTGTCCTGGGCCCAGGATGCCCTGTAGCCACGTGCAGGGCATCTTGAGCAGACGTAAGGCGGTAACCACAGCCTGCTCCCTGGCATCCTTGTCAGTGCTGCTTTTCATTCTTCAGCCATTCTGAAGGTGCCACAGCCCACTGAGTTTCCTGCACCTGTCAGGAGCTTGCTTTGGGTTTACCACAGCTTCTGAGAGAAGTGGAGCTACCTAGAATGTATTGTTATATTCTACGCCCCGGTCATAGATGGGCTTGAGTTGCAACCAAAGCTTTTTTTGGAATAAAACAGTTTGGATGGAGATCATCTTGTCCTGATATAAAAGGGGAGGTATTAGCTCATTTTGCTGAATTCAAGTTCACAGATGAACTGCAAATCCCTTTTTTCTTCTTCCTCTCCCAAAGTAGTTTCCAGATGTCATATATACGTTTGCACTCAGCTGGGTGCAAGCATGGTTATTGTTAGCAAATTACTTAGATTTGGGCTTGGGGGAAATACAAAATGGTAAAAAAAAAAAAAAAAAAAGGAGTCCTCAGAATTTTAGGTCATTTCTTTCCAGTCCAGAGAGCAGGGGAATTTAAGCACGTTATTGTGTACATTTTAAGAAAGGTGTTGGGGGCTTACCTGGGGTTGTAAATACAGGATGAGAGTCTCATTTCTCCCCCATTAGGGCAGGGCAAGGGTGTCTCTGATCAGAATGGTGCTGCTTAGGAATGGCATAGTTGTAAAACTTTGAGTAGAGATTTAGCCAGGGAGATATGAAGTCAGAACACTGTTCCACGGTGAGTAGGTCTGTGCAAACCTATCCCAAAGTCTGAGGAAGCTGAGAGGCCAAAGAAAGAGATTGTTTCTTAGACAGAAACATTGAATAGGGACTTACGTACAAAGGCCACGTCTGTGACTCAGGTAACCGCAAGACTAGATGGTGGATAGCGGTACTACTACCCCCCAGACTCAGGGCTTGTATACCACAGGAGAGGGGCATGGAGGACAATTGAAGTCCACCCCCCAGGGAAAGGTAAGAAGGCACTGTGAATCTTCCTAAGGGGAGGATTTATGGTGTTCAAATGAAATTGTGTATGTCAACATACCCTGTAGGCTTCAAAGCAGCTCCACAGGGATGAAAGTTGGGACTACATCTTACTGTTTTTTAATAACTTAGCATCGAATTCAAAATTAATCCAAAAATAATAGCAATGGTTAAGCAAAATGTACTATACCCATATTTATTAGGGTTCTCTAGAGGGACAGAATTTAATTTATATATATATAATATTGAGGGGAATTTGGTATTAACTCACATGAGCACAAGGTCCTACAATAAGTCATCTGCAGGCTGAGGAGCAAAGAGAGCCAGTCTGAGTTCCAAAACTGAAGAACTTGGAGTCTGATGTTTGAGAGTAAGAAGCATCCAGCATGGGAGAAAGATATAGGCTGGGAGGCTAAGCCAGTCTCTCCTTTCACATTTTTCTGCCTGCTTATATTCTAGCCACGCTGGCAGCTGATTAGATTGTTCTCAGTCAGATTAAGGGTGGGTCTGCCTTTCCCAGCCCAGTGACTCAAATGTTAATCTCCTTTGGCAGCACCCTCACAGACACACCTAGGATCAATACTTTGCATCCTTCAATCCAATCAAGTTGACAGTATTAATGATCACACTATACAATAGGATATAATTCATCAATAAAAGCAATAAGTCTTGATACATGCTACAACATAGGTGAGACTTGAAGACACTGGGCTAAGTGAAAAAAGCTCGTCCTAAGAGACTATGTATTATATGGGTCCGTTGATATGAAATGTCCAGAACAGGTAAATCGATAGACACAGAAAGTTTATGGCTAGGAGGAATGGAGGGATTGGGACATGTTAGGTATTAGGTACAGGGCTACTTTTTATAATAATACAAATGTTCTAAAATTGTGGTGATGGTTGCACAACTCTTTGAACATACTAAAAGCCATCAAATTGTATACTTAAAATGAGTGAATCTTATGGTTTGTGAATTATATCTTAATAAAGCTGTTAACAACAACAACAAAAGCAGCAATTGAAATTACTAAAGTTTTTTTTTTTTTTTTTTTGGAGGCTCACTCTGTCGCCCAGGCTGGAGTGCAGTGGCCGGATCTCAGCTCACTACAAAAGGTGTTAGGTACTGAGATAGTCAATGAAAC
>NW_012114252.1:4943713-4992762 GCF_000951035.1 Colobus angolensis palliatus | reverse complement strand
TTTTTTTTTTTTTTTTTTTTAGCAGAGTCTTGCTCTGTTGCTCAGGCTGGAGTGCAATGGTGTGATCTCGGCTCACTGCAACATCCACCTTCCAGGTTCGAGCGATTCTCCTGCCTCAGCCTCTCGAGTAGCTGGGACTACAGGCATGTGCCACCACACCTGGCTAGTTTTTGTATTTTTAGCAGAAACGGGGGTTCACCCCATTGGCAGGCTGGTCTTGAACTCCTGACCTCGAGTGATCCGCCCACCTCAGCCTCCCAAAGTGCTGGGAATACAGGCATGAGCCACCTTGCCCGGCCACTATAGGGTTCTTAATATGAAAATGTATCCTTCTTTATTTAAACTCATTAAAAATATTTAGGTTCCTCTATTGAAAATAATAGTAGCTAACTTTAACAAGCACTCATGAAGTGCCAGGTACTGAGCTAAGCATGTTGTACACATTCTCTCTTATCCTTACAACACAGATTTTTGTCCCTGTTTTAGAGATATGTAGCAGAAACTCAGAGGGGTTAAGCAAGTTGCCCTAGCAAGTGGCCCTAGCAAATGCCAGCAGTTTCCAAGCTGGCATTTGAAACCAGGCAGATGGACTCCACAGCCTCCATCCTATTACCCAGGTCTGCCTGTGTCTTCATTGAGAACCACTGTTGAAACATCTTTACCTTCTAAATATTGGGCTACTTAGGTCTACCTTTGTCTTCACTGACAGCCTCCATTGAAATATCTTTACCTTCTCAGTACTGGGCTCTATTCTGTCCTATGAGCTTTCAACTGAGTTTAAATGGATATGGCTAATTCTGCTTAAATATTTACCATGTGGTTTACCATTACAGAATAAAAGCAGAATCTATATTTTCTGGGGACTAATTATTATAGAAAGGCATAAACTTGGTCCCAGAAACTCCATCTGACTTTACTACTGCCCAGCATATGTTTTGATCTGGGGATCGTGCCAGGAAGGTGGGAGTTTCTTAGTCCCTTTTTTCTCCACCCACCTTGCTAGAAAGCCGGAGCTTCTGACCATTTAAAGCTCTGTATATACCTTTTTTTTTTAGAGAGAAAGGAAGGCAGGCTAGGTTGATTCTTCCTGGGGAATCATTTAATATTTTTGTAAGATATTTGTGGCTCACATGTTTTGTGACAGAACTCACCATGAATACAACAGCCACAACTGATCTGAGGCTCCTTGACATACTGGAGATTGCTTTCTCCTTCGACGCAGGGTCGGATGCTGTTTTCCAGCCCGATGGCAGGCCTTGCCATCAGAATAGATTAATTTTGTCATTACCCTTTCTCAATTTCTGCCTTTGACCAGAAAAAAGAGGTTAATTGTGTGCCATTTCTCAGGAGAATGAGGTATCAGCATTTTAATTCCTGATATTTCATGAATTGTGGGCAGCTAATTAAAACTTAAAGATTAGAGGAGCTATTTTGACTAAGAGGCCATTTGCAGGATTGTGAAATAAAGAGAACAAAGGGTTGTCTTTTCTTTTTATTCCTACAGCTTAAATGGAACTTCATGCTGAAATAGAGCCTTGAATTGTTTTGCATACTGAGTACTCGTATTGACTCTAATTTTAATTTTGCAGCAAATGGTATAATATCTGAAAGCTATTGAGGGGCTAACACTGAGATTATTGAGAATGTTAAATAGCAAGATTTGTGTTTTGAGGCTCTGTTTGACCCTTCTTGACCTCAGAGAGACATCTTAAAGTCAGATAGGGACCACTTAAAGATTCTATTAGATGTCCTTAATTGCCACCTTAGAACTCAATATGTATTTAGACCTTCTCGTCAGTTCTCCCTCATAGTTAACTGTTTGAGTAGCATAATAGTAGAATAATGGACATCTCTCAAACCTAGGGCTTTTTCTGGGTTCTACTACTACCTGTCTGAATTTTAGGCTATTGCATTTCTTTAAGCACCACCAAAATCACCCAGGACCCACATGTTTGGAACGTGAATCAAGGCAACCACTGGCCTCTACCATACCTTTGCGCAAGTTAGAAAAAGGACCTAAAACCATAAAAACCCTAGAATAAAACCTAGGCAAAACCATTCAGGACATAGGCATGGGCAAGGACTTCATGTCTAAAACACCAAAAGCAATGGCAACAAAAGCCAAAATTGACAAATGGGATCTAATTAAACTAAAGAGCTTCTGCACAGCAAAAGAAACTAACAGCAGGGTGAACAGGCAACCTACAGAATGGCAGAAAATTTTTGCAATCTACTCATCTGACAAAGGGCTAATATCCACAACCTACAAAGAACTCAAACAAATTTACAAGAAAAAAACAAACAACCCCATTAAAAAGTGGGCAAAGCATATGAACAGACACTTCTCAAAAGAAGACATTTATGCAGCCTACAGACACATGAAAAAATGCTCATCATCACTCACCATTAGAGAAATGCAAATCAAAACCACAATGAAATACCATCTCATACCAGTTAGAATGGGGATCATTAAAAAGTCAGGAAACAACAAGTGTTGGAGAGGATGTGGAGAAATAGGAACACTTTTACACTGTTGGTGGGACTGTAAACTAGTTCAACCATTGTGGAAGACAGTGTGGTGATTCCTCAAGGATCTAGAACTAGAAATACCATTTGACCCAGCCATTCCATTACTGAGTATATATCCAAAGGATTATAAATCATGCTGCTATAAAGACACACGCACACATATGTTTATTGTGGCACTATCCACAATAGCAAAGACTTGGAACCAACCCAAATGTCCATCAGTGACAGATTGGATTAAGAAAATGTGGCGTATATACACCATGAAGTACTATGCAGCCACAAAAAAGGATGAGTTCATGTCCTTTGTAGGGACATGGATGCAGCTGGAAACCGTCATTCTTAGCAAACTATCACAAGAACAGAAAACAAAACACCGCATGTTCTCACTCATAGGTGGGAACTGAACAATGAGAACACTTGGACACAGGAAGGGGAACATCACACACTGGGGCCTGTCATGGGGTGGGGGGAGGTGGGGAGGAATAGCTTTAGGAGATATTCCTAATGTAAATGACAAGTTAATGGGTGCAGCACACCAACAGGGCACATGTATACATATGTAACGAACCTGCACATTGTGCACATGTACCCTAGAACTTAAAGTATAATAAAAAAATTAAAAATAAAAAGAAAAAGGACATCTTCAGCAGATGCAGTCCCTACTGATGTGTAGCTGGGAAGCTGAGCATTGTTGGATTGAAGCTCCTAACCCACCTCTTGGCACCGTTCCCTTGTGCAGTGTAAACCCCACATAATTTTACAGTGGCCATGCTGAAATAACCCTTTTTAAATTGCTTAGGTACTCATCTCAATATGCTTCTTGATAAACACTCATTTCTTTCTTCTGATATGGGGTTAGATGAAATGAGATTTGAACAAGTATCCAAATGCAAACTCCTTGGGTACAAAACCAGGTCTTGCTCATCTTTTATAACTCCCAAGCTCCTAAGTTTTCCATTCCATCCAAAATTGAATAAGCACTTACCTGCCTACTAGGGCCCAAGCACTGTTCTAGGTGCTGGAGAGTCACCAGGAATGAGATAGACAAGGCTCCAGACCTTATAGAAATTATAACCTAGGAAAATGAGATACATTAAATGAATCAAATACCCAAGTAGTTCACAATTTCACTTGGGTGTGTGCCATAAAGGTGAAGTATAGGAGGGCCTTAGGAGGATATCATTAGGAGATGTGACCTAGACAGGGAGGTGGTAGAGATTTCCATGAGAAGGTGACATTTGTGCTGGAATTTAAAGGAGGAATAAGAAATAACCAGGTTAGGTGGAGGGGGCAATGGTGGGTGGGGCAAGGAAGAAAGAACATTCCATCCAAATAGAAGAGTGTCGGCAAAGGTCCTGGAGCTGGAAGGAACTTGGTGCATTCTAAGAATTGAGATAAGGCCAGCAAGGCTGCAGCTGAAAGGGATGAAGGAGAAGCACAAATCAAAATGAGGCCAAAGAGAGAAGAGGCCAAATCATGAAGCAGGGCTGGAGTCTATGATAAGGATTTGGGACATCTATGAAGAACTGGAATCTATTCAGATACTCAATTTTAAGCAGAGAGTCAAAATGATTAAACTTGTATTTTAAATAATAACTCTGCTCATGACAAATGACCCAACAGGAGGAAAGCAAGAATGGATGCAGAGATGTGTACAGAGGCTATTGTCCCAGCTCAGACAATTGATGACAGTGAATTGAACATTACATTGGTAAAAAGTGGAGAAATGTGAACAGGTTTAAGAAGCTTTGAGGCACTAAAATCAACAGAATTTGATGATGGATTGGTCAAGGGATGAGGGAAGAAAAATGTCAAGGATTCTGACATGAATAACTGGACAGTATTAGGGCCATTTTCTGAGCTGTGGAACATGGAGAAGTAGGTTTGGAGAGTGAGATCATGAGAAAAGTTTTGGATACATTGAATTTAAAGTGCCTCTGTGACTCCCATGTTGAGTTGACAGCGATATACATATAGTCTAGAACATGGCTGAGGGTAAGCAGTGTGGAGGGTTCAGCTGAGGTTCCCAGATGTCAGTTTTGGGTGGTATTAATCTTCCTGGTTGTATAATTGTTTTTTTAAACAACACTTAGTTGCTAGTTGCTGACACAAAGACGACCAATGGTTGGGCTCACTGGTGACAGTGAAGAGTGAGGAGCAAGGGAATTATGAATATTTGCAACATAGTAATGATGGACAATGGAACTTAGGATGGATAAGAAAGGAAGTGAAGTCAAGTAGGAGAAGAAGAGGGCAGCAAGAAAGCAGATGAGTTGTGGAACTGAATAATGCTTGCAGCACAAGTATGCGTTAGTTTTCTGTGACTGCTATAACAAACTACAACAGAAAGTCATTCTTTAATCCTTTCCTCCCCTCCACTCGCTCCCCTCCCCTCCCCTCCCTCCCTTCCTCTCTCCCTCCCTCCCTCCTTCCCTCTCTCCCTCTTTTCTTTTTCTTTTTTCTTTTCTTTCTTTTCTCCTTCCTTCCTTCCTTCCTTCCTTCCTTCCTTCCTTCCTTCCTTCCTTCCTTCTTTCTTTCTTTCTTTTCTCTTTTCTTTTTCCTTTTATTGCCCAGACCAGTCTTGAACTTCTGGACTCAAGTGATCCTCCCACCTCAGCTGCTCAAAGTGCTGGAATTTGAGGTGTGAGCCACTGTGCCTGGCCCTGAAATCATCTTCAATGGAGTGAAATCAATGGGGACCATGCTTTTCTTTGAGGCTGTAGTAGGGAGAATTCATTCCTTGCCTCTTCTAACTTCTGGTGGCTATCAGCATTCTTTTTAAAATTTTTAAATTTAATTAATTAGTCAATTTATTTTGCTACTAGCATTCTTTGGCTTGTGGTTGCATCATTCCAATCTTTGCCTCTGTGTTCACATTGACTTCTGTCTTCTGTCCGTGTTAAATCTCTCTCTGCATATCTCATTTAAGGACACTTGTGATTTCATCTAGGGCCCACTGGGATAATCCAAGGATACTCTCCCCATCTCAAGATCCAGAATTTAATTGAATATGCAAAGTCTTTGCCATATAAGGCAACGTTTACAGGACTTAGGACTTGCTGTCTTTGGGTATCATTATTCAGCCTGTTACAGAATGCTTGAGCAAGGGAACTGGAAGGATGTGAGGGTGTGGTCACAGAGGTGGATATTTACATGTTATAAATTTTAGAAGTCTCATTTTTGAAAATGACACAGTTTTGGGTGATGAGAGTCAAGAATGAGACCATGAGGGTGATATCTGAGGTAGAGAAAAGGAGTAATTCACTAGAAATGAAGTCAAGAAGATGAAGGTCCAGGATATTGGGTGAGTGTCAACATGGACCTTGAACCCTCATTGGAAAATGGCAAAAATTGTTGAGGTTAATTGTTAGTCTTTGGATAGTGAGTAAAAGTAATTAGATGTTAGGAGACAGAAATGAAAAGATGTTGTTGGGTGGAATAAATAAAAAGGGTGGAAGAGAAATTGCCAGAAAATCATTTCTAACCTATATAATTCTCCTCAATCCCTTACTTCGCTTACCCTCTTATATTTAGGAAATGACCATATTTGGGGGGAAATGTTAGAAACTACATAATTAGTATGCCTTGAGGTGCATTATTTGCAATACTGTATCTTTGTACAAACTTGTTTCGTAGAACACACTTTTGAAATTGGTTTTGACTTTCCTTGAACAATCTTGTAAATTACTTGGTTAAGAAATGTGGTTGTCTCTTAGTCTATTTTCTGTTGCTGAAACTCAGTAATTTGTAAAGAAAAGGAATTTATTTTTTACAGTTGTAGGGGCTGAGAAGTCCAAGGTTGAGAGGCTACATTTGGTGAGGACCTTCTTGGTGGTGGGAACTCACTGCAGAGGCCCAAGCTGGCACAGGGCATCACATGGTGAAGGCGGGTGGACTCAAGTATCTGTTCCTCTTCTTATAAAGCCGCCAGTCTCATTCCCATGATAACCCATGAATCCATTCATTCATACATGAATTAATCCATTCATGAAGGCAGAACTCTCATGACCTGATCACCTCTTAAAGACCCTCCCTTTCAGTAATGTCACATTGGGGATTAAATTTCAACATGAGTTTTGGATGGGACAAATGTCCAAAACCATAGCAGGTTGTCTCTTAATGATTTATTCTCTTAAAAAGTTTTTTTCCCCCATTGCAAATGAGAAAAACCGTGAAATCTTTAGCACAAAGAAAAACTGTTTATTTCACTTAGCTTGAACCATGTGATTTTCACCAGACGTACTTCTCTTCTGGGCAGCAGTTATAGCAAGGATTGAAATTTAATGTAGAAAATAGCCTACCTGATTTGTATCTTTCCTCCTAAAGCCTTGATTCTGCCAGAAGTTTTCCTCCCTACCCACCTGCACTTGGCCATCATCTTTTCCTACTTGGAGCAAATTCAGGCTTACAGTATCTGCCAGGCACACTCAATCCATATGCCACCTCTTCCATGTATAGCCCTGGTCATGCGCTAGAGAACATGAGGCTGAGGGCTTGCACTGGGACCACCTGAATCTGGCTTCTCACCATGAGACAAAGGAGCTCCTAAAGTTAGAGGGTAGGTGGGGGTGGAGGTGGGGCAGCATCAAGAAGCTTGAGTTGCTGCTTATCATTGTCTTATTTGGACTCCTGTGGATACTGTCCTGTTCTTTCTCACTTTTCTGCCTATGTTCTCTCTGGGTGATTCCATTTTTAAGCCCCATGACTCTCAAATCTGTCCTTCTAGTTCAGAACTCTCCCTTGTTATCTGGATGTGTGTATCAAACATCTTCCTTGGAGATCACGTCGCCTACCCCAACTCAACTTTCCATTCTCTAGCTGAACTCTCAGGTGAGTATCTGCTGCAGTGCTGTAGGCAGTGTAGACAGCTGCAGTGGCTTCTTGTAGATGACCTGCATTGCTGCTCTAAGCTGAGGTCCAAGCTTTCTAGAAGTTCTTAAGATTCAAAGAAGCTTCTCTTTTTCTGAACAGCAGCTGTAGCACTTCTGAAAACCACTCCAAGCCCTCCTTGAGGTTTTGTAAGCCTCTACTTCCTTGTATTAGAACCCATCATGCTTGGAATACATATAGCAGCTTAGCACTGACAAGTACTGATTCAGTATTTGGTAAGTGGCATTACCAGCTACTCAGTTAGCTAAGCCTTAACCATGGGGTTTACTTTACTTCTCCTGTTCCTCACCTTCCACATCCAATGGTTTCCAAATTCTGTGTATTCTTTTGTACCTCCTTGTTGCAGTTTGAATCTATCCCATCCTCTTCATTCCCCACTATTGCCAATTTGGTTTAGAACCTTGTTTATTTAGTACTTGGATTATTGCAGCAGTTTCCTTACTAATTTTTCTGCCTTCTGTATCCCCCTTGAACTCTGTCTTAGTCAGTTGGGGCTGCTACAGCCGAGTATCGTAGACCAGGAGGCTTATCAACAACAGACATTTATTTCTTATAGTTCTGGAGGCTGGAAGTCCAAGATCAAGACGCCAACATTGTTGGGTTCTGCCCAGGGTCCTCTTCCTGGTTCATAGACTGCCATCTTCTGGTTGTGTCCTCACAAGGTAGAGAGAGGGCTAGAGATTTCTCTGCAGTCTCTTTTCTAAGGGCACGAATCCTATTCATGAGGGCTCTACCCTCATGACCTAATTATCTCACAAAGGCCTCACCTGCTAACACCATCACATTGGGGTTTAGAGTTTTCAGCATATGCATTTGGGCAAGAAGTAGAGGGTACAAACATTCAGTCCATAACAAACCTAGTTAACTTTTTCCATCCTGTCATCAGAGTAGTCTTTCTAAAATACAGCTCTAATTATGCTACATCTGCCCAGCGCCTCACTGTCTCCAGTCTAATTTGCAGGCTCCTTTGCCTGCCATGCAAGGCTAGGTCTCCATGTCCATCTTTTGTCTTCCCCCTTCCCACCCTGCCCTGCAGCCATATTGAGGGAACCCAAAGGCCCAGCCTTTCTCACATCCCTGCCTTTCTTCCTGCTGGTCCCTTTGCCCATGTGCTCCCCACTCTGCCTGGTTAACTCCTGTTTAGCTTTTGCATGTAAGTGCAGCCTCCTCTGACACTGCCCTGGAGTCTGGACCACACGTCTTACCCTGTGCTGCAGCAGCCTCTGAACACACACAACCTTCCTGTCGCTCAGCCCAGCCAAGGCTGCTCGCTTTGCTTACTAGCTGCTAACTTTGCTTACTCCTCTCAGACTCTGCAATGGTCAGTACAGCCTCTCAGGGCAGTCAGGGAAACAGAGGATGGGGTTCAGAAAGGCTGCTTGAAGTCAGATGTAGCGAACCTCATCGATACCCACCCCCTGTTTTGGTGGTTTGGCCACCTCCCCTTCCTCTGTGAGGAAATTCGTATTTTGCCACCTCCCCTTCCTTGTACTGTTGTTATGACGTCACATCTGCACTCTTTCCATATTTCATTAGGATGGAAGTGGTGATGTTCCCGGCACAGTAGGCAGCTAGGTCTTCTACTCAGAGCTAAGTGTCGTTGGCTTTTGCTTTCCATCTCTGGAAAGCCCAAATGCACAGCCCATGATCCTAGTCTCAGTATTCTGGCTGCCCCATCTCCAATCCCTGACCTTTTACATCTAAATCAAGAAAAGAGATAGGTATCTATCTTTTTTTTTTTTTTTTTTTTTGAGACAGAGTTTCACTCCAGTTGCCCAGACTGGAGTGCAATGGCACAATCTTGGCTCACTGCAACTTCTGCCTCCTGGGTTTAAGCAATTCTCTTGCCTCAGCCTCCCTCAATAGCTGAGAATACAGGCGCCCACCACCATGCCTGGCTAATTTTTGTATTTTAGTAGAGATGGGATTTCACCATGTTGGTCAGGCTAGTCTTGAACTCCTGACCTCAAGTGATCCACCCACCTTGGCCTCCCAAAGTGCTGGGATTCCAGGCGTGATCCACCATGCCTTGCAGTATCTATCTTTATCTAAAGGCCGTCTCCCAGCCTGACTCTCTGGGAACCGAGTAGAGTCTTCAGAGCCTGCCTAGCCCTAGTGTGTGGACCTCTGGCTGCTCCCTGCTTGTTTTGTCTCCCTGTGACAGAACATTCCCTGCCAAATCTCAGAGGTATAGTAAGTGCCTAACAAATGCTGCCCATCGTTTCACATACTGTTTCTGAAAATTAGATAATTGGAGGTTGGTTGTTATATAAATTGCTTGGTGTGCTAAAATTTACTCTAAGCTCAGGATTATTCCACAGACACCAATAAAACCGTAACAGACCATAATTACCTGTCCACACGATAAATTCTTGTGCTCTACAAAGCACTCTGAGTGGAGAGAGTCATTTACATGCTCAGGTGGAAACAGTACACAAATCTGCTACCCAACTGTAGACTGGAATGCGATCTGGAAAGTCGCCTGTTAGCATCTCAAAGGAGATAAAAAAGGATGCTTCCTTATTTTTATCTCTGACAGAGCTGTCGCCTTGGGAATGACTAGCACACATCAGAGAGGCACCTTCTTTCACCCAGCATCACAAGTGACACAAAAGCACAGACATGAATCAGGAGAAATGAAGAAACCAGCCCTTTGTGTCTTTAAAGACATGAGTGAGACTTTGACTTAACACAATGGCATGTTCTCTGAAAATGTTCATGGCCTCACTCATACTTTTGCTCACGCTATTTCTGCTGCCTGGAAAGCCCTTCTTTCTACCTTCTGTATATTCAGCCTTCCACAGCTTCCTCTTCAAATCTTATTACCTGTATGAAGGCTCCCCTGGCTACAGTGATCCTCACTAATCTCTTCCTACTCTGAAGTTCTAATGGGTCTGAATACTTAGTTTGGCTTTGTTGTTTTAAATCTTTCATGTGTTTCTTTTCTAGCTCCTGTGTATTTTCACATAAATACACATGGGGTGTGTGCATGTGTGTATATATATATATACACACACACACATATATATGTATATATATGAGAAACCTATTCGCTGGCATGTTGTATTATGAATATTACATAGATTTGTTGAATTGATGAACTAACAGGGATATTTAAGACTGAATAGAAACATTCCATACTTAGTCAATGTTTTGGTGAACAAAGTCATGCCATATTATGTGTTTCACTAAATAGTTTGTAGTTTTTTCTCACTTCTGGCTTTTCAACTGTTCATAATAATTGTAATTCCTGTTGACATATTTTTATTTTTAAATGGCAAGAACAACTCTTCCTTTAATAAATTAGAAGTTATCTGAATGTCTTTCGCTGGGTGGTAGTTTTGCCTGAAAGAATTGTGCACTATTTTTGTTACTTGATGATATTTCCGATTTCTTCAGATTAGAGAACCTGCTCCTTAGTGTGTCTTGTGGTGTTTAGCACAGTCCTAGGCCATGCTCAAGTTTTATTATCTCAATATACGTCTATAAAGTTATTATTAAAAGGGGCAATCCACGTGAAGCAGAGAGCAGTTTCTGACATGTAGTAACTGCCCAATCCCTGCTGCTATTATTAACGTTGTTATTATTGTTGCTGTTGTTATTATTATTATTATTATTATTTTTTTGAGATGGAGTCTAGCTCTGTTGCCCAGGCTGGAGTGCAGTGGCCGGATCTCAGCTCACTGCAAGCTCCGCCTCCCGGGTTCACGCCATTCTCCTGCCTCAGCCTCCCGAGTAGCTGGGACTACAGGTGCCCGCCACCTCGCCCGGCTAGTTTTTTGTATTTTTTTTAGTAGAGACGGGGTTTCACTGTGTTAGTCAGGATGGTCTCAATCTCCTGACCTCGTGATCCGCCCGTCTCGCCCTCCCAAAGTGCTGGGATTACAGGCTTGAGCCACCGTGCCTGGCCGCTGTTGTTATTATTATGCTGTATCCGGTACTGGGTGAGGCACTGGGGATACAAAGGCAAGTCAGGAAGGGCTACCGCCTTTAAAAGCCTTATGGTCTAATGGGAGTAGACAAAGTAACAGGGCAATAAAAAGCCAGGCATGGTGTCACGCACTTGTGGTCCCAGCTACTCAGGAGGTAGAGGTGCAAGTATTGTTTGAGCCCCAGAATTGGAGGCTGCACTGAGCTATGATTGCACCATTGCTCTCCAGCCTGAGTGACACAGCAAGACCCCCATCTCTTAAAACACACACACACACACACACACACACAGACAGTGCTGGGCATTGAGGTGTATAGTGGGAGCAGACAATACACCTATGGTATGAGAACATGGAGTGGGGTGAGAAAGAGTTTCTCTCCTTTAGTCTGAGGGAGGGGGTGGCTGGGAAAGTTTCCGTGGAGAGCAAGCTGGGAGTCCTGAATGGTGAAAGTTATGAGGCTGGGCGCGGTGGCTCACGCCTGTAATCCCAGCACTTTGGGAGGCCGAGGCAGGTGGACCACTTGAGGTCAGGAGTTTGAGATCAGCCTGGCCAACATGGTGAAACCCTGTCTCTACAAAAAATACACAAATTAGCCAGGTATGGTGGCACGCGCCTGTAGTCCCAGCTACTTGGGAGGCTGAGGTGCAAGAATCGCTTGAACCCAGGAGGTGGAGGTTGCAGTAAGCCAAGATCATACCACTGCACTGCAGCCTGGGTGACGGTAAGACTCCATCTCAAAAAAAGAAAAAAAAAAAGAGAGAGAGAGAGAGAGAGAAAGAAAGTTGTGTAGGTACAGGGGAACAGGAAGAGCCTTCCAGGAAGAGAGCAGTTTGTGCAAAGATCCAGGGTCCTGAGAGAGCAAGGTGTATTGGAGAAATCAGCAGTTCAATGTAGCTGGAGGGGTAGGGCAGCCCCCATTTCTCAGGTGGGAATGGGGGAGATAAAGGTAAGCACCTTATCAGGAAAGGCCTCATAGACATTGTTAGGACTTTAGATTTTTATCCTCAAGTCCATTGGTGCCATGAAAGCATTTTTTAAACAGAGGAGATTTGCATTTTGAAATGATCCATCTCTTGCTAGGTGTCTACAATAAACTAGAGGGAAGACAGACCACTGAAAGCCAGTGAGGACAGAAACAGTGGGAATAAAGAGCAATGCAGAGTTTTGAGAAATATTTGGAAGTAGAATGCGCAGGAGGTGGTCCATATGGTCGGGGTGAATATGTGGAGAAGTGGAAGGAATTGCAGGCTCTTGTCTGGTGAACAAGTAGATGTTGATGCTCTACAGGCAGCATCAGCAGGAGGAAGAGCCAATTTTGTGGAAGATGTGTGTTTGGGTTGGATGCGTGAGCTTGGAGCTCAAAAAGAAGTAGGTGCTGGAGAAGCATATTTGTGGATCATAATGTACAGTGGCAACAGCCATGAGAAAGATGGCACCACACAGCAGGAGTGTCTAAAGCAGCTCTGTTTACTAGAAATATAACATAAGCCACATATGTAATTTAAAATTTCCTGATAACCACATCAGAAAGTAAAAAAAAAAAAGGTAAAATTAATTTGAGTAATATATTTAACCCACTACATCCAAAGTATCATTGTTTCAACATGTGCTCAGTATGAAAATTAAGAATGAGTCAACTTCACATGCTTTTCTTCATAGGAGTCTTTGAAACCTTGTATGTATTTTACACTAACAGCACACCTCAGTTTGGACTCACCACAATGCAAATGCTTAATTGTCTTATTTGGTCACTGTGGTGGACAGTTCAGGTGCAGGGCATTAACTCTCCACTTTGACTACACAGGACAATCACAAAGTATCACAATGATACTTTGGATGTAGTGGGTTAAATATATTACTCAAATTAATTTTACCTGTTTTTTTTTACTTTCTGATGTAGTTATCACATTAAATATCCTGATGCCTGTGATGCACCCTAGTCCAATTATACCAGGATACCTGCAGGTGGGAGCTGGGCATTAAGACTTTGTAGAGCCATCCAGTGACTCTGATGTGAATAGGGCCAAAGATATAACTCTGGAGAATGCCCTTGATAGTAAGAGAGTAGAAAGAGGAACTGGAAAAGGGATTGAGGAGAGGCCAGAGATCTAGGAGGAAATCAGCCAGGAGGAATATCTTAGAAAACAAAGGGGGAGTTTCAAGGAGGACGCTGCCATGAGTAAGATTACAACTGAATATCATTCATCAGATTAGCAATAGTGTGGTAGGTGTCATTGATGCTCCTTGTCAAGAATGACTTAATTTGATTCTTCAACAAATTGCTATTGAGTGCCTGGTCAATAGCCACAAATTGCTATTGAGTGTCAGGCACATGATTCCTGACCCAGTGGAGCTTATGGTATAGTGATCATAGTAGATAACATTTTTGAGCACTCACTTATAAGCCAGGCACTGTGTTAAGACTTTGTAGGCATTAACTCTCTCACTTGATTCTCACAGCAGTCCTAGAAGATGGGTGCTATTATGATTCTATTTTATGTATAAGAAGTCTGAGATTTAGCAATGTCAAGTAACTGGCCCAGAGCCCATGTATCAGTTAGGGTAGGCTAAGTTATACTGAGATAACACTCATGAAATCGAAGTGGCTTAAGACAAGGATTTATTTCTCACTCATGCCGCATGTCCATTATGGTTGTCAGGGGGCTTTGCTCCACATTGTCCACTTTGGGGCCAGGTTGAAAATCACACACTGGTTTTACCTCTTTTATTTTACTGGCCAGAATGGGTCACATGGTCACACTCCTCTGTGTGTGTCAGGGGAGGGGGTGGTGGTGTCAGGGAGATGTCAGTTCTTCCCAGGAGAAAATATTTGGAAATATTTGAGAGAACAGCACCAGTGACTGCTACAGCCAGGAGATGGGGACCCAGGATTTGTACCCAGGCAGGCTCTCCACAGCTGACATCCTATCCACCATACTGCATGGCCTCCCACTTATAGAAAAAGAAGAAAAGTTCACAAAGTTAAGAGTCTTCCAAATTTTAGATCTCATATGGGTCTCTGTCAGCTCTGAAAGACTGACAGCAATGCATTGGTTGTCTGAGTCAGCCTCTTATCTCCAAATACCCATTCAGTTTGCTTCACTCAACTCAACATAATAGGTAGCCCAGAGCTAAGACACCATGGAGGAAGGAGTTGGAAACTGACCTCTCTCAGTAGGGTCTGATTCAGTGGCAAAGTAAAGGCTCAGAATTTCTCACAGAGCATCCTGACTAGAAGAGACTTTCAAAGTCATTTAATTTAAGTACCAATTCCCTGTTTTTATTCTTCTTCTCTGAGAGTTGGTCATCCAGCCTCCTCAGTAGCACTCATGGGACCAAGAGCTCAGCAAGTCCTGAGGCAGCGTCTCCTGTAATTGGACTATCTGGTTAGAAAATGTTTCTTTATAATGAGCTAAAATGTGCCTGTGTAAACTTCCACCCATTGGCCCCATTCTTCTTTTTCAGGTCACACGCAACAATTCGAATCCCCCTTTCTCAGAACAGCCCTTCACATTTTAAAAACTGTCTTTCATGTTCCTCCTGAGTCTTTCTCCTCCAATTGGAAACTTCTCTAATTTTAAACACGTCAAACTGAAAGTTATATTTTTATGACAAGGTTGAGACTCTTCAGACAATTTGAGAATTTTTTTCCTTCTTTCTTTCTTTCCTCTCTTCCTCCTTCCCTCAATGCCTACTCCCCTTCCCCTAGTGCTAACAGAGTAAACGGATTTAAAAGACATAAATAGAAGGAAATTGATCAAATAGTGGCTGTTGCCGTGACAACTCGGTCATTTCTCCAGCACAGACCTTTCCTGGGGTCCAGTGTAACCCGCCTAGCTCTTTCTCTGATGTCAGATATTACTAGTGAATATATGTTTGCAGACTTATCTGTGCCTAACTCATAGTGTTATTGAAGGAATAAAAGAAATAATCTATAAAGTGGTCTGCTCAGTGCTTCCTATGTAATAGGAATAAAATGTTAGTTATTATGACAAATAATTAGGGCAATGACAGACAGTTTCTACCACCAACGTAATACATAATAATTACTAGTTATCACTTTTTACTAACAGTATCATAAAATGAAGCATGCTATGATCTTTGCAAATAACTGATTATGTACGTATGATTATGTATGTCATAGTAAACAATGTAAACTTATAAAACTTATAAACTTATAAAAATGTGACTAAAGAGCAGTATATAGGGGCCTTTCATGTGCACATTTTTATCTTGGCTAAAGATTTGGATGAGCAATTTCTTCTATCATGAATGAAGTGAAGGATAGAGACTAAAACCTGTAGACTCTTGACTCTATAAAGTTGGAAGTGATTAATTAAGACTGAGCTAATGTCTTCTAAGAGTTTAGATAAAAAATAGTCAATATACCAGAAATGCAAACTCCACCTGTTGTTCAGAAGCAGGCTGTTCTTTGATATGGGTTGATTAATGTCTGTCAAGGAGGGACTCTTTTGTAGCCCGCATCAAAGGTGTTGCACCTGTTCGCTTGTGGTGTGAGACTGAAAGGCCACCAGAATGTCCTCTTAGAATGCCAGATGTTTTTTGTTATTAAACTTTTTATTTTGAAATAACTTTAGACTGGTAGAAAAGTTCCAAAAAAAGAGTAGCGAGACTTTTTCTTTACTTTTTACCCCCAGCTTTTCCTTATGTCAATACCTTATATAACCCTAGCATAATTATCAAAGGTAGGAAATTAACATTGATACAAGGATATTTCCTCATCCAGAGATCTTACTTGAGCTTTGCCAGTTTTCCTTCTAATGTCCCTTTTCTGATTAAACATGTCATGTAGTTGTGTCTCCATAGTCTCCTTGATCTGTGCAGTTCTTAGTCTTTGTCTTTATGACTTGAACACTTTTGAAGAATACTGGCCAGTCCAACACGCTTATTTTCCAGATAAAGAAACCAAGACTCAAAGAGCTCATTGGAGTAAGATAATAGTAAAAACTCTCAATGTGCTTCAGCCTGATTTTTAAAATAAATGTTAATAGATTGAAGCTAAACATTTTTGGCAAGAACACTGCCAAAGTGATGCTGTGCCCTTCTTAGTGAATAACAGGATGTACATGATGCCGATATGTTACATCTTATGACTGATGATGCTAAATTTGATCGCTAGGTTAAGGTGGTATCTTACAGATTTCCCCACTTTAAAAAATTATTTTTTCTTTATAAGCAATAAATATAAGAAGATATTTTGAGACTATGTAAATACACTCTTTTGTCATGCAACAATGTAATCCATAATGATTACTGTGGAATTTGTCTAATAGTTACTTTCTATTTGCATCATTCTTTCTATATTTACTAATTAAATTCTGCTGTCCCTTCTCACATATTTATTTTTTTCATGTGTTTATTTATGTAAGTATGAACTCATAATTATTTATTTTGTTCTATGGGTTATAATCTATTACAATTATTATTTAAATTCTTATTCACATTGTTTCAGATTTTACCACTGGGGGCCCTTCAAGTTGGTTTCTGTATCCTTTTGGCTTGCCTCATCATTTTAGGGAGCACTCCTTACTTTGTTTCAGGTTCTATTTTTGCCTTTTTCTGCCCCAACCCTGGAATCAACTATTTCCCCAAGAGCCCTAGTTTGTTTGAATGGAGAATGGTATTTAGAAACAAAGAGCTAGGTGCTGGTGACCAGATGGAGTTTTAAGCAATTAAGTAAATGCCAGAGGGAGAAACAAGATAGTCACTGGTGTTTAGATATCTGTGGTAGCAGATAACAAACTATATGTGATTTCTCAATATCAAATATATTAGTTATATATTGCTGTGCAACAAATTACCCCCAAATGTAGCAGCTTAAAATACATGTATTATCTCACAGTTTCTGTGGATCAGGAATCCAGGCAGGGCTTAGCTGGTTCTCTACTCCCGCATTTCTAACAAGCTGCAGTCAAGTCAGCTGGGCTGTAGTCATCTTAAGGCTCAGCTGGAGATAATTCACTTCCAAGCTCACATGGATGTTTCCCAGATTTGGTTCCTTGTGGATTGCTGGACTGAGGACCTTAGTTACTTGCTGGCTGTTGGTTGAAGACTGCTCTCAATTTCTTGCCATGTGGGTCTCTTCCACAAGGCAGCTTGCTTTATCAAATTGTTCAAGCTGAGAAGACAATAGGGTTGGCTAGCAAGATGGAAACCAAAGTTTTTTGTACCAGTTCACAAAGTGATGTCCCATCATGTTTGCCATTTTCTCTTCTCCCCACTTTTGTGCCATGCTCACTTTCTTTCAACTCTGATTACGTAGAATAGCTCTTGATATCCTCCCTGACTTCCTCCATGGCTGAAAAGGAAAATATGCTCCCATGGAAACCAGGATAACACATGACCACATGGCTTACATTCTCAAGCTAGGTACATTTGTTTCTAAAATGTAGCTTCTACAAATGGACGTTCGGCCAAATCTAGACTCTGACATTAAATAAGATAATGACTTATGTTACAGGATTAGTAGAAAATCTAGAAATAGCCTGAACTTGGCAATAGAACTATGGTGTCTAATCTTGAGGTAATATTATCTTTATCTAACAAAGAAGTAGAATTTTTGAAGCTGGAAGAGACCTTAGAATAATGCAGACCAAGCCCTAATTCCCTTTATTTTCCAGATGAAAAATCTAAGACCTAGTAAGATAATGATAAAATGCACATGTCAAGAGCCCTAGACCAGGATAGCAGATCTGGTGTCCTTTCCCCAAGACCAAACCAGGGCCTTCAGGATAACAAAGAGTATTTCTGTGACAAAAGAGACGATTCATTCTTGTGAACATTTTCTAACCTTTTTTGGTGTACCAGGCTTTTGTTTGTTTTCAGTCATCAAGCCTAACTGAGCATCCACTCTGTTGCTGAAATGCTGCTGGGGATACAAAGACAAATGAAGTGCAGTCTCTGTTCTGATGTCACACACAGACTAGAGGAAGATGAACATGTGAACACATGCAGTCCGATGAGAAAAGGTAGAAGGGAGTTATGCAGAAGGTGCCTTGAATACAAAGAGAAGAAGTCAATACAAGTCAGTTCTCATTATTTTTCGCACACCTAATAATAAATGGCATCTCCTTGGCAAGTCACAAATGTTGCATTGGAAATCCTGAGCGATATTTTTCAGAGGGTTGTTTATGGGCATTTTGGGTGAGACAACTCTGCCACCTGCCCATTGAATGCCAGTAGCAAGTATCCCCCCAGATCAAAAACAAATGCTGGCCAGACGTGGTGGCTCATGCCTGTAATCCCAGCACTTTGAAAGGCCGAGGTGGGTGGATCACCTGAGGTCAGGAGTTTGAGACTAGCCTGGCCAACAAAATGAAACCCCATCTCTACTAAAAATACAAAAAATTACCCAGGCATGGTGGCGGGCACCTGTAATCCTAGCTACTCAGGAGGCTGAGGCAGGAGAATTGCTTGAACCGGGGAGGTGGAGGTTGCAGTGAGCTGAGACTGCACCACTGCACTCCAGCCTGAGCAATAAGAGTGAAACTCCATCTCAAGAAAAACAAAACAAAACAACAACAAACAAACAAACAAAAACCCCCAAAAAACTGCGAAAGCCCCAGCACCACCACAATTGTGCACAGCATCAGTTGAGAAGCTCTACCAAGGCTAACAGGTAACAAGAATCTACCTGCGGTACACAGAAGCAGAATGCTGCTTTGCAAACATATTGAAGCATTGAAAATGAGTGTAAATTTGGAATGGATGATTTTAGCTGAAGATTAATTACATTAGCAAACACAAGAATCACAGTCTTTAAAAATAGCAAGGATTACACCACTTTTCAGCAGCATCTTATTAATTCTACATCTTGCAAATTTGACTTTGGATTAAGATGGACTAATGTTTATTTTTGCCTTCACTTTGATAAAGGAGTTCACCAAGCAACAACATAAACAAGAGAGAAAGAAAATGTTTACTTCACTTATGCACAACCAACACCATTCATTTTACAGGTAAAAAACAAACAGTAGTTCATCAATAACTCTAATAGTTATGAAAGCCAGGACCCCCACTTGAAAACTGCATGAGCAATTTTTAAAAAGAGAATAATGGGTACATACCTGTATTACTTTTCTAGGGCTGCTGTCACAAATTACCATAAATTGGGTGACTTCAAACAACAGGAATTTATTCTGTCACCATTGTGGAGGCCAGAAGTCTGAAATCAAGATATAGGTGGGGCCATGCTGTCCCCAGAGGTTCTAGGGGAGAACCCGTCCTCTCTTCCAGCTTCTGGCAGCTCCAGGCAGTCTTTGGCTTGTGACAGTATCACTCCAATCGTCTTCACATGGCCTTCTTCCTTGTGTGGCTCCAGTTTTCTGAGGCCTATTGTCTTATGAGGACACCAGTCAGATTTTGTACCCACCCTAAATCCAGTACTGTATCATTTTAAGATCCTTAACTTTTCCCTTGCCTCCCCTCCCCTCCCCTCCCCTTCCTTTCTTTTTTTGAGATGGGGTCTCTGTCACCCTAGCTGCAGTACAGTGGCGTGATCTTGGCTCACTGCAGCCTCGACCTCCCAGGCTCAGGTGACCCTCCTACCTCAGCTTCCTGAGTAGCTGGGACTACAGGCATGCACCACCATGCCCAGCTAATTTCGTTTTTTTTTGTATTTTTAGTAGAGATGGGGTTTTTGCTGTGTTTCCCAGGCTGGCCTTGAACTCCTGGACTCAAGCAATCCATGCCCCCTTGGCCTCCCAAAGTGCTGGGATTATAGGCATGAGCTACCACACCCAGCCTAACTATATTTTCAAAGACTTTATTTCCAAATAAAGTGACATTCACAGGTCCCAGGGCTTAGGACTCGAGGACATCATTTTGGCAGACATTATTTAAACCACCACGGTGTTTCTAACAATATTTTATAATTCGCCTCTTTGCTAGTTAAACCAGGTTTTCCCTGCAATAAGCCTGGCTTTGGGAAGCCTCACTGAGTCACAGTAAGGTGGGGACCTGGGGTGGCAGGCTTACAGTGGCTGGAAGTCAGAAGATTTGTCTGCCTGAGCAGATGTGAGCTGAAGATACAGATTTTGGAGAGAGTGCAGTGAGGAAAGGACAGTCACATGTTGAAGGGCTAGCAGACGAGAAAGATTTATAAAGATGGCTGAGGAATATGAAGAAAAAAAGGAGGACACAAGGAGAATGAGGTAGCTGGAAGCCAAGGAAAAGGGGTGAACTAAGAAAGGAGAGAAGAGGGTCAGAAAGCTATGAAGAGGCCAAGCAAGCTAAGGACTGGCCAGGTGCCTGCTGGGTGTAATCACAACGAGTTCACCGGCTCCTCGCACCTGAGTGTTGAGGGCTGATGACTGAACGCAGGTGCAGTATGTTCAGGAGTAAATGGAAAAAGAACAGGTGGAGGCTGGGAGCTCAGGCCACTCTCCCAAAGAGTCTGGCTGGGAAAGTGAGCTGAGAACTATGGCAGTACCTGCTGGAGGAAGGTACGTGTCCTGCTCCACCAGAGTCAACTGGAAATGGCAGAGGCAACAGAAGAACATGATGGTGAGGGAAAGGGGCAAACTTCATGGGAGGAGGGGGACAGCAGGGAGGGCTGTGGAACAGTGAAGACGCCCTCAGCAGAGCCTCAGAAGTGGGGACTGAGGCTATGGAAACAGTGGGAGACCCAGCAAGGGCAGAGTGAGGGAGACGAAAATACTCAAAAGATAGTGAACTTTGGGCTGCCTTCAGCTTCCTTAAGCTGAAACATGAGGACTTTCCTGACATGGTCTCTACTCAATCTGCAGCTTTGTTCCTCATGAACTCTTCCTTTCTTGTACCCAGTGTGTCACATTCTGATGATCTGGCTTTTGTAATGCTGTGCCCTCTGCTTGGGACACCCTCCCTCACTATCTCAGGTTTGGTGGTGTTGCCATGAGTTCCTGCAACCCTTCCCTTCCCTTTTCCCTTCCCTTCTCCCTTCCCTTCCCTTTTCCCTTCCCTCTGCATAAGTACCGTGACTGCAGGATCCATGGCTGTCTTCTTCCCCATCCTTGTGAGCCTGGTGCCTAGCGCAGGTCAGGCATATACAGACAAAATCTGCATGATCTCGCTTATATATGGGATCTAAAAACATCAAACTCTTAGAAGTAGAGAGCAGAATGGTAGTGATATGGTTTGGTTGTGTCCTCACCCAAATCTCATTTTGACTTGTAGCTCCATAATTCCCACATGTTGTGGGAGGGACCAGGTGGGAGATAATTGAATCACGGGAGGGGTTTCTACCATACTCTTCTCGTGGTAGTGAATAAGTCTCACGAGATCTGATGATTTTCTAAGGGGCTTCCCCTGTTGGTTGGCTCTCATTTTCACTCTTGCCTTCCACCATGATCGTGAGGACTTCACAACCACGTGGAACTGTGAGTTCATTAAACCGCTTTTTCTTTATAAATTACCCAGTCTCGGCTATGTCTTTGTCAGCAGCATGAGAACAGACTAATACAGGTTGTTTTCGGGGATGGGAAGTGAGGGAAGTGGGGAGATGTTGATGAAAGGGCACAAAGCTTCAGATGTGTAGGATGAATAAGCTCTGGAGATCTAGTGTATAGCCCGGTGACCATACTTAACTATACTCTATTGTATACTTGAAATTTGCCCAAAGAATAGATCTTAATTGTTCTCTCACACACAAAAAAGGTAACTATGTTATGGGTATGTTAATTAGCATGATTATCATTTCACAACATATATGTATACTAAAACTTCATATTATATGCCTTAAATATATATATAATATTTGTTAGTTATAACCTCAAGCTGAGGAGAAGAGGGAAGGCCAGCTGTGCTTTGGGTCAGAGCGTGGTGGGGGCGCAGCCCTCTCCTGTGGAGAAGGTGAAGGACTGGAACACAGGGTTGGCCAGAGTCATGAGGAGAGGTCAGTTTAATATTCTCCATGGCTTGGACTTGAGGCTAGTTCTGGGACTCAACTCATTCCTAACTTCACTTATGGCTTCCGGTGTAAAACTGAAATGGTGTCTAGGTCACTGATGGTGCACTTTGCTTGTTTGTTCATTAAGAACTAGAGGTGTTTGGTACGTTTAAAATTAGGCCATCTAATTCATGCTGCCAGGTTTGCTTTTGAACATCCTGAAGAGAAAATTATTTTATACTGCCATCAACAGCCACTGCTTGGTGCTTTGGAGGGAGCGTACGCAAGCACACACACACTCACACTTTCATGCACACTCCTTTGGTCCTTTTATTGCTTTGGGAATGGAAGCACATATCTTTATGCTTTTAGCCTTCTTTATGCTAAATGTTTATGCTAAGTTTTAATCAGGGAGCTAAATGTGTGTCTGGAGTTTGTTCCTTCCGGTGGGTTCTTGGTCTCACTGACTTCAAAAATGAAGCCGTGGACCTTCGCTGTGAGTGTTACAGCTCTTAAAGATGGTGTGTCCAGAGTTTCTTCCTTCTGGTGGGTTCGTGGTCTCGCTGACTTCAAGAATGAAGCCGCAGACCTCTGCAGTGAGTGTTATAGCTCTTAAAGGTGGTGTGGACCCAAAGAGTGAGCAACAGCAAGGTTTATTGTGAAGAGCGAAAGAACAAAGCTTCCACAGTGTGGAAGGGGACCCGAATGGGGTGCCACCGCTGGCTGGGGTGGCCAGCTTGTATTCCCTTATTTGGCCCCACCTACATCCTGCTGATTGGTCCATTTTACAGAGTGCTGCCTGGCACATTTACAGTCCTTTAGCTAGACACAGCGATGATTGGTGTGTTTTTACAGAGTGCCGATTGATACATTTACGATCCTCTAGCTAGACAGAAAAGTTCTCCAATTCCCCATTAGACCCATGAAGTCCAGCTGGCTTCACCTCTCAAATGTACACAGCTCCTGTCATAGTTCAGGCTGCTGTAACAAATTACTGTAAACTGGGTCGCTTCAACAACAAGCGTTGATTTCTCATTTCTGTCTGGAGGCTGGAAGTTGAGATCAGGGTGCTAGCTGGGTCAGGTTCCTGGTGAAGGCCCTCTTCCTGGTTTATAGAGGGAAGTTCTCTCTCTGGCCTCTTCTTTTTAGGGCACTAACCCCATTCATGAGGGCTCTACCCTTGGACCTTATCATTTCCCAAAGGCTCCACCTCCTAATGCCATCCCAATGGCATTAGGGCATCAGAATGAATCTGGAGCAGGGAGAGGGGATGCAAATATTCAGTCCATAGCAGCTCGTAAAGATTTTCTGCTCAGCTCTAATTTATTTGTTCACTTCTTTGACAATTTTAACTGTGGGATTGAGGAGAAAATCTGTAAAGTCCCTCTCATTATGCTTGGTTTACCTGTTTTCCCTCACTGGTGGAGTAGGCAGGGCACTTCATCTAGTGGGTTCCTCACATATTTTATCCACATGCAACTCTTGATGCACCAACTTTGGAGATCTCACTCATCCAAGATTGTTCTCTTCCTGAGGGAGTAGAGGTTTAGGATTCTTTCTGGCTGTTGTCCTTGATTCTAAGTTTGCTTCCTGAGGACAGCAGCTCTTACTTAGGCCTCCAAAAGGTAGCTTGTTCTTTGCATTTGAGAATATCCTCCACTGAAAAGTGCAGAGTAGACATATTAAGGTACTCCAGGGAAACTGAACCAGTAAGATGTATATGTGCATGTATATGTGCACACACACACACATATATAGGTGACTCCTGAACAACATGGGTTTGAACTGCATGGGTCCATTTGTACATGGAATTTTTTTCAAAGTACATGGAGCATGCCTGCCTCTCCTGCCTCCCCTTCAATCCCCTCTACCTCCTCCACCTCTGCCACCCCTGAGACAACAAGACCAACCCCTCCTCTTCCTCCTCCTCTTCAGCCAACTCAATGTGAAGATGAGGATGAAGACCTTTATGACGACCCACTTCCACTTGATGAATAGTAGATATATTTCTCTTCCTTATGATTTTTAAGTAAAATTTTCTGTAGTTTGCTTTATTATAAGAATAAAGTACATAATACATATAAAATATGTGTTCATTGACTATGTTATTGGTACATCTTCCAGTCAGTCGTAGGTTATTAGTAGTTAAGTTTTGGGGGAGTTAAAAGCTATACTTGGATTTTTGACTTCATGGGGAGTTGGCGCTTCTAACCCCATGTTGTTCAAGGGTCAACTGTTATTTATACCTAGAGAGACAGACTTATTTTAAAGAATTGGATCACTTGATTATGGAGGCTGGCAAGTCTAAGATCTGCAGAGTAGCCTGGCAGGCTGGAGACCCAGGGAAGGGTTACCATTCAAGTCTGAAAGCAGTCTGCTGGCGGAACTCCCTCTTGCTCAGGGAAGGTCATTCTTTGATCTAGTCAGGCCTTCATCTGATTGGATGAGGCCCACCTGCATTATGAAGAACAGTCTGCTTTACTTAAGGTCTACCCATTTAAATGTTAATTTCATCCAGAAAATACCCTCACAGAAACATCTAGAAAAATGTTTAAACAAATGTCTGGGTGTCCAGTCAAGTTGACACATAAAATTAACCAACGCAGATTTCCCAGAGGCTAGACTGAAGAACATTTATAAGACACAATTTAGCTCAACTCTCAATGTGTTCCCTGTGAGTCTTGAAGGAGGTCCAGCACTTGTGTGGGCACAGCAAGGAGCACTGAGGCCTATAGCTTTCCTCTCTCTCCTCTGCTCCAGGTGTATTCACAGCTGTCACACTAGACACTCTTTCCAGAGCCTGCAGAAGCTGATTATCCATTGTGCTCTGAAGTCCTAGTATCTAGGAGCGTGTTGCAGCCTGCTGTTATGCGTTTCCCATGGTGAACATGCAGGCTGGGTATGTTACAGTTCTAGTGCTTTAGCAGTTAAAAAGGGATGCTCAACCTATTAAATGCAAACTATACCACACATAAATATCTTCCTTCATGTCTCATTTTTCTATGCCTTAGCATATCCAAATTATGTCCCTTACCACTAGCCCATGCTTGAAGATCACCCAAGTATGTACATGCCACTGTGAGTTCCTTGAGATGAGTGGAAATGTTAATAATGCCAGAAACCGGCCGGGTGTGGTGGCTCACGCCTGTAATCCCAGCATTTTGGGAGGCCGAGGTGGGTGGATCACTTGAGGCCAGGAGTTGGAGACCAGCCTGGCCAACATGGTGAAATCCTGTCTCTACTAAAAATACAAAAATTGCTGGGTGTGGTGGTGCGTGGCTGTAATCCCAGCTATTTAGCAGGCTGAGGCAGGAGAATCGCTTGAACCCAGGAGGTGGAGGTTGCAGTGAGCCAAGATCATGGCACTGTACTCCAGCCCTGGTGACAGAGTGAGACTCCATCTCAAAAACAAAAATAAAGATAAAAATAAATAATGCCAGAATCCATTCCAAAAACAAGTAGAGACTACAGCTCTTAATCTCTGAGTTGATTAAGCTGGATCACGCTTTATACAGTTGAGAATACGGTCAGAAGAAAGGGCTGGGTAACATCAGCATGTTGTTGACAATAAATGAATACGGATGGCACAATGAATAGGGCAGGGAAAGGCAGAGAAGAGTCAACTGGCAATGATCAGAGGCATGCAGGCACGTCGTTCCTTTCTGGGAAGAGCCTGCTCTGTAGACTTTTAGGCAACAGACTTACCATGCAGCTTCACTAGACCTGCAGACTCATCCCTTCATGAATTCATATCAAATTATTTATAACCAGATTTAAAAGAAAACCCTCATAGTTGAAATATGAAGTTATTGTGTTCAACTTCTTATTATTCCAAAAAGCTTATACAGTGAAACCATGTCTCCCTCTCCTTTTGAGATAGTACATCCTCCACAATTGTGGAATGATTAATACAATTGGAGAGAGGGGAAAAAGTAATATTTTAACAGAAATATTGTAATATTAGTATCATGACATCTTCCAGAAAGGTATCATGTTTTATTCCTCTTTTCTCGTTGAATTTTTGCATCTTACGTTTTGACAAGTGCTCCCATACTCACTACAATTTAAACTTTGATGATACGTGGAACATATTTTTTATCTGAAGTTTTGGCTTAAATATGAAATTATGTCTTGGGCCCTCTGCTTTTAGGAGTAGAAGTGGGTGCATTCTTTCTGGAGGGCAATTTGGGAACATATAACAAAAGCATTAAAAATAAGTATGTAAGGCCGGTTGTGGTGGCACACACCTGTAATCCCAGCACTTTGAGAGGCCAAGCTGAGTGGCTTACTTGAGCTCAGGAGTTCGAAACCAGCCCAGGCATCATGGTGAAACCCTGTCTCCACAAAATATACAAAAATTAGCCAGGTGTGGTGGCACATGCCTGTATTCCCAACTACTCAGGAGGCTGAGTTGGGAGGATGGCTTGAGCCTGGCAGGCAGAGGTTGTGGTGAGCCAAGATTGCACCACTGCACTCAAGCCTGAGTGACAGAGCCAGGCCCTGTTTAAAAAAAAAAGGAAAAAATAAATAAGCGTGTAGTTGAACAGTCTGCTTCTTGGAATTTAACTCATGGAAAATATCATAGAGCAGGGCAAAGATTAATTGACAAAGATATTTGTTGCAGAATTATTAATACAAGTGACAAGCTGTAAATAACACTAAATATTCAAAAACAGCGAAATTAAATCAATTATGACATCATAATTATTATCCAATGAGAATTCTATAACCCTTCAAAATCATATTAGAAAAATATGCATAATGTATTGTTAAATGGAAAAAATCATAACGAAGAATGTAATACCATTTTGTTTCAATTATGTATATGCACAGAATAAAGATTGAATATAAATATCAACACGTAAGCTGTAGTTATCTCTGAGTGAAGGAGTAATGATTAGTTACTTTCTTCTTCGGTTTCTTTAACACTTTAAAAGCTTTCTATAATGCGGTGAATCATTCCTTTATTGTATTATAGAAAGTTTTCAGAGTAAATGAGAGCTTAGTGCTAGGGAAGACCTGCAGGAGGCTAGAGAGTAAAGGGTTAAACAAAATTCCACACATTGACTTCCTAATTTTGCTGCTGCAAGGAGAATGGGTATACAGCAGGAAGGAGACAAAACTGAGTGAAGGAAGAGGAGATCAGCAAATAATATCAGTTAGGCGTTCCCTGCCTGGGAAATCCCTGAAGAGAGAGGAGAAATTAGTCTCAGAGAACCCCTAGTGAAATCAGTGAGGCCGATTACACCTAAAATAGACTTAAGGAGCCCAAACTGATGAAAGGATGCAGATTGGGGAATAGTGACAAAGCAATCAAAGCGCCCCTCTAGGGAAACTGTTTCCTGGGCTCTGGCCAGGAGCCAGGATCGGGGAGGCTAAGCACAGAAGGCAGAGGTTAAAAGCTGTGAGGCCTGCAGGGCCAGGTGGCAAGGTCTGGGGACGAGGAGCACTGGCTGTGAGATCCTGGGTAGCCATGAGTGGGCTTAACGCAGGGTTTCTAGAGCTTCTTGTCTTTTGGGATGAGCGTGAGATCTAGACTTTTAGGTGGAATCTCCTAATTTTATAGCTGTTGGCATCTCTAAACATTAAAAAAATTAATAGCCTTTATTCTGTAGAGCAGTTTTAGCTTTACAAAAATTGAGCCGAAAGGAGAAAGAGTTCCCATATAGCCTCTTATGGCCCCACTGTTTCCACTGTTTATATAATCATTAACTTAGGCCCATAGTTTACATGAGGGTTTATTTTTTGTGTTGTGCATTCTGCGGGATTTGACAAATGTATAATGACATGCATTCATGGTTACAGTATCACACGGAATAGTTTCACTGCCCTAAAAACCGCTGCATTCCACTTGTTTATCTTTTCCTCCCTCCCTATCAGCCTCTGGCAACCACTGATCTTTTTACAGTCTCCAGAGTTTTGATGTTCCCAGGATATTGTGTAGTTGGAATCCTATTGTGTGTAGCCCCTTCAGACTGACTTCTTTTACTTAGCAATATACTTTTTATTCTGTCCATGTCATTTTGTGCATGTCACCATAACTTGACTGAGGTATAACTGATGTATAATATACTGCACATATGTTAAGCCTGTCAGTGGATGACTTTTCACCTAAGAATTCATCAGTGAAACCATCATCACACTCAAGGTAATGAATGTTTATCTGTCATAGTCCTCATATGCCTGGGGAATTCCCTTCTCACAGCCCTACCTGCCACCCTGTCTGGCCAACACTCATCTGCTTTCTATCACTTGAGATAAGCTTGTGTTTTATAGAATTTTATATATATAAAATCATATCATATGTACTATTTTTGTCAGGGTTTTTTTCACTCAGCATAAGTCGTGGGGGGCAGGCATTTCCCTTGGATCCTGTAGAAGTCTAAACTTTGAGAAGCTGGCAAGTCTCCTCAGGATGGTGGCTAAAAATGTGGAGTCAGAGATGTGCCCTATTATCAAAAAACATCTTACAAAGTATATTAGATCTGAAAATAGCCCACAGTGTTCTTTTCTTCAGGGTCACATTGCAAAAGAATCTCTCTTGTCTCGAGCACAGATGTGAAGCATTTTTCACCATCAGATACAATGAACCTTCCAAGCACAATGGATGCCTTGGGTGCTGCCATTCTCTGTGACTGCCATGTTTTGACTGAGAAAAGGTTTCAGACTTCCTTCCTCTGTACTTTGACAGCTGCAAATTTGGAAAAAGCATTTTCAATATGTACTTCAATCGGGGGGGTCAATGTAGACTATGAAAATACATATACTATAATTCCAGTTAGGTTTTAAAAAGCTATTGAAGGAATGAATATTTTCATCTGGAATGATAAACACCCAAAGATTAATTAGCATAATTTCTTGATAGTGAGATTATGAGTGATTTACATTTTCTTTTCTGTACATCTTTGTGTTCTTCAGTTTTTCTAAAATGAACGTGTTTCTTATAAATGTGAAAAAATTTTACATTAAACCTCACATTTGGGGGTTTGATTTGGAAGACATTAGCAAGTTAAGTTCCCATCCCCAACTGACTTGGATCCTGTAGTCCAAGTAATAGTCATTGTCTGTCATTCAGTTACTTGTGCTAAGCACTGTGTTAGATATTGGATGTAAATATTAACAGAAGGCAGGGAGTGCAGCCCCCAGGCGTAGCCAGTCATGTTGCCCTGGAGCACAAAGAGGTGTCCACATCTCCTGCAAGAAGAGAAGCTGCTGCCATTCTGGGAACCTCAAGCTCAGTTCAGAGGAAACATCTATGAGGAGAAGACCCAACCACCTTCAACTTAAAAAAAGCAAAAGAGCTCTGTGGACTCCTCTGTAGAGAGGGAGGGGCATGTGAGTCGAGAGGCCACCTGGATATTTCAGTTGAAGAGTTTATCCTTAAGGCTCGCTGCTTTTCTGCTGTCATTTATAAGTTCATTTAATAAATACTGAGCACTTTCTATGTATCTGCCTTTATTGTTGAGTTGGGAGAACGATGAGCTAAGAGTGAGTTTTACACATAAGATGCTTGAGACAAAGGTAGGGGGAGAAAAACGTGTCCATAACAGATAAGAGAGATCTCATATTTTACTCACCCCTGGCTGTCCAGTGAGAGAAAAGAGCACTGCACTATGAATCGGGGTGCCGAGGCTCTATGCTCTTAAATGAGTTATTCTAAACTCCGGGTGGGCTTTGGTTTTCTTACTTGAGAGTATTGGTCTAAATGATCTTTAACTTCTCATCCAAATCTAAAATTTATGAGATAATATGGTTCCCAGAGACCATGCATAGGACTAACTGTAGAATTCTAAGAGGAGCTCCGGTACTGATTGACAAATGCTAACCCTTGCGGAAGTAGACTCCCCTATACCCAGTTTGGCACTTCAGTGAGATTCAGCAGAATTAGCAGAATTCTTCGTGTCACCAGAAAGTAGCTAAGTCTTGTGATGATGACCCCCTTACTTCTCTTCCACACCAACATTACCCATACCAACTCTCCTTCTAAACCCAAAAGTTTGAGGATGTGTTCAGCATGGCTTGGTTGTAAAAAGAGAATGAGGAGTTGAGTTTTGATGCCAGTTTCACCATTTGTTATCTGTTACGGTTTGAATTGTGTCCCTCTCAAATTTGTATGCTGAAGTCCAAACCCTGAGTAACCCAGAATGTGACCTTATTTAAGAGTAGTGTCATTGCAGGTATAATTAGTTAAGATGAGGTCATTACTGGAGTAGGAAGGGCCCCTAATCTAATCTATTGGTGTCCTCACAAAAGGGGAAATTCAGACCCAGAGCCTTGAACACAAGAAGAACATCATGTGAAGATTGGAGTTCTATATTACAAGCCGAGGAACTACCAGAAGCTGGGAGAGAGGCCTGGGAAAGATCTGCCCCATCACCTTCAAAGGGGGCATGGCTCTGCTAGCGACACCTCGATCTTGGAAGTGTCAGGACTGTGAGATGATAAATTTTTATTGTTTGAGCCACTCAGTTTGTGGAAGCTTTACTCTTGACCTCTTTACCCTCTATGGTTCCCAGTCCCTAAAAGCACCCTGACTTTTCTTGTTCACTGACATCTTTGTATTCCTTCGGGTCTTCGGCAAGGACTAAATGTTTCCACAAGAAGGTTGCTCACCCCTCCATTATTACATACTCTTCTGCTGAGCTCCAACCTGGCCTTTTAATCATTGGTGCTCAAGGTAAAATCCATTTCATGGCATAAATACTTAACTTTCCTGAATTCGATAGATCTTATGACTACAAAAATATTACATATTATAAACTTCTAATTGAAGGTAAACCAAAACCTCTAAGAAATTATCTTGTTTTCTACTACTTTTCAGTGTGTCTTCCTTCTTATACTAGAATACTTCTTAGAAATGAAAAATTCATTACAACAAAATTTACATTTACTACGCAGCTGTCTGCTATGATGATTTGTAAGTACATATGTCTTTTCTATTGCTTATGAAATGAAAGTTTGGAGGTTTTTTTTTTTTTTTTTTTTTTTAGACGGGTGTGTGTGTGTGTGTGTGTATGCACATGTGGTCCATGAAAAGTAACTGAATGAGTGCAGATGAGATTCAATGAGAGGAGCCATTTTCAAAGCGGATGTCAGACAGACACAGACACCATGGTTAGTTTTTTTTTTTTTTTTTTTTTGAGACCGAGTGTCACTCTGTCACCCAGACTGGAGTGCAGTGGCACGATCTTGGCTCACTGCAACCTCCACCTGCCGGGTTTAAGCAGTTCTTCTGCCTCAGCCTCCTGAGTAACTGGCACTACAGGCGTGCGCCACCATGCCCACCTAATTTTTGTATTCTTAGTAGAGACAGGGTTACACCATGTTGGTCAGGCTGGTCTGAAACTCCTGACCTCAGCTGATCCACTCACCTCGGCCTCCCAAAGTGCTGGGATTACAGGCATGAGCCACTGCACCCAGCCTTGGTTAGTTGGTTTCTGACAGCAATGATGAAGTAATGAACTTGGTGTAAAAGCACCAGATTCAGGTCAAGAAATTTTTGAAAAATATATTTTTCCTTATTTTTAATAATAGCATTTATTTTTGGCAGCTCTTGAAATTAATAAGAGGGCTCCTATCTGGTTTATTCATTCTCTGGGGCTTCTTTAAACCTTGTCTCCACATGTATTTGTCATAATTAGTGATGGAGATTCCTAAGTTCCAAGGCTAACAGAATAGCATAGCTGTAAACATAACATATCATCATTTGACTAATTAAGTGGAATCTAAGAAGAAAACAGTTAACTTCATTTCTGGGTAGTAATATTGCATTACGGACAAGAATATTTTCTATGTGTTAGAGTTATAAATACTTAAGTTTCCAGAAAAAAATATTAAAAGTACTTAGATGTTTAGACATGTATATGTGTGTGTGTGTGTGTGTGTATTAATCATTCCTAGAATCAACATTTTCTCACTGGAGAGGATTTTTCCGTACTCTGGCAGGATCTTTTAGCCTTTCCTGGCTGTCCATTGAAATAGAGGTCATATGGGCTATTGATTAAGAGGATTAAGAGGGTAGTAATTTTTCAAACACATAAACAATAATATAATGAGTCAGACCAATGGTTTGCCTGTGTAGAAATTTGAGGCATTGTTTAATGGAAATAATAAAAATGTGCTGAGTACCTACTGTGTGCCAGATTCTGCTAGGCAATTTATATCCAATGCCATATTTAATCCTTAAAATTATACCTTATCAATTAGATATCTTCATCTTCGGTTTACAGATGAGGAATCTGAGGCTGAGAGAGAATAACCACTTGTCCAGGGTCATAGAACTGGTAAGTTTCTTGCCTCTCCGTATAAACCTCTACTGTTTGTCCTTATTCACAAAGTAACTTGCTGGGATTTTGACTGGGTTATACTCTTTTTAATACTTCCAGGAAATTCTTCCTTTATGTAATGTCATCCTCACAAGTACTCATCATCCTAAATTGTTTTAGCTTGATGTTTTTATTAACGAATTTTTTAAACTAAGTACTTCTATGTGCATGGTTCAAAATTCAAAATGTAGAAAAGCATAGAATGAAAATAATTGTTCTTTCCTCTCCTGTTCCTTACCCCATTAGGCCCATTCCCAGGGACAGCACTCAACCATTTTCTTGTGTTTATTCTATACATTGCCACACAGAGATGGGCAGATAGACACAGACAAGTCACAGACACAGATATACTCCCTGCCCCACTCCCTCACATGTACATGTTAGCATAAACGTAGTGAGTTCATAGCTATATAACTTATGTTTTTCTCTTGACTATATATATATATGTGTGTGTGTGTGTGTGTGTTTGCATATATATATGTATATATGTGTGTGTGTGTGTGTGTGTGTGTGTGTGTATATTAGACAAGAAGGTCTGGCTGTATCACCCAGGCTGGAGTCCAGTGGTACAATCTCAGCTCATTGCAACCTCTGCCTCTTGGGCTCAAGCTATTCTCCCATCTCAGCTTTCCTGAGTAGCTGAGACTACAGGTGTGCACCACTATGCCTGGCTAATTTTTGTATTTTTTGTAGAAATAGGTTACGCCATATTGCCTAGGCTGGTCTCAAACTCCTGAGCTCAAGTGATCCTCCTGCTTCAGCCTCCCAAAGTGCTGAGATTACAGGTGTGAGCCACTGTGCCTGGCAGCCAATATATTTTGGAAATCCTTCTAGACCCTGAACAGTCTAAATTGTACATCTATAAACCCTGGTAGATCTGTTAGTACTAAAGTTGTCTAAAAATATGTATATTTTTTCAGCCCATACAACCTCTTACAAATGTATAGGTGGTATTTTCGGGATTTGATCAGAATTGAGCAGGAAGAGAGTGATTCCCTCCCAGAGAACTGTATTTTGAAGAAGGAGTAGCTCTTGCTTACCCAAATCAGTCATTAAATTATAAGGGTACACATAAAAATCCAAATTGAATACTCATGTATCAGAATGAAGCATAAAAAACAAAATGATAAAATAAGAATTAGAGGGCACAGTGTGCATAACAAAGAACTAAGATGAATATAAAGATAAATGATGCAAAATCTGAAACTAAAAAGTGTTTGTTGTATAAACACAGACTTAAGGATGAACTACAAAAATGCATTCAAGATGAAAAAAATGCACTCAACTGAAATAACAGACCACACATCCTATTTCTAACCCTTAGTTCCTCTGAAGAACAATTCATACCACCAAGAAGAAAAAAGGCTCTTAGATGTAGAAAGCAAAACCCTTATCAGGACAGATGTCCAGCATTTAGGAAACAACTTGGTCACAGGGAAAAAAAATAATCTCTTTTCCCTATGATGAGGCAGCAAAGAATAGATCAAAAAGCATCAGACAGGGAAGATGAGCAGGGGACTTAAAAACGGGGAGGATTTTCACATTCAGAGGCACAGCAGAAAAGAGCAGGCGACTCGTTGGCAAGCAGAAAGATGCATATGTTTTCTCTGTATTAATCTTAGCCATGGCTCTAACAAATCTACCATTCTCTTCAATTGCTTCCCAGGCTTTGAGCCATTTCTTCCTCCTTTGAACACACAGACTGGCATAGGAAGGCATAGGCTGGCATCCTAGTTCCAAAGTCATGCATGTCTACCCTTATCATTCACTCACAAATTCTCTAAGGTATCTAATTCAGTATGTCATGAACATACATTGAGTCCTTCTTATGTGCAAGTTGGTGCTAGGTACCGGCATGCAAAATGAAAGTATGCAGAACATCCCTTTTCACTTAGTCTTGCCTCAGCTGTAAAAAGAGGTAGTAAAATGAATTGCTTTCTAGTAAGGCACTTTTCTACTCTCAGACTATTAAGCTCTATGATACACAGCTGCCTCTCTTTACTGGGTTTCAGAACATTCCTTATAATAGTCCTTGATTCGATGGCTTCCATTGATAACCAATGGTCTCAATACACCCATGAGATATCCCCTCTTGAATTCTGCTATTCGGTTTCTAACAAAGACTTTCTCTTTTGCGAATAATGCAATGTTTAGTTACAGTCATACTTATGATCTGAGATCTTCTTAGCTTATGTCCTTAGATCTGTATTCACTTGTACCAACTTTTTAGGGATTCTTCTCAAACTCTTCTCTAAGCCCTGTTTTGTAAGCAACAACTTGGCTGGGTGTTTATTACCTTTGCACTTATACAGAAATATGTGTGTGTGTGTGTGTGTGTGTGTCTGTGTCTCATTTCTCAAAGGATTCGAGACAAGCTAGAGAAATACATAAATTTGCAAAAGGATAAAATAAGAATCCCAGAATCCAGGAACATAAGGGAAGGAAAATATTAAAGTAGATACTGCATGAATCAGTTGCTTGATGTGGGGGCTGCAAATTTGGCTCTCAGCTTCATAACTGGCCAAGGTAAAGAAAGAAACACCATCCTAAGATTCACATGGTCCAACAGTCCTGGATAAACTGGTTTCTGTGAGGAAGTACAGCCTTCCTGGATCCTGAAGCCTGCAAGAAATCTCTCCCTGGATCCCCATAAAACGACACTAGGAAATGTGTTTGATGATATGAAAAATACCTTGTAAGTTTCACAGGATGTTTTTCCAAATCATGCCCTAATGCAGGCTGATGGCTTAATACTAAAAGGTAATTTAGTTATTGCAAGGCTAGGAAGAGCCCAGCCCTTATTCTCAACTTCAATCAATCTCCTCCATCAGAATGAGGACTTCTTAATTCTATTCTGATGTCCTTAGGGCTTCCATCTAGGGTAGCAATGTTAAATCAATTCACTTAAATTAGAAATACTAAAACTTTAAGCAGCAGTTTCTTGGAATTTAAATGAGATAACAAAGGGTAAGGAAGGCAAGCTTAGTGTAGTACCTGGCATGGAGTAGGAGATAAGAGATTGTAAGTTTCCATCAGTCCCTTAGTATGAGGCACTGTGCTGACTTCCCCAGAGAAGATGATGAGTTTGACAACTCGACATGGTGAAAAGACCACAACTTTGGAGTCAGGAAAACACAGCTCTGTCACAGGGCTTGTTACCCGAGGTCTGGCAGGCTCTGTTTCCTCTTCTGTAAAATGAGGATAATAAACAGTGAATAAATAACTAGAAGCATTACATACTCACCCTTAGCTTAGTGCCAGGAGCATAGTAGGGACTTAATACATTAGGCTGCTTTCTTACTTTTAAAATCATGCAGTGAAACAACATATAGGAACTAAAAAAGACCACAAACCCAATGACATTGAGCACTTAACAACATATAGATCACCTGTAGCCCTATCCTTCCAAATCCAAAGTAAATCTCTTTATCTTTTTGAAAAATCATTGTCACTCCTTAGCAATTCTCCTGGCTAAATAATCAATACTTTTAGCCCTTTCTCACCTATCAAGCATTAGTATTGTTACTTCCTGTCCCATTTTGTTTGCTCTGCTCTCCTTCAAGGTATGGGACCTCGAAGTGGGTGTTTCCATGAAATAAAGAGTGACCTGCCTTTTTTAGGAATGATTGTGAATTTGGGGAGGATACTATAGATGATGGTTCATTTACTCAACAGACATTTTGATAAGTGCTTCCTATGTGCCACACACTGTATTTGTGCAAGGCTGATGGGGTTGCAGCTTCATTTAAGCCTTTTCCTTTAAGTATTTAAGGCTTTTCTTCTAAGCCCAGGTGAGTACAGGAAAGCTCAGGGGCTCTGCCATTCTAGGAGAAAGGCAGTGAGCTATACAGGTGCCTCCATTGTGAACAAACAGACTGGTGGTTAACGGCCATGGCATCCTTTGGAAACACCGATGATGCCCAGAGTCTCTAAGTGCCCTCCAAGGTTCTACCTGTGCTAAAGTCTCAAGGGCAATGTCGTGAATCCATTTGAGAAGCTAACAAAATCTGTGAATCTTCTTGACAGAAAAAGACCCATGCTAAATTTTCCATACAATTTCAGGATGTTCAAAGATCCCCCTGAAGTTCCTCTTCTGTCCCCCTGCCCCTCCCTGCCACCCAGCAGAATGCCAGAGTGAGACCCTTTTGTTTGGTGACATGTCTCAAGTCCTGCCATGGACCTTGACATTGGTCATTTTCATCAATGAACTGGGATATGAAGACAATAAAGATGGGCCAACCAAATGTGTAGTTAGGACAAAGGCAGGAATGAAAGAAATCCCATTGCTTATACCCATTTAATATGACAACTTTGAACAGAGGTGAAATAAACCCTTTCATTTACAACCTGTTAGGAGCTGAGCTGGGTCCTCCCAAAAATTCCTACGTTCAAGTCTTAACTTGCAGCACCCAAGAATATAACTGTATTTGGCAATAGGGCCTTTACAGAGGAGATTAAGTTAAAAATGAAGTTGTCAGGATGGGCTTCAATCTAATCTGACCAGTGTTCATATTAGAAAAAGGAAATTTAGACACACCAGAAGGCACCAGAAGTGCATGTGCAGAGAGGAAAGACCGTGGCACGGGGCAGCAATAGGGAAGCTCTCTGCAAGTCGAGGTCTTGACAGAGGTCTTGACAGAAGAACCCAACCCTGCCTACGCCTTGATCGTGAACTTTCAGTCTCCGGAACTGTGGGAAAGTAAGTTTCTGTTGTTTAAGCCATCTACTCTGTGGCATTTTGTTATGGAAGCTAAAGCAAACTAATGCAGACCTCAAAAGGCAATTCCATACGAATAGAAGAGGAGATGGGGATAGGAGAGGCATCTGACTTTAAGGCAGCCATGTGAAAGCTATATGAAAATGACATAGGGCTTTAAGTTGATTTCAAATGCAGTGAAAATAAAATACGTCTTGACTCTCCCTAAAGGGGCCATCCTCACAGAACCCCTGTCTTTGAGGGCAGCTGTCTTGTCTATGGACTTGCTTTTTGCCAATGGGGTGGGAGCAGACGTGAGTGAGGTGGACCTCTTCCAAGTAGTGGCCCATCACTGACCTCTACTTTGATGCAAAATTAGCAGAATGAAAGGAATGAAAAGATGCTGCTTCACTTTGAGTCCTGGAGTGAATACAGTGTACAGCAGAGTCACAGCTGACAGACACGTGGTGGATGTGCAGGCTGCATAAGAAGTAAACATTTCTTTCATAAGCCAAATGACATTTTGAGGTCTAACTGCAGCATGAGTTACCCTGAGTGGATGTAGACAAAATTGATGAGGTGATGTGACTGTCTAGTAAAGCTTACAAGGTAATTCTTTTTCAGTTATCTTTGCTTAGATTGTAGCAGGAACATTGAATTAAGTTATGGGAAACCTGCATTCAGTGGTCAAATCGTGACCTGTGTTGTCCATAAAAAAGACCAGGCTTATGGGGACATTTAAAACTAAGTCATATGGGCCGGGCACTGTGGCTCACACCTGTAAAATCCCAACACTTTGGGAGGCTGAGGTGGAAGGATCACCTGAGGTCAGGGATTCAAGACCAGCCTGGCCAACATGGTGAAACCTCATCTCTACTGAAAATACAAAAATTAGGCAGATGTGGTGGTGGGTGCCTGTAGTCCAGGTACTCGAGAGGCAGAGGCGGGAGAATCGCTTGAACTGGGAGGCGGAGGTTGCAGTGAGCCGAGGTAGTGCCACTGCACTCCAGCCTGGGTGACACAGCGAGACTCTGTCTCAAAAACAAAAAACAAACTAAGTCATATGAAAGAAAATGGAAAGGAATGGAGAATATTTAGTCTGAAAAAAAAAAAAGGGAGAAACGCCTGTGGAAAATGTACTGTACCCGTTTTAGGGAGCCCAACTGGGTTACCATAGGCTTTTGATGAAAGCATTGGGGAAGGAAATTTTATTTAACATTTATATTTATACATTTACATTTAAATTTATATTTAAATTTAGTTGAAATTATACTTAATGTTAAAAACTTTTTTTTTTTTTTTTTTTTGAGACGGAGTCTCGCTCTGTCGCCCAGGCTGGAGTGCAGTGGCCAGATCTCAGCTCACTGCAAGTTCTGCCTCCCGGGTTCACGCCATTCTCCTGCCTCAGCCTCCCGAGTAGCTGGGACTACAGGCACCCGCCACCTCGTCCGGCTAGTTTTTTTGTATTTTTTTTAGTAGAGACGGGGTTTCACCATGTTAGCCAGGATGGTCTCGATCTCCTGACCTCGTGATCCGCCCGTCTCGGCCTCCCAAAGTGCTGGGATTACAGGCTTGAGCCACCTTTGTTTGTTTATTTATTTGAGACAGGGTCTTGCTCTTTTGCGCAGGCTGGAGTGCAGTGGTGCAATCACGGCTCACTGTAGCCTCAACCTCCTGGATTCAAGAAATCCTACCGCCTCAGCCTCCCTACTAGATGGGACTACAGGTGCATGCTACCATGTCCAGCTAATTTTTGTGTTTTTAGTAGAGATGGGGTTTCACCATGTTGCGCAAGCTAATCTCAACCTCCTGGGCTCATGTGATCTGCCTGCCTTGGCTTCCCAAAATGTTGGAACTGCAAGGCATGAGCCACTGTGCCAGGCCAAAAACTTATTTAAAAGGAAGAATTTCCTCGCCCTTAGAACAGTTGCTGAAATGTTGTGAGAACCTCCTCACTAGTGATGTTTTGTTGGAAATACTGAGGAGGGAGTTCATGGGTCATAGTGATGTCAGGTTGGTGGTTTTCAAACATTTGCAGCAGTTTCACAAAACCTAGCATGAAACCCCCAGCATAGTGGTCATTATTAGTCTAAATGTGTTTTATATATTCAAAATAAAAGCATTTAATTTGTATAAAACCAGTCACTATAATAATGAGGCCCTTTTGATGAACATAAAATGTTGAATTGGGAATATTTATTCATCAACTATTTATCAAGCAGCCTCTATTTGCCAAAAACTGTTGCACATGTTGGAAAAACACAGCAGAGTTAACGAACTTATAGCCCAGTAGATGAGACAAACTTTCAGCCACCTAACCAATAAGTCAGATAATTTTAGATGGTGACAAGTGCAATCTGACATTGGCATAACATTCAGGCATATGTCAAATTGCTGTGAAAATTTCCCAGTGTTGACTTTCAATTTCTGTTCTCATTGTTCTTATGTTGATGTAAACCAGAAACACACTATTCACGGATCTGTTGGCCACACTTTGAGTAGCACATGCAAAGTACCTTAGATTTTACTTGAAGTGCATTGGAAAGCACACATGCAGAGGTGGGAAAGAGGGCTCAAAGATGACTTGTAGGGTTGTGGTGATGCTCTTTGTGGAGATAGAGAAGACCAATGGAGAACACATTTTGGAGGAGAGAGCAAAAGTTCTCAACTTGGGTGAGAAATATGTAAACCTTCAAGTAGAGAGGTCCAGTAGGAAGTTAAATAATATGAGACTGGTGCTCACAACTGAGGTCAAAGTCAGAGTTGTAATTTTGGAAAGTCACGATAGCCTGCATTTAAGGCCTCAGACTAACTGAGTTATCGAGCAAGTGTGGAAATGAAAGAAAAGAGATCCTAGGACTTAGACTTGGGGTGTTCTGACATGAGAATTATTGACTCCATCAGTTTTAACATGCAAGAAATTTTATCTTAACATTTATGGAGACCCAAGGCTTCACAAAAACATAGAATAAAATTCCCACGTGTCACAGTGCTGGCATGCAGTGGCAGTCAATAAATACACATGGAAGGAAGGAATGAGCTCCAAAATAAAGATTTCAAAAACCCTTGAGATTTTGCGATTTTAGGACCCCAAGTTTCTTTCCACCCATGATGTGTTAGGTTGAATGTTGACTTCCCCAAAAGATATATCCATGTCCCAGAACCTGTGAATGTGACTTTATTTGGAAAAAAGCGTCTTCTTCGCAGATGTAATTGAGTGAAGAATCTTGAGATGAGATCATCCTGGATTATCTGAGTGGGCTCTACATCCAATAAAAGTCCTTATGAGAAACAGACATGGAGGGAAAACACGGACAGATGGGGAGAAGGCCATGGGGCTGTGGCAGACATTCGAGCTGCAGTTTCAAGCCAAGGATTGACAGCAGCTGCCAGAAGCTTGAAGAGGCAAGGAGGATTCTAGCCTAGAGTCTCCAGGGAGAGTGCAGCCGCCTGGCTGACACACGCCAGTCCGGCCAACACCTTCATTTCAGACTTCTGGCCTTCAGAACAGTGAGAAAATAGATTTCTGTTGTTTTCAGTCATCCAGTTTGTGGTCATTTGTTACAGAAACCTCAGGAAACTATTACACATGGTCTCTTTTAGCTGATGCTGTTGCAATATTTCCTTTGGTGCTCTGCTGTGATTCTGATTCAGTGATTCTCAACTCTGGCTGCGCATTAGAATTGCCTAGATATTTTCTAACAAAGGCTGGTTGGTATCTGGAACATCCTCAGAGATTCTGATTCAGTAGGACTGTGGTACAGGCTGATATTGGTGTAGAGCCAGACATAAGAACTGCCATTTAATTAGTCATAGCAACTTAACATCAAGGGGTGGCACAGAGGGACAGGGGGTGGGAATACCTGTATGATTGTTTTCACCTTAGGAATTTGCTTTGAAACATAAGAATATGTGTCTTTACATTCAAGTATATTCTTAGAAACTAGTTGAAGCCGTTTCGCATCCTTGTGGCACCAAGTCCTCTTTCCACCATGAAACAGGTGCAAAGACAGTCCTGTTTCCACTGTGAAAAAATAAAAGGATACTCTGACAGGTGGCCACTGTCGCTGACCTGACCATTCCCCAGAAGCACCAGGAGGCATTGCTTTCTAGACTGAAGTTCGGTCATGCTTCACTTTAGTCTAATCAAAAAGATTTGCTTGCAAGTCTTCATTCCAGATGGTTCCAGTGCCTTCCATACAATCAGATAATGACAATTGTGTTTCTGGTGGCATGCTACTTCACGTAATTAAAAAAATATTGCTGCATAGATGTGCTGAATAGGGGAAGAGTAAGTTATTATTTGGAGGGAAGAGGATTCCCAATTGTGGAACAAAGCAATTCCTTGTACCCTGGTTCTAAATAAATGTTTCTTTATTTTTGAAGTTGCATGACCCCCTATTATGGTCTTTTTTGTACACATGTCAGAAAGCAGCCATGAGTGCATTGTAGTTAGCAAAGTGAGCTTGTCTGTAAAGGGTCTTTGACGAAGAGCTCACTGCATCTATTGACTCCCCAGGATGTCTGAGGTCACAAGTTTGGCTGGAGCACATGAGCCCAGATAAAGAAGATGCTTTTGCCCTCCTGAAACAAAGCCAGAAATGATCTCCTTTATTGTGCACTTTGGGTCATGTGCTAATGATGAGGGTTTCGCTAATACTAATCCCCCTAATGAAGCCTTCTCCCAGCCCTTACACAAGCCCACAAGGCCCCGTGGCTTGGCAAGCCAGAGAGAATAAAAGCAGCCCGGTGTTTGGCTTTTGAACTGAGTTGAAGGCAATTAAAGTCAAGAGCTAAGGAGGGAGGGAGAGGGTTTAGAAATACCAGCATAATAAGTAGTATGACTGGGTCCTCTGTAAATTAACTCAATTAGACAAAGCCTGATTTAACGGGGGAAGATGGCGAGAAGCACTACCCTCATTAAATTTGGTTGTTAGAGGCGCTTCTAAGGAAATTAAATCTGTTAGTTGTTTGAATCACGTAAAATAGTGTGTGCATGTTCATGTACACACGTGCACACATGTAACCTCTGTGATTCTTGTTTTTTTTTAAGGAGTGGAATAGAATGCAAAGAAAAAGAAAACATACTGAAAAGAAAAAAGACTGAAAGAGTGGAAGATAAGGAGAAAAGTGGGATAGAGACAAAGAAAGAGAGAGAGAGAGAGCTCTCCCAATTATAAAACCATGAGCCCCCTTTGGTGGGGGCTTCTGCTCAGTTGCTTGGACTACAAAATCCTGCCAGGAGCCCAGGCTCAGTTCCCCCGAGTCTGCATGACGGTGGACAGCCTGGTGAACAAGGAGTGCTGCCCACGCCTGGGTGCAGAGTTGGCCGATGTCTGTGGCTCTCAGCAAGGCCGGGGACAGTGCACAGAGGTGCGAGCCGACACAAGGCCCTGGAGTGGTCCCTACATCCTACGAAACCAGGATGACCGTGAGCAGTGGCCAAGAAAATTCTTCCACCGGACCTGCAAGTGCACAGGTGAGGCCCATGCTCCGAGCTTGGTGGGGAGGGCCAGAGCTGGGAAAAGAGCTCCTCCTAAGGAAAAGATGAGACTCTTGACAGAGACTCTTAGATTAGATTTTGAAAGGCAAACCAATGATGGTTTTGGTTGGAAGCATATTCAATAAGCCTGATGTGCTGGTTTATTCTTCACACCCTCTAGTACATCTAATTATGAAGACTAAATAAATATGGCGTGGGCCAAGCCTGCTTATATGAATGCATGCCAACATACTATTGGCTTGTTTGTTGGAAGGGGAATTTAAGAGCTTAAAAGACTGAGCTTTGAAACTCGGAGCAAGTCCTTTCAAGATGGATTCGGTGCCCTCTCCTGAAATGGGTTTGCACTTGTTGAAAAGGGATGGGTGAGCAAACATGTAGAAGACAGGAGTCAAAGGCAGGTGTTCTGGTCTCAACATTTCTCATGATTTGAACAGATTTTTTTTTTTTTTTGGAGATGGAGTCTCGGTTTGTCACCCAGGCTGGAGTGCAATGGTGCTATCTCGGCTCACTGCAACCTCCACCTCCCGGGTTCAAGTAATTCTCCTGCTTCAGCCTCCCAAATAGCTGGGATTACAGGCACCCACCATCATGCCTGGCTAATTTTTGTATTTTGAGATGGGGTTTCACCATGTTGGCCAGGCTGGTCCCGAACTCCTGACCTCAGCAGAGTGCATGTTTCTCGTTAAAGCTTATGACTGGGTTGGAACTTTGACAAAATTGTCGAGCGATGGCAAGACGGAGCTTTCTCAAGGAGCTATGGCAGGGAGGGTCGTTATTAGATAACAATGGCTTTTTGTCACTTTTCTCTGGACTTGAACTGGACATCACAAAATTTGCTCAGTGTTCTTCCTTTAGACTCTGGTCTCTCTCATTACCTGTTGCTTTGACATCTCTGTGCATTTCTCATTCCTCTAGCTCTTTGGGGCTTTTTCAAATACTCCTCAGTCTTTCCCATCTCCAGTTTCCAGCAGCCATGCCCTTCGGGGTTAAACACTCAAAGCCTGGCAGGGGGCCACTGAAATACAAAAGACACAAGTGGCAACCTCAGCAAAGCCCTTGGACACTGTTGTAGGCTGGATGGTTGCAGAAGACTCTTCCTTTTAAAAACACTTTTTACTTCTGTTCTCGCAGGATGCTGGAATATAGGCAGATATAGGTCTTTGAGCTTCATAAGGGGTTGAATAGGTATTACTAACGGAAACGGAACATACAAAGGCCTGTGATGTTGGTGTAGGAATGACATTCGATTGTTTTTTCATTTTAACTTTCAACTTTATTTTAGATCCAGGGGGTACATGTGCAGGTTTCTGACATAGGTATATTGCACGGTGCTGGGGTTTGAGGTATGATTGATCCCGTCACCCAGGTAGTGTGTGGAGCACCCAGTAGGTAGTTTTTCAACCTTTGCCCGCGCCTCCCCTCTCTAGCAGTCTCCAGTGCCTATTGTTGTCATCTTTATGTCCATGAGTGCCCAGACATTAGATTTCTTTTTTCACATTAAAAGTTCTGGCTTTAGGCCGGGTACAGTGGCTCACGCCTGTCATCCCAGCACTTTGGGAGGCCGAAATAGGTGGGTCACTTTGAGGTCAGGAGTTTGAGACCAGCCTGGCCAACATGGTGAAACCTTGTCTCTACTAAAAATACAAAAATTAGCCAGGCGTGGTGGTGGGTGCCTATAATCCCAGCTACTCTGGAGGCCGAGACAGGAGAATCACTTGAACCCAGGAGGTGGAGGTTGCAGTGAGCCGAAATCGTGCCACTGCACTCCAGCTTGGGCAACAAGTGAGATCTGTCTTAAAAAAAAAAAAAAAAAATTCTGGCTTTATAATCATTTCGTAGTAATATTTTTAATTCTGTCATTCAGAAGAATACGTAGGTCCTAGTTTTGGATATTAATCATGGCAAAAATTTCAATAACCTATTGGATATATATTACTCAGTTTTTCTAAGTTATTTAAGCATTTGCTTCTATAGACCTTCTCTCAAAATTATCATGGTTTTTTAGACGAATGAGGAGCAGGTTGCTGGTGTGGTTAGCATGACTGAAAATCACACTAACACAGTAACTTTTTTGTTTAAAACCCAAAATACTTCTAGAACAATTATTTCTATGTCGATCAGTGAAAAAGTGCTGGCCAGGCACAGCGGCTCACACCTGTAATCTCAGCACTTTGGGAGGCCAAGACGGGTGAATCACTGAAGGTCAGGAGTTCAGGACCAGCCTGGCCAACATGGTGAAACCCTGTCTCTACTAAAAATACAAAAATTAGCCAGGCGTGGTGATGGGCACCTGTAATCCCAGCTACTCAGGAGGCTGAGACAGGAGAATCACTTGAACCCGAGAGGTGGAGGTTGCAGTGAGCTGAAATCGCTCCATTGCACTCCACCCTGGGCAACAACAGAGCAAGACTGCGTCTCAAAAAAAACAAAAAAGAAAGTGCCAACACTTTCAAAAGTTGTAAATGTGCATTGCATAGAATTCTGAGGTAGAGGACTTTAGGAAGTCACATATAACTCTTAGGACTCTAGGAAGTCCTAGGACATATAACTCCTAGAGTCCTCTTAGGACTCTAGGAAGTCACGTTAACTCTTTTTGTTACCAGCTTCTTTATATTTTTGCCCTGGCTAGCGAGTATTTTCCTTGTTTGTTTGTTTTAGGTAGGGATAGAAAGAATAGAGGATAGTAGAATAGAAAGAATCATTGCTATTTCCCTTTGCTGAGGAAATGTTTATAAATATTGCTCTAGAAGTAACAGGAACTTAAGATCATGGAGACCTACTAAAAAAAAAAAGGAGGATCCCCTGCTCTAAAAAGGCATTGGGCCAGAAATAGGGCCTGTCCTTTAAGTCCAGGCTGCTGTAAGGAAATCCCATGTGCCTGAGCCAGTCCAAAGAAGCAGGGCTGCCTCCAGGGAGATGGTCTGCCTCTCCAGCCATTGTCAAGGCCAGGCCTGGCCCTGAGATCCCACCTCCAGGCTGTGGCTCACCTCCCCTCACTATCTGCTCAGTCCAGACTCATCAGGAACAGAACTCTTTCCACACCTACATTTTTTTAAAGGTAACTTAAGATTTGCTGTATCTATAAATTCAATTACTAGGCTTTTAATGTTTCTCAGTTTTATTGAGGCATAATTGTTACACAGAACACTGCACATAATTAATGTGCACAATTTGGTATCTGGACATACCTATACAGTTGTGTGGCCATCTCCACAATCAAGATAATAAACATATCCATCATCTCCAAAGGTTCCTCGTGGTTCTTTGTTTTTGGTTATGTTTTGCTTTTGTGGTAAGAACAGTTAACATAAGATCTGCCCTCTTAACACATTTGTAAGTGCCGAATGCCTTATTGTTAACTATAGGCACTATATTGTACAGCACATCTCTGGAACTTGCTCATCTTGTATCGTTATAACTTTACAACTCCCCATCACCCCTCCCCCATCCCCTGGTAACCACAATTCTGTCGTGTACTTCTCTATGTTTGGCTACTTTAGATGCCTCATGTCAGAGGAATCATGCAGAGTTTGTCCTTCTGAGACTGACTTATTTCACTTAGCACAAATGTCTTCCAGGTCCATCCATGTTGTCGCAAATGGTAGAATTTTTTTTCTTTTTAAAGGCTGAATAATGTTCCACTGTATTTTGACACCAACTTTGGATGGCTCTACTTATTTTGCTAGATGGTCTTTTTCTTTGAATCTCAGGGCACGAGACTAAGTCCTTCGTGACTGAGCTGGGAAGTTATTTTGTGTATGTCGTAAATACCATTCTGTGATGTGCCGTGTGTCCCAAAGCAGGACACATGTCCTTCAATTAATTCTCCCCCAAAGAGTAAGTTGCTAGCCTTCCTAGGGTAGCTTTTTTATGGGGCAATCTTTGGAATTGAAACCTGATCCTGAGCCTCCCAAAGAACTTCCTCTACAGTAGCCTGATGACTCTTTTGCGAATGGAGTCACTGGGTCACTCCTGGATGGTCCAAAATTTCTCAAGGAAGAGATGTAGATTAGTATCTTGTAACAGACTATTGATGACCCCAAATATTGTTAATTCTTTGGAAAATAAACACCTCATAGTTTCCATAATCATGAAGCTGGTAAAGTAATTTCAGTCTAATAAGTAGAAACACATACAGGTTCTGGGATTTGTTTTTTAAAACTCTAAATTCTATGGTGAAATTCTCTGTAGAGAGTTTCTCTATAGTCTCTGTAGGGAGAAATTGAAACAAAAAAGCCACTGAGCTTAATTGTCAGGAAGAGCTGAATTGCAGGAGACTTTGAATTTGCTGTTCACCTTATAAGGCTTACCTGCCAGTTGGCTTTATGAGAATATGCCATTTGCAGCTATGTCTTTTGGCTTCTGAGAAACTTGTACACCAAATAGTTTTTGAACAGTTGACAGTGAACTTCTTGTTTGTACAAGTGACTAATTGCCTCCATTTTCCAATCTCTGAAATGGAGATAATGATGAAACCACACTTGTAAAATCCTTTTGAGTTCTGTAGATGAAAGGACCTATGTAAGTATAAAGTATTGTTATTAAAATAATAGAATCTCTAATTAAAAGGAATAGGCTATTTAGAGTTCCTTGTAAATTCAGTAATCGGTGGCCTTCAAGCTTATTTAGTCTAATGGCTTTCTGAGGTTGAGCTGATGCAGTTCACGTAGGAATGTGTGGTGTTTAGATGATCTCACTCTTTCTCCATTTTTATCCTAGTCCTTTGCAAGCATAAGACTTTGACTCTTTAAATTTAATTTCACTCAAGAACATACTCAGTGATCGACAGATTGATATTATCTGGGAATCTTTTTTTTTCTTTTCTCTCTGTTTCCCAGTAAGATAACACAATTCTTTCTAAAATGCTTCTCTTCTTATATTTTTTTTGCATTGGTAGATTAAGAAGAGAAAAACTAACATGTTAAATTGATGGAAGATGCTACTAGGAAATCTAAATTAAAGAAATAAACATTTTGTCTGCTAGACTTTCATGTTGTTACATTTTTCAGTCACCTCCAGCATTTCAATAAATTCTTCAGGTCAGGTCTGTAAACTCAGAAATGAAAGGGACCCGACTGCAGAGCTTTGGAAGAATTTCTCTGAGACATCTTGGAAAAGGAATGTTTTAATCGAATACATTTCTGGGTCATAAATGAGCTCCAAAACAGACACAAGCTTTCTTTTTCTTTCCCCCCTCCCATTCTTTTCACAGGTGTTGAAAACTTTCTTTTTAGAACTTATACATTGCCTTTTGGAGGCAACTCTGGTTATGTTAAAGTTTCTTGTTCACTATAGTTGTGAAGCATCTCTGATTTTCTGAATCAAGATTAATCATTTCATCATTTGTCATCCAAAGGAGCTTGATTTATTTCTATGTATTCACTTTTCCCACAGTTTGACTTGTGTTGAAATGCCATTGTGTACATGTCCTTCATTTCCGCTAGACTAAGGTATTATGCCTCATTTATACAGATGCTTCCTGACTTATGATGGGGTTACATCCCAATAATCCATCATAAGTTGAAAATACCACTAAGTCAAAAATGCATTTAATACACCTAACCTATGAACATCGTAGCTTAGCATAACCTACCTTAAATATGCTCAGAACACTAACATTAGCCTACAGTTAGGAAAAAGCATCTCACACAAGGCCTATTTTATAATAAGGTGTTGAATATCTCATGTAATTTATCAAATACTGTACTGAAGGTGAAAACCAAAATGGTTACATGGATATTTGAAGTAGAGTTTCTACTGAATGCATATTGATTTTGCACCATCCTAAAGTTGAAAAATTTAAATTGAACCATCGTAAGTCAGAGGCCATCTGTGTTTGTATCCACTAGTGTCTGAGTGTCTGATCCCTTTTATTCAATTATTCATTGATTCTTTCACCACCTACCCAACCGACATTTATTTAGCATCAATTAGGCCCTTCAGATACAGAGAGGGGGAAAAACTGACGTGATTCTTAAGATGTGCACAGTATAGTGATACGTAAGACAGATATGAAGACAAACAATTGCTGTACTATTTGATAAGTGGTCTCTAATAATACTAGTAATAATTATTATTATTTTTTTTTTTTTCACCACCTACCCAACCGACATTTATTTAGCATCAATTAGGCCCTTCAGATACAGAGAGGGGGAAAAACTGATGTGATTCTTAAGATGTGCACAGTATAGTGATACGTGAGACAGATATGAAGACAAACAATTGCTGTACTATTTGATAAGTGGTCTCTAATAATACTAGTAATAATTGTTTTTTTTTTTTTTTT
>NW_012114252.1:4940829-4943201 GCF_000951035.1 Colobus angolensis palliatus | reverse complement strand
ATATATGTATTTAACTCACTATATACCAGATGTAGTTCTAAGTGCTCCACATTAATGTGCTTGTTTTTTATAACAGAAAAGCTATGGTAGCGTAAAGGAAGACATGTTAAATTGTTGTATTTTTTAATAGACTTTAGAGCAGTTTTAGGTTCACAGCAAAACTGAGTCAAAACTACAAAGATTTATCTACCCCCTGCCCCCACACACTCACACCTCCTTCACTGTCAGTGCATGTGTAGTGCTGGATACCTTTTAGATAGGAGGTGTTCAATAAATTATTAAATAAATACATGAGAGAGCCAATTATTTTGTTTCTGCCAACTACAAAGAGTCATGACAAAGAAAAAAGAGTAGTCCTCCAACTCATGGCATAAATTATGAATTACTCAATTTCAACGATCAGACCCCCAACTCAAAAACAAGTGTTATGCCTTTAAATGTAAGAATGTTATTAAATTATTATTATTAAATTTAGATGTGTTATTTATTAATATTTCTAAATATTGAGACTTTATTATTTTAGATCAGTTTTGGGTTCACATCAAAATTTGGGAGAAAGTACAAAAAATTCCCATCTACCTTCTCCCCCACACTCTGCAATCTTCCACTAGCAACTTATGCAAACCAGGGTTACAATCAGTGGAAACTCTAGCGACATTATCATCATCCAAATTTCTCAGCATTATGAAGCACGGAATTACTCTTCTACGGTAGAGAGGTGACTAGACATTTACCTCCAATCAGCTATAGATCACAAGCTGGAAATTTGACTGAGTTTTAATCTGGGTAGCTACTCTTCTTTAGACACATCATTTTGTTCACTCAGTTCTCAAAACAATGTTCCATTCCTATACTGCCAGAGTAGGTGATATGTTTTAATCAAATCTGTTTTTAAAACATAGAGTTTTAGTAAGGTTGCCCCAGGGAAAACAGACTTCAAGGTCCATAAAACTTGAAGCATCTTGCTTAGCATCTGATGAGATAGAAGCCGCTTCATAAATATTTGTTAAATAAAGAATTTGTATTTAATTATCTCCAGGAATCAACATACATTTTAATGTTAAACTATTCAAAAACATGATTTTTAGTCTTGGGAAGAGTAGAATTTTTCCTTTTTTTCAATATTTTTACTTTTAGTTCTCATAGAGTGCTGTAACAGAAAAATACAGATAATAGAGCTATGTAAAAGGTAGGATATAAAATATATTATAAAAAACAAAAAACTCAAATAACTGATACAGTTAGAAAAAATTCTTCCTACTTACATTTTAAGGAAATTTTCTTTAACCATGAAAAAATCCACTATAGAAAAGGAAGCCTGTGCATTTTCTTTACAGAGTGCTGTTAATCATTTCGTTTTCATGCTATTGGAAAACTTTCCTTTCCTTGAGAGATCCAAATAACCCTCCTTCCCCTATGGTCATAGTACTTTTTACTTACCTCTATTTTGCTACTTGTAGTTTACCAAAGTTGTTTATAGGGCTGCTTTTTCTGCAAACCCACAGAACAGGGAGAGAAAATGTATGTGGCATCGTCTGCTACACGCTTGATAGTCACTCAGCTTATTCACTCAACACATGTTTGTTTAGAACAAGGCTAAGCACAGGCCTAGGCAGTGAGTTCACAGCCTTCCAGCTGCCTGGAGCTGAAACAAGTGTAGAGATGTTTACAATCAGTGTAAATAAATGTGAAGAAAGGGGATGTATGAGGTGCAAGGAAGTAACCGACCTGAACCCCGACCTGTGGAATCAGGAATGACCTTAGAGAGCACCAATGTGAAGCTTAAAGGAGAAATGGGTCAGGTGGGTAAAGAGGAGTTTAGGCAGACAGTGAGGGAAAAGTGTGCCAGGAAGAAGGAAAAGCAAGCAAATAGGCCTAGGGCATGAAGTAGAGGAGGAGGAGTAAGTGAGCTGTTCACCCTCTTTAAATGCTTTACATAATCCCTTTAATCTTCTGGGAGATAAGCATTATTATGCCCTTTTGTTTCAGCCTTTTGCTCTAATGATATTCAAATTTTACCCTCTAACCTAAGGAATGAAGTGTTGGTCATACCCAATGCGATAAGTTGGAAGGCTAAGAAGGGAAAAGTCTGGGACGAGCTACAAGGATGTAAACTTGAAATGCTGATCAGAGATGCCCAGAGCTTGATCTTATTAGTGTTGTCCTCCTTCCCTGGACTTTGAGAAAGCAGGGAGCTTTGTGCAGCTGACAGAAATCCCGCAGTGGTATGCACTTCCTGACATCATGGCTGCTGATTCACCTTTAGGACTTGCCAGCTTCGGTTGATTTTGTCTTAATGCTGTTAAATTTGTGAAATAAGCCAGCTTTTTAAATGTGAGATTTCTTCTAAATTCCTGGAAATCAGCTAATTC
>NW_012114252.1:4872359-4940259 GCF_000951035.1 Colobus angolensis palliatus | reverse complement strand
CCTTGGCCTCCCAAAGTGATGGGATTACAGGCGGTGAGCCACTGGGCCCAGCCATGTATTTATTTTGGTTTCATCTTTAGCTTGCTGTGTATTTTCTTCCTTCTCTAAATCGAAGAACTGTTCTGTGTCATCCCTTTTTGTGGGCATGAAGCGGGCACAGGAGGAGACACCTTTGCGATCCTGGGAGGAAGGAGTGTGTGCATGAGTCTGCTGGTGGTGCCATAACAAAGTCCCACAGACTAGACAGCTTAAACACTGAAATTCACCCTCCCACAGTTCTGGAGGCTGGATGGCTGAGATCAGGGAGCTGGTTTCCTCTGAGGCCTCTCTCCTTGGCTTGCAGATCGCTGTCTTCTCCCTGTGTCTTCATGTGGTTTTCCTTCCAAAACTGTGTCCAAATTTCCTCTTCTTTTGAGGACGCCAGTCATATTGGATTAGGGCCTACTCTAAGGACCTCATTTACCCTTAATTACCTCTTTAAAGGCACTATCTCCAAATATAGTCACATACTAGGTATACTGGGGGCTAGGACTTGGGGTAACACAGTTTAGCTCATTGCAGTATACAACGTATTTCATGTCCTGTTTCGTTGCTGGGAATGTGTCTAGGAAAATCTCTAGTGCTTAGTCCACTTGGAGATAGAAACATTTAAGAGAAGACCACGGGAGGAAAATGGACTTTCTTTGCCTTTGTGTAAGCACTTTCATCTTCACTTTCTTTCAAATTTCAGAGTACAAATTCAGAAATTTCTTCCAAACGACATAAACCCACTTCCCTTTCCATCTTTCTGTTTTGTGAACTAGGAAACTTTGCCGGCTATAATTGTGGAGACTGCAAGTTTGGCTGGACCGGCCCCAACTGCGATCGGAAGAAACCGCCAGTGATTCGGCAGAACATCCATTCCTTGAGTCCTCAGGAGAGAGAGCAGTTCTTGGGCGCCTTAGATCTTGCAAAGAAGACCATACACCCCGACTACGTGATCACCACGCAACACTGGCTAGGCCTGCTTGGGCCCAATGGGACCCAGCCGCAGTTTGCCAACTGCAGTGTTTATGATTTTTTTGTGTGGCTGCATTATTATTCTGTTAGAGATACATTATTAGGTGAGTTTTTTCCTTGGCTGAAGGTATATTATTAGATTTTGTTTGGGTTGAGGGTATGGCAGTGGGAAGTAATTTCATGCAAGTTAATTAACAAGAGAGCAACCTCAAGGCAGCCTTAGGTTTATGAAAGTCGTAGAATTATCAAATACTGCCTGGAGTTAGAAAGACGCAGTTTCTTCCTGCACATTGGCTGCAGACACTTTAAATGCTCTCTCCTCTACTGTATCTTCTTGGTTCAAAGTGTTAACTCTTCTCTGTGAAGCTGTTAATCATCAAAAGCATGAGTTGGTGAGGTGGAAGTGAATTCCTTTTGATTTCAGAAGAAAATATTTGCAAATCTGGCCATGGATGCCCTCTCTGACCTTTTCTCCAAATTAGAGGAATTAACTGAACATGTGCCAAGGCACATGAAGCTTCTTTGGGCGGAATTAGAGTGCGCATGTTGGAAGTGGGTATCTTGTTAAACTCACATGATATATCAACTTCGGGTGGATTTTAGGCAGTCTATCACATGATTGACATTCAGATAATCATTTATGGTACTCCTGCATGGTCCAGAACCCCCCGGTTTCTTGGAGCTGTATTGTCAAGGAAAAGTACAAGCTTAGCCACAGCAATGTAGAGTTTCTGCTGCTTAGCTATTTGCAACACAGTCATGTTGGATGCTTGAGAAATTGGTGACCCGCCCTTCCAGGTCTTAAAAATTGGGGCCTGGATAGGACTTGGAATGAGGTGGTTGTCTGTTATAAACGTCATGGATCAAGTAGGTTCAGCTTTGTCCTTATTTTTCAGTCAAAGGAAAGCCACAGACACCAATGTATTCTAGGAGGGCTTGACTCCGTCCTACATTCTTCTCATAGCAGTCCTTGAATGCATGGCTGTACCTGCACCTGTCCCCATTTTTGGGGTCCTTCATTGGGGTCAGGATGAATGAAGACATCAAGCTCACTTTGAAGAGCAAGATTCTGATTTGGACACGTTCATCCCTCTGCTCATCACTTGTTCCCATTCGCTTGATACCCTCTTGTGTTTGGACACGTTCATCCCTCTGTTCATCACTTGTTCCCATTCACTTGATACCCTCTTGTGTTTGGACACGTTCATCCCTCTGCTCATCACTTGTTCCCATTCACTTGATACCCTCTTGTGGTTGGGTTCTGAGAATTTGAAACCTTGCTCTGGATTAAACATGAAACAGGGCTGTGTAGCCAACATCAGGGACAGCAGTGCTTTTCTCAGTGTGAGTCTTTTAAAACTTGCCTTACAGGTAAGCATCTGTCTTTCTTTATCGATAGATAAGGAGGCTCTTTTGGCTATAAACCTTTATAGTTTTCCTGTCATCACTCTGAGGAATTTTTGCTTTATGAGAGGGTAGTCTCTCAAGAGGAAAAGAAAATGATAGTTTCTGGTCATAGCTAGGAATTAAATTTATATTCATGTCTGTTCAACTCTCTGAAGTTATTATAGGTATTTTGAACAAGAACTAAAGTTAGCTAAAGTGTCTACATAACCATCAAAGCTGTTATGAAAAAGGGAAGAAGGATGGACCAGGCAGTAAGGAGGTCATTAAATCGTCCAGAGCTTTTCACTAAAATTGGCAGTTCCAGTGTCCAGCCTAAATGGCTTGAATGTATTTTTCTCTCTTCTGGTCTCAGTGAGCATGCTTGTCAGCTAGTAGTTATAACAGATTGATGGGTGAGGCAAAATACGTGAAAGTTCTTTTTGGTTACATAAATACTGCGTTAGGACTAAGTGCAGTAGAAGTGATGATATTATTAATCCCTCCCTTTTAAATTTATACCTTTGTGAAACATAGGTTAGCAAATGCCTTTTAAAAATATAATTCATTTAGGTCTTAATGATCTATTCTTTTGGATAGTTTATTTCACCTGAATGGATTGTTGCTTACAAATTAAATATGTATCAGGGGCTGAAAGTCACCTGAATTTCCTGGATCTCTGCTAGAAATCAACCTTTTGACAGATAAAGGAGGGTTTATCCTAAAAGTACTAGTTACTTCTGAAATTCATGTCATTGCTGTTGCTTTTGGAGAGAGAAATAACAACAAACTTTTTTCTTACTACTATAAAACATCAGGGACTTATTGGCTCTATAGATAAAGCCTAGGCAAGATTTAACATTTAAAAAATTCTATTCTGTCATCTCTAATATGTTTCCCAATTGTTTCAGGACCAGGACGCCCCTACAGGGCCATAGATTTCTCACATCAAGGACCTGCTTTTGTTACCTGGCACCGGTACCATTTGTTGTGTCTGGAAAGAGATCTCCAGGTAGGTCAAAACTATGCATTTAGTACTTTTCATTTTTTAAAAAAATTTATTGTATATATTTAAGCCATACAATGTGAGTTTTGATATACTTATCTTGATGTTCATATAAGGTAAGTGATTAGTGCACTAAAGCAAGTTAATATACTCAGCATCACATAGAAATATCTCTTTTTGTGTGTGTGTGGTAAGAGTACCTAAGGTCTACTCTCTTGGCAAATTACCAGTACACAATACAACCTTAACTATAGTCTCAGACCTCTAGACTTATTTATCCTACATAACTGCAACTTTGCACCTTTCAGTCTACCTCTTCCCATTTCTCCCAGTCCCTTGTAACTACTATGTAACTCTCTTTCTATGTATTCATTGTTTCTTTTTCTTTTTTCTTATTTTCTTTAGATCCCACCTATAAGTGAGATCATACGGTGTTTTCCTTTCTGTGTCTGGCTTATTTCACTTGGCCTAATGTCTTCTAGATTCATCTATGTTGTTGCAAATGGCAGGATCTCCTTTTAAAAGGCTGAATAATATTTCATTGTATACAGTATATATATGTATATTATATATAATATACACACACTGATTATATATATATATATAATATGTATTTTGTGTATATATAATATACACACACTGATTTATGTCACAGTTTCTTCATTCATTTATCCATCTGGTACTCTTAGTCTTGTTAGACGTTTGGTTGAGATACGTATCAGTCTTTGCCTTGTATGCTTTCTTGTTGTATCTGATGGCATAGATTAAATGACTAGTCCTGCCCTTTGCTTTTAGCGACTCATTGGCAATGAGTCTTTTGCTTTGCCCTACTGGAACTTTGCCACTGGGAGGAACGAGTGTGATGTGTGTACAGACCAGCTATTTGGAGCAGCGAGACCAGATGATCCGACTCTGATTAGTCAGAACTCAAGATTCTCCAGCTGGGAAACTGTGTGTGATAGGTAATGGCTCCTATACCTGCAGTGGTGTCCAGTGATAGTCTTTTCTGATGTCTGAGACATGGAGAAGTCACTTTATAGTTCTGTTTCTTAGGCATGTGGTATCCTATTTACATGTTTCTGAAAACAGTTTTCCTATGGGAGGTGGGATTTCAAAAATTCTAAGCTCTTTAATTAAAAGAACAGATATATCAAAATCACATTTGTGAATTGATTATGCTTGGTCATCATTCATTTTGAAGTCAGATTCGTTTTTTCAGGTTAGTGCAAATGTAATTGCGGTTTTTGCCATTAGAAGTAACAGCGAAAACTGCAATTACTTTTACACCAACCTAATCAAATTAAGAGTAGTTCTTGCATTCAGTCAACATTTGCTAAACACCACCATATCCTACGTGATGTAGTTACTGCCGAGAATACAAAGATGAGTGAAATAAAACCTCCCTTTTGAATATTGTCTTGTATTAACAAAGATAGATTTCTTGTGAGTAAATTACAATTGAGTGTGAGAAGCACTGTAATAGATGTATACACAAAGACAAGAAGAGAGTCTGGGCAAGTCCCAAAGAGGCAGAGATGGTGGTTCTGAGAAGGGAAGGGGCACAGGCCTTAGTCAGGTGTAGAGGAGGGTGAGGGGAGTGTGGGAGGGCAGTGGGTGAGTCCTTGGTAGAGGGAACATCATGCGTGAAGTTAGATAATTCTCTGGAAACAGCCTGATATGGCTGAGCCATGGGATGCTGGTGAGTTGAGGAGGACGGGGGCTTGGGGACAGCCAGGGAAGGATGGTCTCTGACATGCTAAAGACTTCACACACAGGTCAGTGGCCTGGCCTGCAGCCCATGAAGAGTTCTGTCCTCAAAGACTCCTTAAATTTGTTTCTCTGTCCTGGAACACATTACAGCAAAAAATTTCCCAAGAGGCTCCTCACCTTCCTTTATTCATTTTTTCCCTCCAAAATCCATGTCCCCCCTCCCCCTGCGCCTCTTTATTTTGAAACGGGGTCTCACTCTGTCACCAGGCTGGAGTGCAGTGGTGTGATCTCGGCTCACTGCAACCTCTGACTCGATTCTCCTGCCTCAGCCTCTTGAGTAGCTGGGACTACAGGTTTGCGCCACCATGCCTGGCTAGGGTGGTCTTGATCGCATGACCTCATGTAATCTGCCTGCCTCGGCCTCCCAAAGTGCTGGGATTACAGGCCTGAGCCACCACGACTGGCCTCAGAATCCCCATGTTTTAAACCCCACTGCTCTACTTTCCTCCCAGGTCCTTAGACTGCTCCAGGGCACAGAGCTCAGGCTTCCCCTGACCCTAGGCTTCACTGCCAACACCCTGAGCCTGGGCAGGTACGCGTTTTGAGGGGCCCAGGCCCAGCTAGCAGGGACTTCGTCTTCCACATCCTGTGCATCTCGTCCGGTGCTCAGAACAGTGCTCCACAAGTAGGGCCATCATCAGTGCTCTTTCCGTGACTGAGCTTAATTCCATCAAGCGCCGTTTCCCACCGTACCTTGGGATAATAGAGGATGGTACGTGAAAAGAGATTTCTGTCATCAAGCAAATTTACAGAAGGCTGAGTTTAAAAGGTTTTTACATTTTTAGAATGTCTTCAAGCCTTCCATAGATAAATGTGTTAGGCTTTCTCAAGAGGAGCCTAACCTTGCCTGACCCTGGAGCTCTTACTTCACAGGGCATCCCATTGGAATCCACTTTGGGAAATGCTGCCTGGGAGCCCTTGGAGACCTTTTTTAGCTTAGGGTTTAGGTCCTGGCCTCTTTCATCCCTGTGGATGTGCTGATTCTATTCTCACATACTCAGTCCTACCCCTAATCATGAAAACCCTCACAATAACATCTTTACATTTTTCTCTCTACCAGTGAAATAATGGTCTGCCCTTTGGGAGCCCAAGGTGTGAGGGTTGCTCGAGGCCAAGACTTCGAGACAAGCCTGGGCAATGTAGTGAAACCCTGTCTCTACAAAAAGCTTAAAAAGTGAGCGCAGCTGGGCGCGGTGGCTCATGCCTATAATCTCAGCACTTTGGGAGGCCGAGGCGGGAGGAACATCTGAGGTCAGGAGTTCGAGACCAGCCTGACCAACATGGTGAAACCCTGTCTCTACTTAAAATACAAAAATTAGCTGGGCGTGGTGGTATGAGCCTGTAGTCCCAGCTACTCAGGAGGCTGAGGCAGGAGAATTGCTCGAACTCAGGAGGCAGAGGTTGCAGTGTGCCATTACACTCCAGCCTGGGCTACAGGGTGAGACTCTGTCTCAAAAAAACAAAAATAAAACACAAAAATTGGCCAGTTGTAGTGATGTGCACCTGTAGTCCCAGCTACTAGGAAGGCTGAGGCGGGAGGATTGCTTGAGCCCAGGAGTTCAAGGCTGCAGTCAGCTGTGATCTTGCCACTGCACTCTAGCCTGTACAACAGAGTGAGACCCTACCTCTAAATAAAAAAGAAAAAAATAAATAGAAAGAAATAAACACTATTCTGATGGTGGAATCCAGGCCACAGCAGGCATGTAGGATATAATGTCTTATGGACATGGGAACTTCTCAGCCCGTGCTGAGCACATAACTATCGATACTCTACTACCTTGGAACATTTTCCAACGCAGCGTTTCTTCTAATATCTCCCCTTTGTGTACTTTCATCTGCTTTTACTCTGACTTCCCCTGTTTGCCTTCAATTTGCCTAAAATACTTTCGTAACTTTACACATCATTTCTGCCAAAACTGGTTTGCTCAGCATAATATGAACCATCCTATTCTCCCTTCAGTTACTCAAGATTCAAATGCACACAATAGGAGTCATTTTGCCTTGTAAACCCTCTCACTGTCTTTCCAACAGAATGGTAATGATTATTCATATTTATACCCATGTCCATATTTGGTGCATCTACATTTTTGGAATTTCTCAACCCATAATGGCTTTCAGGTATAGTACTTTTTACCACGCATTGTTAACTCTGGTAAAGTAATTGTAATAAAATTTTACCATGATTGTGACCCTGATTGGTTTGCTTGGCGCAAATTTATAATACCATCCACAAGTTAAGACATATTACTTTTTGTTTTTGTTTTTGTTTTCTTCTTGAGACAGAGTCTCACTCTGTCACCAAGGCTGGAGGGCAGTGACATGATCTCTGCTCACTGCAGCCTCCATCTCCTGCCTTAGCCTCCTGAGTAGTTGGGACAAGCGATTCTCCTGCCTCAGCCTCCTGAGTAGTTGGGACAACAGGCACACATCACCACACTCAGCTGATTTTTGTATTTTTAGTAGAGTCGGGGCTTTGCCATATTGGCCAAGCTGGTCTCGAACTCCTGGCCTCACGGGATCCACCTGCTTTAGCCTCTCAAAGTGCTAGGATTACAGACGTGAGCCACCGCACCCAGCCAAGACATATTATTTTAAATCTTATTACAAATCTTAGCTTGGAGGACTACAACCACCGGGTCACCTTGTGCAATGGAACCTATGAAGGTTTGCTGAGAAGAAATCAAATGGGAAGAAATAGTGTGAAATTGCCAACCTTAAAAAACATACGAGATTGCCTGTCTCTCCAGAAGTTTGACAATCCTCCCTTCTTCCAGAACTCTACCTTCAGTTTCAGGTGGGTGCTCTTAGCTCTGCTGGACCTGCATGTACAGTACAGGTTTTCATGCATCTGGTTGTAATGAACTGGAAGGAAACCCAGGTTTTGGGGGTTGTCTATGAAGCTAAGTAATGGAGAAAGGCTTAGTAAGAGAAGTTAGCAAGGGATTGGTGTGAGGAAAGTCTTTACCCATCTACTATGACTGACAATGTGGTTTTAATACCTTCTGACTTAGCTGTTCAAAACCATCTTTTGTATTTCTAATTGCTGTGCATTAATAGGTCCAGTATTCAGAACCAGGATACTTCATTAAATATAGTGTTTTTTCAAGGCCCATGCCCTTTCTCTTTTCTTTCTTATTTTTAAAAATGTTGATATTAGAAATTTATCAGCCATACACCTTAATAGTGGGGTCTGAGATCTCAGAGGAGTATTGCAGACTAAATTCAACTCAAATCATAGCACAGCAATGACATTACAATACTTAACATTTAAAGACCACTATTAATCTTCTACCACAGGTTGGGCATGGTGCTCATGCCTGTAATCCTAGTGCTTTGGGAGACCAATGAGGGAGGACTGCTTGAGTCCACGAGTTTGAGACCACCTGGGCAACACAGCAAAACCCTGTCTCTACAAAAAAATATTAAAAAGTAGCCACGTGTGGTGGTATGTACCTGTAGAGGCGGGCCTAGAATTTAAGCACATCTCAAAATCACTAAAGAAAAACATACTTCATGCCCTGCTCCCAGAGTTTCTGATTCAGTAGGTATAGGCTGTGTCTTAACAATTTGCCTTTCTAAGCAAATCCCAAACGATGCTAGTTAAGGGGTTCTGAGCACTGCATTTTGAGAACAACTCCCCTAACTCAAACATATAGGAAATGCAATCTATTTTAATAGCACTTTTGTCACAATGAAAAATTAATTCATCCTCCTTTTCAAAACAACCTTAAATGTTATCCTTCCCCCACCTTTGACACTACCCTGAAGGCTGTGTCCAACCCGAGCAGACTCTGAGCCATGCTACACTTAACAGAACCTCTACATGTGAGTTCAGCCTACCCTGCCCTGGTCCCATACAAATTGTCTTCTTTAAACACAGTTAGAGAGAGAGAATCCAGTTTTGGAGAAGATCTTTAATCTATCTACCACCCCCTTTTTGGACCCATCTTTGTTTAAAATCTTATTTATAAATGTATTTCTCATAATTCTTAAAGTCTTTTTATGGTGGTAGAAATTTTTTTTCTTTTTTTGTAGAGCCAGGGTCTTGCTGTGTCACCCAGGGTAGAATGCAGTGGCACAATCATGGCTAACTGTAACCTCAAACTCCTGGGCTCAAGTGATCCTCCTGTCTCAGCCTATTGAGTACCTGGACCTTCAGTCAAGCAGAAGGTCTATTTGGTTGAGAAATATAAATATCAGATTAAACGTTAAATAAGATATTGATCGCAATCATGTGCTGGGCATGGTACTGAACCCTGGCAATAAATATCTGAAGAAAACACAGAACCTGCTCTCCAAAGGTATGAGAGACAGGTATGAAGGTTGTCATACATTACACAAAAGGGATATAATTCAGAAATGGCATTGATTAGGAGTTCTCTTCCCCTTATAGGGTATTATCATTAAAGTTTGGGGCTAATTCTTGGTGAATTTCTTATGACAGAGCTTCCCATATACCTACCCAATCTCAGATTAGAAAACTATCATCTAGGCTGAAAACAAAAAAGAGACCTTTATCGGTCTTTGTCTGTTGTCACTGATACACTTGTTTCTCCCAGGAATGCCTTGGAAGGGTTTGATAAAGCCGATGGGACTCTGGATTCTCGAGTGATGAGCCTTCATAATTTGGTTCATTCCTTCTTGAACGGGACAAACGCTTTGCCACATTCAGCTGCCAATGATCCCATTTTTGTGGTATGTCAAAGACTCAGAATGCATGAAAATTTTCTAGATAATATGTCGGATTTATTTTTTTCCATACAATTAAGATTTGGCGGTGTTTTATTCTCTGTGTGAACAACATATAGGAAATGTGTGCAAATGTAAATTAATTTCCATCTATACCATAGAGATGGTTAGGTGGCATTTGAAGGCCCTAATCAGAACCATGCTTCAGGGATGGTTCACTTTTGGATGATCTTAGACAAGAGTTTGTAATTCCACTGGTTATTTCATAAATTAGCATAATAATAAATGATTTTTCATTGGCTAAATGAGTGTTGTTGAGGTCCATTAGTCCACACAATCCACCTTCAATGTGTTACCTATAGGAAAGAGAGGTTCTGTTAGCTAGAAAAGGGGAGGAGAATGGAGAGGGCATGCTGGACATTTAAACCTCCTATGCCAACTTGAGTGAGCTTTACTTGAGAAAGAAGAAAAGCAGCCCCTGACATCCAAGAGCTGGCCTGGTGCTATTAACCAGGTCTTGATGTCCCCTGTTGGACATAAACAATCTCGTAGAACATCGACAGCAGACAAGGCCACTCTGTGCCCGTGATGGATCAGGACAAAAATAAGACAACTCCATAACCGTGTCTGAGCACAGACAAATTACGAACATTGTCCAAGTCACAAGATGCATGACATCCCCTTTCCTGGCTAATATAAGCAAAAAATGACAAATGCCTTCACTGACGGCATTAATACAAAAACTCACGTTTGAGGCAATTTAATTTGTTAATCTGATACATACCTCTGACGTGTAATAACACAGACAGTAAACAGGATTGCTGTTGACTGTGCGGGAGCCTCACGGTTGTTTAAATTTCAGTGTGATGAACTCCTTTGGTATATCAGTTTTATTTCTGTCTCACTTTAAAACAAAAGAAGAAAACTGCCAGGCATGGTGGCTCGTGACTATAATCTCAGCACCTTGGGAGGCTGAGGAGTTCGAGACCAGCCTGGGCAACATTGTGAGACCTTTTCTCTACCAGAAAACTTTATAAATTAGCTGGACATGGTAGTATGCACCTGTGGTCTCAGCTGCTTGGGAGGCTGTGGTGGGAAGATCACTTGAGCCTGGGAGGTTGAGGCTGCAGTGAGTCATGATCGTGCCACTGCACCCCAGCCTGGGCAACAGGGTGAGACCCTGTTTCAAAAACAAACTGAACAAAACTTAACAATGAGATTGTAAATTTTACATTTCTGAACTTTTTTAGTGGTTTTGTTTGTTTGTTTTTTGAGACGGAGTCTTGCTCCATTGCCCAGGCTGGAGTGCAGTGGCGCTATCTCGGCTCACTGCAACCTCTGCCTCCTGGGTTCAAGTGATTCTTCTGCCTCAGCCTCCCAAGTAGTTGGGACTACAGGTGCACACCACCATGCCCGGTTAAGTTTTGTATATTTACTAGAGACAAGGTTTCACCATATTGGCCAGGCTGGTCTCGAACTCCTGACCTCCTGATCTGCCCGCCTCAGCCTCCCAAAGTGCTGGGATTACAGATATGAGCCACTGGGCCCAGCCTTTAGTTTTTGGAGTATGTTCATCCCCTGGTGAACTTTTCTAAGACAAACAAAATGAGGAAGAACAAGTCAGGGCCACACTGTTCAGCTGCCCTAGTCAATGCTCTCCAGTCTGTGACCTCTAGGAACGCAGTGCAGTTGAATACATTGATCTGTTACTCCTTGCAGGGAGAGAATGGAGGACTGTGGAGAGTCTCAGCCAGTGGGTGTTGGAAAAGACAGAAAGGATTTGGGCTTGTGCCAGGTGATTTGGGGAGGACTTTTGGAAGCTCTGCTCTGAATCGGATGTTGTCAGGAAGCAGGGGTATGCTTCCTGATTCTATGATTGGGTGTCTTGATAGAGTAATTATATGTGTATATGGGGCAGACTAGACTGAGGTTAAAGCCATAGTTGGTAAAAGAGCAGCAGATGCTCACATTAGCCGGGAAAGGGGATGTCATGCCTCTTGTGTCTTGGACAGTGTTCATAATTTGTCTGTGCTCAGACATTATGGGGTTTTCTTGTTTTTGTCCTGATCCGTCATGGTTACTATGTGAGGACGCAGCTAGAAGGCTCAGGAAGAGCGTCTTCACCAGGAACCAAATCAGCTGGCACCTTGGTCTCAGACCTCCTGGCCTCTACAACTGTGGCATATAAATTTCTGTTGCTTAAGCCATCCCATCTGTGGTCTTTTGTTATGGCAGCCTGAGCAGACTAAGACACATTGCTCAGATTAACATTAAGGCGAGGAAAATTCTGGAAAAAAAAAACAGAGAGTCTTTGGATACCATACAGTCTAACTGAATAACAACATAAACTCAAAATATAATATATTCAGAGTGGCCTTGTCTGCTGTTGATGTTCTATGAAATTGTTAATGTCTGATAGGGGGACATCAAGGCCTCGTTGATCGTGCCAGGCCAGCTCTTGAATGTTAGGGACTGCTTTTCTAAGTACAGGTCACTCAAATTGTCGTAAGAGATTTAGACAACATAAACATTTGTGTTTCAGTAGCCAATCCCCAACAGTGCTTCTGCTTTACAGATACTAAACTCACCATCATCTATTTTAACCCTGTCTGTGTGTCTTCTGAGTTGCATGTCTTGAATAGATAGTTTTGGAGCAATTACAAGAAGAAATTTCACCTCCTTTCTTATTTTACGAGTATTTTGAGTTTATATTGTTATTCAGTTAGAGTGTATGGTATACAGAGATTCTCTGTTTTTTTTTTCCAGAATTTTCCTCGCCTTAATATTAATCTCAGCAATGTGTCTTAGTCTGCTCAGGCTGCCATAATGAAAGACCACAGACTGGATGACTTAAGAAACAGAAATTTATATGCCACAGTTGTAGAGGCCAGGAGGTCTGAGACCAAGGTGCCAGCTGGTTTGGTTCCTGGTGAAGATGCTCTTCCTGAGCCTTCAAGCTGCGTCCTCACATAGTGGAGGGAGAGAGAGCATAAACTCTCTGATGCCTCTTTTTACGATAACACTAATCCTAGGCCCTACTGTTCTGACCTCATTAAACCTTAATGACCTCTTCCTAGGCTCTATCTCCAAATACAGTCACATTGTAGGTTAGAGCTTCAACATATGGATTTTGGGGGAACACAGTTCAGTCTGTATATAGCATTTATAATGCATCGTCAAACCATCAGTTTATAGAAGTTTGTTTTTCTTTTCTTTTTTCTTTTTGAGATGGAGTCTCATTCTGTTGCCCAGGCTGGAATGCAGTGGTGCGATTTTGGCCCACTGCAACCTCCGCCTCCCAGGTTCAAGTGATTCTCCTGCCTCAGCCTCCTGAGTAGCTGGCATTACAGGCACGTGCCACTGCACCTGGCTAATTTTTGTATTTTGAGTAGAGACAAGGTTTCACCATGTTGGCCAGGCTGGTCTTGAACTCCTGACCTCAAGTGATCCTCTGGCCTCGGCCTCTCAAAGTGCTGAGATTATAGGCGTGAGCCACCGCGCCCAGCTGGAAGTTTGTTTTTCTAGACTTTTGGGAGGCTTCATGACTGATTACAAGTCAATCAGTTTTACTTGATACAGACCAGGGCAATCTTGGGAATGTAACTGAACCACATGGAGCTTCTGTTTCCCACTCTGCAACGTGTGGGTCTCGACCCGATCTGGCGGTGAAAATGTTGTACTCAGTGAAGTGATTCTTAGTAGATTAGGACAATAGGAAACCGGTCTAGAGCCTGTCAAGTACAATACAAATGTTATCATAAAAATAATAACGTGCTTTATAATGGTCAGAATTAGAGAACCATATGTTAGGTTTAGATTTTCAAACCTTAATTAAGATTTCTTACCTTGTTCTCCAAAGCAGTCATGCCCTAAGACGTTTTACTAATAAGCACAAAGTCAGAAGTATTTCACAGGTGATTATTAGTGTTACTCAACCCAGGGTACAAAAAAAAAGGAGCTATGAAGAGGGAGAGTGAAGGTATAGCTTTTAGTGACTCTAAGCTTGCCTGATGGGTGTGAAGTAGCTTTCTGGGGCTCCTAGAGAGGCTAAAGCATAGTCAGGTGAGCTTCAAGAAATCCTGAGACGGAATTAGTTGGTAGAGTTGTTCTTTCCTTTGAAAAAATGTTTCTTTCCTCATATTTGCATAGTAGCAATAAATGAAGGGGTTGTCAGAAGTCTGAATTAATGGTCTAACAAGGTGGGGGCTTATTTAACAAGATGGGGGCTTATCTGTGACGCCGCCACAGCGATCTTTGCTTTCCTCTAGAATGCCTGCCTTGTTCGATGATTCTAACTTGATGGTTCAGATCATTTTTTCTGGCTATCGTCTCAGCCATAGCTTATGCCAAGCATTTCTGGTGTCTGCTTTCTCAGCCATACATCCGTACATCTATTTATCTATACTATACGTCTCTAAGTATTTATTAAAGCATACATTATCAACTGTACAATTTATACACACAATTCATATTCATAAGGAAAAACGTCACAGTACTCCTTATCCAGTACTCCAATATGTTATAAGTAGAACAGCAGAATCCTCTGATAAATTAAGGATTATACCCCAACTCTTTCTCTCCTATTAAAAGTGATGCTAGTAATTTGATTTTCTGCATCCCAAGTCTCCAGGATTGCTAAACCTTATCTCCTTCTTTTGAACAAGCCCACCAAGTGGACGGAAATTGGCAACATTTTTCTGTAAATAGCGAGGTAGCAAATACTTTGGGCTTTGGAGCCAGATGTTCTCTGTTGTAACTACTGAATTCTGCCCCTGTAGCATGAAATCAGCCATAGATCATGCATAAACAAATGAATGTGGTGTTGCAATGAAACTTTAATTACAAAAATAGGTTGTAGGCTCTGTTAGGCCCTCAGGCTTTAATTTATGAACCTGTGGTGTAAAGGATTCACTGCTCTTCTTTGTATTAGTTTGTAGTAAGGATAGTAGTAATCTCTCTCTCTCCCTCCCTCTCTCTCTCTCTCTTTTTAAGAGACAGTCTCTCTCGGTTGCCCAGGCTGAAATGCAGTGGCATGATCATAGCTCACTGGAGCCTCGAACTTCTGGGCTCAAGTGATCCTTCTGCCTCAGCCTCCCAAGAAGCTAGGACTATAGCCACGTACCACCATGCCCAGATTTTTTTTTTTTTTTTTACTTTTTATTTTTGTAGAGATGAGGTCTTCCTATGTTGCCTAGGCTGGTCTCAGAACTCCTAGCCTCAAGCAATCCTCCCACCTTGGCCTCCCAAAGCACTGGGTGAGCCACCATAGCTGGCCTGTAGTAGGGATATCCCTTTAGTCATATTTCTCCTTCTGCTTTAGGGGGGAAGCTCACATTGTAACTTAATGGATGAGAAATCCCGTGACTTAACATGGTTCAGAGATATAAGACGTTTAATCATCTTTGTCTTCGTTGCTTTTAATGTACTTAATGTTAAAATTTTATTTTCTTTAGTAGTATGTGTAATATACAAATAAGCAAAAAGCCACAGCCTTTCGTTAAAGGCATAGAATGAATAATGTTTTGGCACTAGCTCCAGAACTCACAATTACTTCAGGCTATTTTCAAAGTGTTTTATGCTGAAGCCAATTCAGCTTTAAATGATTTTTCACATATTGAGATCCAGGTTAAAGCATTTCAGTTAACAGAGTTATAGCTTCTGGAATTTCAAATTCACGAGGCAATTCATGCAAATATATTGCACATGACATTTATTAAAATTATTTTTTGTGAAATCTCTTCAAGCAATAGAGCTACAAAAGTGTATGTGATCACAATAATGAGAAAAGAAGGCAGAACGTTAAAGTGCAGGAAAAACTCCAAAGCAATCTCTAGTAATTCCTGAGGTAATTGAGGCAAATGCACACATTTATCATGGAAAATAAGATTAGGCCAGAGAAATGCTAAGTGCTGTCTTCAATATTAAATTTAGATATAATCCAGAAAAGCAAAAAAAAAAAAAAAAAGGAAACCAACAGACTGTAAAGTTATTTAAATGCCAAGAAAGAAACTGTGTTACATAGTGGTAATTTCCTTCCAATTCCTAAAGATACTATTCTTAAGAGTATACTTGGATGTTATCCTTTTAGAAAGTATATTTGGTGAGTTCTAAGTTCCTTCAATTCCTTAGTGACTGGGGGGGTCCATAGGTTCCATGATAAATACTAAACAGCTCATGCCTGTTTTCCACCTTGTACATTGACATTTTAAATGGAATACAACATACAATAGTCTTATTACTCATCAGTGTATAAAATAGGTTCATTAATTTAGAAATATGCAGCAGGAGAAAATGAATTTCTAAACCACACATAGCTGATGGACTACCCTAAGTTAACCCTGTAAGAGCCCTTCTGAGTCTGCTCTTCTAGGCTACAACAAAGTTAGTGAAATCAAAAGCTCACAATTACAGGTATAAATAATTCTCTGTTAGAGTGAGTTTAGTTGAAATGTAAAAAAAGGATAGGTGTATCAGTCTGTTTTCATGCTGCTGATAAAGACATACCCGAGGCAGAGTAATTTATAGAGAAAAAGAGGTTTAATGGGCTTACAGTTCCACGTGGCTGGGGAGGCCTCATGATCATGGTGGAAGGTGAAAGGCACATCTTACATGGTGGCAGACAAGAGAGAACTTGTGCAGGAAAATTCTCATTTGTAAAACCATCAGTTCTCATGAGACTTATTCACTATCATGAGAAGAGCATAGGAAAGACCCACCCCCATGATTCAATTACATCCCACTGGGTCCCTCCCACAACGTGTGGGAACTGTGGGAGCTACAATTCAAGATGAGATTTGGGTGGGGACACAGCCAAACCATATCAATAGGTCATTGCTTTTTTCTTCCCAAGAGTGAAGCATTTAAAGATATATCCATTTTGCTTTACTTTAAATAAGAAAAATCATAATTAGACTAATATTTTAAAAAATTAAAATAACATTGTTTTATGTGAAATTTTTATTTTTAGTGGTTTTATGATTGTTATATTATTTATAATTACAGAAATGTTGGTGAAAAAAGTTTTTAAATGCCTGTAATTCCATCTCAATGTTTTTGCTTATTTCTTTTCATCTTCTCATATGTTTCATGCAGTTGCAATTATAGTCATCCCTCAATATCTTGAGGGGATTAGTTCCAGGACCCCCCTCCATGGGTACCAAAATCTGTGGCTACTGAAGTCCCTTATATAAAATGGCATAATATTTGCATATAAGGTACACACATCCTTCTGTATACTCTAAATCATGTCTGGATTACTTATAATTGGATACAGAGGACCCTCTGTATAAGGCACCTATTACATATAATATCCCATTATCACTTAATTTATTTAGTTTTTAAGTCGTTGCATGGTTTTCTAAATTTTTTCATCTTAAAATCTTAGTGCACACAGAAGTTTCAAAATATAAAATGTATAAAATGAAGTCCATATTATCACTACCACCTTCCAGCAAACAATACCATTTTTTTCTAATTTTCCAGATGTATTTTATAAATACACAAATATGTTTATATATTTATCCACATGGTAGCATATTATAGACCCCTGTGTCCCTTTGCCTTCCCCCCACTTTAAAAAAAAAAATTATTCCAAATCATTTCAGTTCCAAAGGGCGTTCTTATTCCTTTTTGTATAGCTGTATAGTATTCTGTTACATGGATTTATCCTGAAATGTATTATTTTAATTTTAAATTTAAGATTTTAAACTATTTTCTATGGATGGACATTTAGGTGATTTCTAATCTTTTACTTTACAATGCTACAACAAACGTCCTTGAACATGTAAGCTAAGTAAAGAGAATAGAATCCCTGGCTTAAAGGGTAAAAAAATGCATTTGAAATTTGATAAATGTTACAGAATTGCCTCTAGAAGGTTGGACAATATTCTCTCCTAATACCTGTGTTTCACCTATGTGTCAGAGCCACAGTTCCCCCATCATTCCCTCTCATTATGCTCTTTGTCCCTGTGTCATCACGCTTTTTCATCTTTGTCAACCTGATAGGTGAAAGGGCATTTTAGCAAGTTTTAATTTGCATTTCTCTTCTTATAAGTGAAGGCCAGGCCAGACGCAGTGGCTCACACCTGTAATCCCAGCACTTTGGGAGGCCGAGGCAGGTGGATAACCTGAGGTCAGGAGTTCAAGACCAGCCTGGTCAACGTAGTGAAACCTTGTCTCTACTAAAAATACAAAAATTAGCCGGGTGTGGTGGTGGGCACCTGTAGTCCCAGCTACTTGGGAGGCAGAGGCAGGAGAATCACTTGAACCTAGGAGGTGGAGGTTGCAGTGAGCCAAGATAGCGCCATTGCACTCCAGCCTGGGTGACAAGAGCAAAACTCTGTTTTTTTAATAAAAAAAGTGAAGTCCAGCATCTTTTCAGACATTCAAAAAAAAAAATCAATTTGCACTTCCTTTTCTGTGATCTGTCTGTTCATAACTTTTGTTTGTGATCATGACTTCTGGAAAAAGAAAAAATAACCCTAAAGATCCAAAAAAGTCAGAATTAGTGAAAATAATTTGTTCTCTGTGTGAGTAACAAAATACAACATTCTCTTTTAATATTTTATTTTCCTGGAAAACCTAATAATCTGGTCATGTAAAGTTGTATTTTGTAGGTTTTATTAGTCTATGGAAAAAGAATGTGATCACTGAAAACATATTCAACCTCTAGAACAGTACCTGACACTTAGTTCTGTACATTTTTTGAGGACAGTGTCTTATTATTGTAAATCTATTCTGTGACAGCTCCTATGTGAGATGTCATGCAAAGCTCACCTCTTAAATGAACAAATCCGTATATAGTAAACTACTCTTCTTGTTTTAAACACAGGGAAAATAAAGTTTAGAGAGGCTAAGAAATGTGTCAAGGTCACACCAACCAGTAAGTGGCTGAGCAGAGATTTATAAGAAAAGTTTCCTATTAAAAAATCTCCCCGTGTTCAATCTTTCAACTACCCTTTTGCCTTTTGTCAGTTTAGACAATTCTTAACTCAATCTCTTCACAATTGCATTCATTATAGCTGAGGATATTAAGTCCCGTTAGGTCATATTAATAGGAATTAACACGAATTGGTGAAGGGCAGATGTGAATAATTTTGCACGGCTTTTGAAATGATAGAGTCATTGCTTTTATTGTGAGCATGTATTTATGCTTTTTAAATGTCACATTTACTTATTTAATACTAGTTTTTAAATAGCAGGTGCACAGTTACTACCTCCTAAGTATCATAATATCTTGATGAGTTTTGTAAGAGCTGAGGTATCAGAGAGGGTCGCTGGACCCCTCTCTGGTTCCCCAGGGTGGCAGGATTTCTACGGGCTAGGCTGGGGGCTGGCTTGTTTTCTTTAATGTTACAGGTGGTAAGTGTTACCTGAATGGGTTCTCTTCAACTCTAGACTTTATAAGGATAAATGCATACTCTATTGAGAAGAACTAAACCTATGAATTACATCCAATTCATTCTTGATAAAGTATGAATATAATGACAAACCACAACTTACATACAAATCTAAGATGGTTCTAGCATTGAGTTGAATTCCTCTCTCCTAGAGTTTTCATGATTAGGTAGCCAAGAATGGCCTGAGAGGTAGCTTAGTCTCTATCTAGAATCTCTTCTAGCATCACCTTGGTTCTGTTTCTCCAACCTGTATTGTCAGCTTATATGCATGTTCAACTGGTCACTTCCTTTAAAGTTGAGCTAGCAGAATCTTCCTGTAGTCCTCTGCATCTGTTCAGAGTTTAATTCTTGAAGAACAAGCTTTTTTCCTAAAGGGTTTGGAATTGGCATTTCTAATTCTCTTGATTTTTTTTTTGTATGCATGCTGTTAGAACTTGTATACAATGTATATTTTGTACATTTTTACACACATATAGTATACAAGGCTATTATACAAGTCTATGTGGGGGGATGTGTTCCTGATATAACTCCTCCAAAATATCTGAGAAATACTTTCTGTTTTGCCTGCTCAGGGTGCTATAAAAGAATGGATAGGGAGATATAGGGAGAGAAAATTTTAGCACCATCCTTGCTGCGCCCAACCTGGAAGATGCTATTATTGCTCCAATATCTTTTTTTTTTTTCCTTCCATGATTGTGTCCATTCAGGCTACCAAAACAAAAATTCCAGAGACTGAGTGGCCTAAACAACATTTATTTCTCACAGTTCTGCAGGCTGAGAAGTTGAAGATCAAGGCACTAGCAGATTCAGTGTGTGGTGAGGAACTTCTTCCTGGCTCATAACAGCCATTTTCTTGCTTATCCTCAAATGGTTGAAAGGGAGAAGGAGTTCCCTGGGTCTCTTTGGTAAGGGCACTAATTCCACTCATGAGAACCTCATCCTCATGGCTTAATTATTTCCCAAAGGCCCCATTTCCTATTACCATCACCCTGGGGGTTAGGATTTCAGAATATGAATTTGTTGGGAGGGGAGGAACACATTGAGTCCATAGGAGATTGTTTCTCGTCACTGAAATATTCTATGTAGTACCCTCCTCCTTGTGGCAGAGCTTAGTTAATTAAATAGAGGCTTGGTGTTGTTTAACTATTTCATGCCTATTACATATGGCCTAGTTAGGGCAATGTGAAACCAACATCCCAGTTATATTTGTTTTCAAATCCTTGGTAGAACAAGACAAGAATAGATATTTCCCTAAAATAACAAGCATGATGAAATATGTTTTTTAGGAGTTGTCATTAGGAATTCTCTCATTTAAAAATTCCAAACCAACTTTTTAATGCATGCCTTCTACTTTAAGTTTTAAATTAGAGTTCCCATATGGACCTATGTGTGCTTATATCTGTCATGTGGCTTTTAAGTGATCGCATTTGAATTGCCACTTAGTTCTGACTCTCAGAGGACCAGAGCAAATAGCATGTCACCACAGTAGGATCCAGTCTGATGACAAAGGATGCCTTCTGGGCAGTAACCCATGAACTCAAGTGGTGAAAACTACAGTGTGCTGGTCTTTAATGATGTACACACATCCTTTCCCCAGCCGGCCTCATATTTCCATGGTGCCTTTCTCCAGATGCAGAAACTTCTTATTTCATCTATGTGGTGGGAATCCGAATTTATAGTCATTTAAGCTAAGGCCCTTTGATGGTAACTTTATCCTCCAATGGTCTTGAAAAAGGAATGCACACTTTCTTGTATTTTATTTTCTATATCCTGCAGGTACAATATTTTTTGGTTGATTACTTTCTTCTGCATGGGTTACATTAAAAATCTTTACCTTGAAAGCCCATGTAATCATATTTTTTTTTTTCAATATGGCCTCTACTTTGAAATTTACGGGGTTTTTTTTTTTTTTTTTTCATTTTCTGTACCTATCCTCATTTTGTTGGAACAAGATAGGGTAGGTTTATATGCCAAAATTTGGAACCTCATTTCTAAAGTACTCAATTTCTAATACCAAAACATAGCCATGTAGCCCTCGAGCAGATGAAAGGCACCAATAATACAAATTTATTTATTATTTATTTATGTTTTGAGATGGAGTCTCGCTCTGTCATCCAGGCTAGAGTGCAGTGGCGCCATCTTGGCTCACTGCAGCCTCCGCCTCCTGAGTTCAAGTGATTCTCCTGCCTCAGCCTCCCGAATAGCTGGGATCACAGGTGCACACCACCACGCCCAGCTAATGTTTTGTATTTTTAGTAGAAATTGGGTTTCACCATATTGGCTAGGCTGGTCTTGAACTCCTGACCTCAGGTGATCCTCCCACCTTGGTCTCACAAAGTGCTGGGATTACAGGCGTAGACCACCATGCCCAGCCCAATGATACACTTTCACTTAACTTCTGCTTTTGCTTCCTACCTGCAAATGACATTTAACCTTTTACAGAGATATAAACTGAGCTCATTTTTAACTTGTATTTAACAAAGATACAATTAGTTTCTCAAGAGCAATTCAACGTATCTTATTGAGGAATAATGCCCACAATTTTAACAAAACTACTTATTCCGTAGATTGTACTACTTCTCTTTTTAGGTTGCAGATATGTTATTGCTTGCAACATTTTGTCCATTGGATTCTTTGCGTTTTCTCAGTGCATACCAGTCTTTTAAAAAAAAATTACATTCTATAATTTGGGTACTCTGTATATTGTTCTTACTAGAGCTTTGTTGTTGTTGTTGTTGTTGTTGAGATAGTATCTCGCTCTATCACTCAGGCTGGAGTGCGGTAGTACAATCACAGCTCATTGCAGCCTTGACTTCCCGGGCTCAAGTGATCCTCCCATGTCAGCCTCAAGTAGCCGAGACCACAGGCACACACTCCCATGCCTAGCTAATTATTAAATTTTTGTAGAAATGGGGTCTCACTCTGTTGCCAGGGCTGGTGTCAAACTCCTGGCCTCTCACATGATGTTCTTGCCTGAGCTTCCCAAAGTGCTGGGATTACAAGCATGAGCCACTGTGTGCAGCCTTACTGGAACATTTATTGTACGTTTTATAGCCCTCCTGAAAGCTACAATTTCGATTACTCCTGATTATTTCTCCCCCCTTTTTTTTATCTCTCCAGATTATTAATTGCCTTAGAATCTTGTCTTCTCCTTTATTATTTACATTTTTCCCTTGGTGAATTCTGATGCTTTCTATAAGTTATTTGCTTCTTACAGCACTGAATCTGCATCATCTGCATCTTCCTTATGTCCTGATAGTCTCTTGTCTCTTTCTATCATCACAATTTGATCCCTGACTTGAACTCAGGCGCTATCTAAAAGTTCATGATTGGTTTAGGACTCATAGGCCAAACTATACTCTTTCTGCGTTGTTAAGATTTGAGAATACACCTTCAAAATCAATTTTTCTTATTCTAGGTGGTCCTGAAGGTTGTACTACAGTGTGGTAGTGTCAAGCAGGTGACGGGCCCATATTGGTCTGTGGCCTCTTAGGAACTGGGCTGCACAGCAGGTGAATGGTAGGCAATCGAGCATTATCGCTTGAGCTCTGCCTCCTGTCAGATCAGCAGCATTCGATTCTCATAAGAGTGCAAACCCTATCATGAACTGCACCTGAGAGGACTCTGGGTTGCACACTCCTTATGAGAATCTAACTAATGCCTGATGCTCCAAGGTGGAACAGTTTCATCCTAAAACCCTCTGCCTTCCCATCCACCACCCCCTGGTCCGTGAAAACTGTCTTCCTTGAAATCCAGCCCCTGGTGCCAAAAAGGTTGGGGACTGCTGGTGTAGAGGAAGTAGAGTATGTGGATTAAGAACTCTCACTTTAGAACCAGACTTCCTGCGTTCAAATTCTTACTCTACCATATATTAGCTGTGTGCCCTTAGGCAAGTCACTTAACACTTTTGTGCCTTTTATTCCCCATCTATAAAACAGGATAATACTGTTAGGGGTTGAATTGTCACCTGCAAAATTCATATGCCAAATTCCTAATAGCTAATAACTCAGAAGGTCACCTTGTTTGGAAATAGGATAGTTGCAGGTATAGTTTATTAACATAAAGTGGCACACTGGAGCAGGGTAGGTCCCTAATCAAGAGTGAGTGGTGTCCCTATAAAAAGGGAAAGTTTGGACGTAGGCACCTGCACACAGGGAGAACACTACATGAGGATGAAGATGGGGATCTACAAGGCAAGGAATGCCAAAGATTGTCAGCAAGGCCCAAGAAGGTAGGAGTGAGATCTGGAACAGATGTTCCCTCACCGTGCTTAGAAGGAACCAGCCCCACTGACATCTTGGTGTTGGACTTCCAGCTGCCTAGAAGTGAGACACTGTCTTCAACTGTAAGACAAATGCCTGGTGTCTAAGCCACCCAGTCTGTAGTACTTTGTTACAGCAGCCTGAGCAAACAAATAATATTCACCAAATCAGGCTGTTTTGAGGTTTCAATATGTCATTATGGGTAATTGAGCAAACACTAATAAATATTCACTAATTTACTTATCAAAAAGCACTAGGCATGTGCCACACGCATTCCTAAATGCCCAGCTCCTCATTGGCTATGTGAACATAGTGTGTGTGATTTCATAGGTGCTTGCAGGCCCCACCCACCTGCAAAATGCAAATTCCTTCGTTTCTTCTTCCATAAGTCCTTGTTCCAAGTTAAAATAATAATAGTACTGATGGTATACTCATAGTGATAACAACCATTGAGTAACAATTTCCTACAAGAAAGGTGCTGTGTGCTAGGTGCCTAATAATATAAGATAATACCTCCCTACCTTCCCAATGCCATGTTATTGGTGTCCACTGTTGAGGTTTACAGACCTCTGTGATCCTGGATCATCAGCTCCACAGGCTGTGTTTTATTCATCTCAAGCCGCATCACTACCCCCCTTTCACCACCTCTGCCTTCTCATTCTCTGTCTGGATCTCTTAGCTCCCCTCCTACCCAGGAGGCAGCAGTGTGGAGGAAAAGTCTCAGACCTGACATTCCATCTGTTCTCCTTCGTGGAACCCAGGAGAATGGGGCGGCATCTCTAGCCTCCCAACACTGAGGAAGAATGGGGCTCTTCCCATTTCACCCCTCCCTTTCTCCCCTGCCTCCAGGAATGGGCCACTTCTGCATGGGGCAGCAGGTCCCAATTCAGCTCACACTGAGAATGTAAGAACTACAAACAAAATTTCTATTGAATTTTGTGTCTTAAGAAAAAAAAGAGAGAGAGAGAGAGAAGGGGACCAAGGAACTCCTTTCCCTACACATGCTGGTAACCATGGGCCTGTGAGGCTCTGCTCAGGCTTTTTTCCTTTGTTGTGCTTATCCATTTCTGCATAACAGATTACCCAAACACTCAATGGCTTGAAGGTGACCATTTCATTTCTTACCGTTACTGTGGGTCAGGAATTTTGGAAGGGCTTGACTAGGCAGTTCTAGCTTAGCATCTTCCAGTGCAGTTGCAGTCAGATGGTGATAGGTGTTGGAGTAGCTGTGGACTGGCCCGCCATCTGTTTTTCTTCCTGAAATCTTGAGCCTCCCCATCATGGTCACTCTATGTGAGTTGGTTTGGGCTTCCTTACGGCATGGCTGCCTCAGGACAGCTGGACTGCTTATTTGATGGTTCAGGGCTCAGGCACAAGATAGGACCTGCAATACACTTTATGATTTAACCTTGAAAGTCACAAAATGTCACTTCTGCTGCATTTTATTGGTTATAAGAGTCAGAAACTCACCAAGTTTCAAGGAAAGGCCAGTTGAAGCCAACCTTGAATGAAGGAGTGGCAAGATTCTAGAAAAGCCTGTTAGTCAAGAAACGTTGTGTGGCCTTCTTTGGAAAATATATTTTTGTACATCCCTAGACACTCTGTGTGCACAAACTATTTATGTAAATAAAGCTGCATGACACTGTCATCAGCCAACACATACTTAGTAAACATTGACTCCATCCAGGTTGTATGCTAAGCCTGAGATTTCAAAGGTGAAAAGTCCTTATCTTAGAGCTTAAGGAGGCAGGATCTTGTTAGGGGACATAGATACATAAATAACAAGTTATAGTATCATTTGATCAGTGCTATAAATGAGGTACAGGGTACAGTGGTGCATGGAGAAATGAATACATTGATTAAGTATTTCCTGAAATAAGTATCTCCCTTTCTCCATGTGAGATACCCTGGGGTGACAAGCTCTGGGGATCCGGAGTGGGGATGAGAAAAAGACACTGCCCCTGAGCTACTTGAGCTCACCGTCCAGGAAGGAGTGAGGAACTCTGACCACCACGGTCGAGATGGGACCGAACTCTCAAATTTGTATCATGTTACAAAATCAGGGCTATCAATGTGGAAATTTTGCTCTTAATATTTCAAAACATATAGTAATTGCTATATTTTAAAAGGACTTTAATGGCTTCCTTGAGAAAATGTAAATGAGCACTTTGTACATTACATTTCTAGACTTTCTTTTGCTGGCATAACAGCAAAAATTCAAGTGAGAGGTTATGAAATGAGTAGACAGAAGAGTATTCCTGGTGAGAAAAATTTACTGTTCCTTTATATTACAATATTGATACAGATTGAGTATCACTTATCTGAAATGTTTGGGACCAGAAGTGTTTGGGATTTTGAATTTTTTCAGAGTTTGGAATACCTGCTCAACATACCAGTTGAGCATCCCAAATCTAAAAAATCCAAAAATGCTCCAATGAGCATTTCCTTCAAGTGTCATGTTGGCACTCAAAAAGTTTCAGGTTTGGGGGGATTTTAGATTTTAAATTTTCAAATTTCAGACACTCAACCTGTAAATGCAAATTTTTCTTTCTCTCCTGTTAAACCAAGTCATTTCAATACTAGAACATGTATCTTACCATACTTGCCTTTTTCTGAATTTCACAGTTAGCACATATATGTTTAAGGCCTCCAACGTTCAATCTGCAACCAATGTTAAATCCAACATGAACTTTCATTTGCACCCTTGACAAAGAAGTTTATCATCCTGCTTGGAGAGAGAGGTTCATACATCGTTGAAAACTTCATTGTTTTTCTTCCTGAAATCTTGAACCTCACCATCATGGTCACTCTATATGAGTTGATTTGGGCTTCCTCACGGTGCTATACAGAAGGCAGTATTCCACACATGGGTATACAGAAGATCCCATGTCAAGAAGAAGTTATTCCACTTTAGAAAAGCTCCAGTCAGGTTGGTGTGATCGGAACAGACTGATTCATGTTAAACGCTGTGTTCAACTGTCTCGCAGGTTCTTCATTCCTTTACTGACGCCATCTTTGATGAGTGGATGAAAAGATTTAATCCTCCTGCAGATGCCTGGCCTCAGGAGCTGGCCCCTATTGGTCACAATCGGATGTACAACATGGTTCCTTTCTTCCCTCCAGTGACGAATGGAGAACTCTTTTTAACCACAGACCAACTTGGCTACAGCTATGCCATTGATCTGCCAGGTAACTAATACAACTTCTAAATGGGTGATTCATTCATCTTCTAAAGGAGCTAGCTTGCTTGCTTTCTTTTTAATGTAAACCAAGACCTTTAACTGAAGCTTTCAGGTCTAGCTAGGTTTATTGACCATCTTTCTAGCATATGTGTATTTAGCAAAACGAGCCTTTAAACTATCAATTAAACATCAGAAAGGGACTAATGAGCTGACTCTTGTTTTAGAAAACTGAAAGTTTTCAATAGATCTTATTAAACTATCTACTTCTACACCTGACTTGACAATTCTCTCTGAATTAGTTGGATTAATAAAAAGCCTCTCTATGGTTGTTTCAAATTTCTAGCCAGTGAAGTAAACAGGCCTGCCTCAAGGAATAATCTGTAAATCCAGCTAGTCCCTGTACAGTGTATCTACCCAAAGTCTCAGCCTAGAAAGCAATCAAGATGATTTCACAGCTCAATCTCTCCCTCTTTGACCTGAGTCTTTCAAACCTGGTTGTAGTGGGATGCTTGGGCAGAGGATTACGTCAAATCAAGTTCAAATTTATAAAAGATCCTAGGTACAGAGGGCCTTAGATGCCGGCAGAAACTCCAATAAGATACTACCTCATACGCATTGGGATGACTGCTATCAAAAACATAGAAAATAGTAAGTGTTGCTGAGGCTGTAGAGAAATTGGAATCCTTTTGCATTGCTGGTGGGAATGTAAAATGGTGCAGCCACTATGGAAAACAGTATGGGGATTGCTCAAAAAAATGAAACAATTACCCTAGGACCCAGCAATTACACTTCCGGGTATACCTAAAAGAACAGAAAGCAAGGTCTAGCAGAGATATTTGCACACCCATGTTCATAGCAGCATCATTTACAATAGCCAAAAGTAGAAGCAGCCCAAGTGTCCATCAGTAGATGAATGAATAGACAAAAGGTGGCATATACATACAATGGAATATTATTTAGCCTCAAAAAGGAAGGAGATTCTGATACATGCCACAACATGGATGAACCTTGAGGGCGTTAAGCTAAGTTTAATAAGCCAGACATAAAAACAAATACTGCATGACTCCACTTATATGAGACTATGAGATAGTCAAATTCACAGAGACCCTTGGTTACCAGGGGTTGGGAGGGGAGAATAGGGAGTTACTGTTTGGTGGGCACCATGTATCAGTTTTACAAGATGAAAAGGTTCTGAGAATGGATGGTGCTGATGGTCGCACAACAGTGTGAATGTACGTAATGCCACTGCACTACATATCTCTGCTAGACCTGCTAGACCTTGCTTTCAGTTCTTTTAGGTATACCCGGAAGTGTAATTGCTGGGTCACAGGGTAATTCTTTGTTCCATTTTTTTGAGGAATCCCCATACTGTTTTCCATAGTGGCTGCACCATTTTACATTCCCACCAGCAATGCACAAGGATTCCAATTTCTCTATAGCCTCAACAACACTTACTATTTTCAAGGTGGTCAAATTTATGTTACGTGTATCAATTTCTAAAACATATTTTTTTAAAAAAACTAGCCAGATGATTTGGACAAAAGCAAAAGGCAACCATTTTTGGGTCTTGAACAAAGAAATGGCAGAATCAAAATATCTATGTTTTAAGAAGATGAAGTCGGCAATAGGTGCTGCCGGATTGAAGCGGGAGGAGACAGATCAAAACCCTCTTGGAGGAATCCCATCAGGACAGGTCAGGACCTCCCGGGGGATTGCAGGAAAAGGACTAGAAAGAGAATCTTATATTTAGGTGAGTGTAAGCTATAGAAAAATTCAGAAGAGCTGAAATTAAGAACAGTTGGCCAAAGAGAATATACTTTTTAAAATAAATGACAAATAGGCATACATATATTAAAAATGAAATTTGGCCAGGCACAGTGGCTCACACCTGTAATCCCAGCACTTTGGGAGGCCGAGGCAGGTGGATCACCTGCAGTCAGGAGTTTGAGGCCAACCTGGCCAGTGTGGTAAAACCCCGTCTCTACTAAAAATACAAAAATTAGCTGAGCATGGTGGCGGGTGCCTGTAATCCCAGTGACTCGGGAGGTTGAGGCAGGAGAATCGCTTGAACCCGGGAGGCAGAGGTTGCAGTGAGCTGAGATCACGTCACTGCACTCCAGCCTGAGTGACAGAGCGAGACTCCATCTTAAAACAAAACAAAACAAAACAAACAAACCCCAAAAATGAAATCTACCAATTTTGTGGAAGAGTGCTTATAAAATATATTTGAGTAGAAGATTGGATTTATCATGTGGGAGATTGACATTTTATTCACAACTATTCAAATGGGTGTAAATATCATCTGCTTGTTTATTGAATGTCTCCTAGTGTAATAGCCAGTCTGATCCCTCTCACAGGCTTATCATTCTATAAAAAAGGTAGAGACAACAGCAGAATTTCTCTACCCGAGGGTTGTATATTTTGCAGCTCCCCAGATGCCATTTTAGCATGCACTTTTACAAACGAGTTTCTAACTCACAAAAGTAGTTACATTCCTCCTTAGAGGGTTTCTTCCGCATAAGCATTTATTGTAACAAATTTTTAAAATGCAATAAGCTGTATTTAAGTAATGGGATGCCATTTCCGACTTCCCCAAGAAAAACAATTGTGGATATGATAAATGGTGAGAAAGGAGAAAATAAATTTTAGTCTAGCAAGAGTAGTTTTGCTTTATCAACAAAAAAGCCTGTGAAAGTCAAGTGCGCTTGCTCTTTTTCTCTTCTGAAAGTATTCAGCTGATGAAAATGCTGACTGTAGACCCTTCTCTTCTGCTTTAGTTTCAGTTGAAGAAACTCCAGGTTGGCCCACAACCCTCTCAGTGGTCATGGGAACGCTGGTGGCTTTGGTTGGTCTTTTTGTGCTGCTGGCTTTTCTTCAATATAGAAGACTTCGAAAAGGATATACACCCCTAATGGAGACACATTTAAGCAGCAAGAGATACACGGAAGAAGCCTAGGGTGCTCATGACTTACCTAAGAGAAGAGGCTGGCCAACCCATAGTTCTCACCCTGACAATAAAGGAACTAATCCTCACTGTTCCTTCTTGAGTTGAAGATCTTTGACATAGGTTCTTCTATAGTGATGATGATCTCATTCAGAAGATGCTTAGCTGTAGTTTCCAGTTTGCTTGCTTGTTTCACAAACCCAAACTAAAGTGCTTGAGGCTACCTCTATCTTCAAATAAAGGTAGACCTGACAGTTTGTGATATCTGATAATAATCCCCCATATTGATTAAGCCTCCTCCTTTTCTGAAAGCATTTAAAAAAACAAAAAATCCCAAAACATTGATCCGGGGGAGTCATTTAAATTTGCAGATCAGCGCAATTTGAGACCTGGCCAAGACCATGCATCAATCTTTCTTAGCCCCAGTGTCTTTATTGGTAATGGCATGGAGGTGGGAGGTGGTAGGTGCTAGATGAATCTCCAAGATCCCTTTTAACTATAAACATCTCTGTTTCTAGGCACCCTCCTGATTATCTTCCTTGGACTTCTTTTTCTTCTTTCCTCTATCTTTTCCTCTACAGCTTAGAAGATGAGAATAAGCCTTGTTTTCTTTACAGGACAGAAAATGACTAAATGAAGGTTCAATTCCACTCTATTGTGTAAATTAGATTTTACAGATTTTACTTAAAATCTGCAGTTTTAAACAGTAGACCTATATTACAGGATTCAATAGCTAGATACACATTGATTCTATAGTGATAAATAGAGAAGATAATACAATTATAGAGCTTCCTGGTTTGTTGATATACTACTGTAAACCTATAACAAATACAGAATTACTCTTTCCAAGAAAGGCTGACTGAAGGCTGGCGAGGCTATAAACCTGAACATGAGACAATTTGACCTGAGTCCTATTAGTCTGAGGTCTCTTTGGCTGATCCTGAACCAATTTCTTTACTAGGTAGCCTCAGATGAAAAATTATTCCCACATAATGCACTTGGCTTATTTTTAAGCATTGATGTTAGATTCATTAATGTTACAGTATACTCACAGTTACTTACGAATGCTGACCAATTAAGCCTTATTTGAAAGCAAACCATCTGTACAAAACATGGCAATTCAGAATTAAGTGGTTATATTCTGCCATGCAATCATCAGATCATGAGAAATAAGAATGAGGCAATCTTTATTATGATGTTCAGACTTATCATGATGGACCCCACTTCAGAGAAGTTAATGGCTCTTGAGATTTCCACACAAATTTCGTCTGCTCATATCTGGTTTCTGTGCATCAGGAGTGAGACTGAAGTTCTAGGGTGTGGTTTGTCTGTCGGGGATCCCTCTCTACTGGAACGAATGTCTGTAAAGAATGGGTGTTAAGAGGTCCCTGGAGCTGCCTTCTACATAAAGGGGGACTAGAGAGTGCAAGACTCACCAAGAACCAGTTTTCCCCCATGCAATAGGACTGCTAAAGCCAGAGAAGTGGACAAAGCCCAGCTGGAACTGAATTTGAGTTTGAATCTCATAAAGTTACAGGTGCATCTGAGAGCAGGCTCAATGGTGAAGATCAAGATAGCCCGGAGTCCTTCATGGGGGTAAAGCCCTGCTTGGGCTTTTTAGCTTCAACTACATGCATACCTCTCAATTCCTGCCATTAACAATATTCATGGAGAGTACAGCACTGTGTCTTTCACAAGCTCCACTCTGGAATGTTTATGCTCTGAACTCAGGATAGTTGGGGAACACATTTTAAAATCTTGGTTTTAAACAAAAAGAGAAATTTGTTAAAATGAAGATATAATTGTGCATGGTATATATATTTCGGAAAAGTTATGTATGAATCAATTATATATTAAAAGCACCAGGAAAAACTGCTTTTTATAGGTGAACTATTATGAATAATTTCATAAAGCAAATAACCACCTCTAGCTTATCTGTCAGGTATATCAGAATTCTCATAAATCATATTCTCATAAGATTTGGTTAAAGCAAGTCTTAGGTAGAAAAAAATAGTAATCATTTATACTTAGCTACTTTTATCTATAGTGTGGGCAACTTTTTATAACTATTATGTTTTTTAATGTCTTCCTGAGAGAATTTCCTGATTTTATAGTTCATATAAGAGAAATGCAATTTTCTAACATTTTCTGACCTTACAATAAATCAATTATGAGCACGTTTTAACAAATATTAAGGTAGGATAAACCAACAGAATAAAATGTTGGTATTTACTTACATTGAATATCATGCAAATAAACTCAGAAAATGTCACCAAATACTGTGGGCTATATTTCTCAATGATAGGGGAAAGAATTCAACCTTGAAGAAAATGACCAGATCACTTTATGCTTATATCTTCAGTATTAGAAAAACTGCATATATGATTTTAATAGAAATGCTTTTTATAAAGCTAATATTCAGAAATGGAGTACAATGCAATAACATGTTTCCTTTGTGCATTAAATTCCTTTCTAATTCTAAAATTGACATTTGTATCTTACGATTTAACATTGTTAATTATAATACTTTTAGTGACTCGTTTTAATCTCACATTATTAAGAAGTAGAAAACTTAAAAGGAAACAAAAAATAAATGTTGTTTTACAGATTATTGTTTATCTTTTGAGGATTATGTTTTAATTTGTGTGCATCAATTCCCATCTTTTGGGCACTCAACATGTATACTGAAGTATATATACATGTAAAATACATAATAACCTCAGTCTGAAAAGTAATCTCTTAAACTGATATGCTATTTTCTGGTGAGTTTCCAAACAATTGCTATTTTCTGAATCTGTATTGAACAGGTAGGAAGAGGAGAGCCAGCCTTTCCCCAGGTGAAGTTACTTTTGATATCCCCACAGTCTAGTGACTAATCCAGGGGTGGAAGCAGGCGGCTACTTCAAGTGACCGACCAGGGAAGACAGGTCCTGCAGCAGCTAACTTGGTGATCCCCCAGGTAAGCCTTCAAGATGGGTCCATTTGTTGGAGACCCCCAGATGAAGCAAGTGAGAACCAATGTGGCAATGGTGATGTGAGGTTTGCTTCCACATCTAGACCTGAAGTTAAAGGTCAGGTTGTACACCCCTCTGTACAGCTACACAGTCATTATATCAAAGCACCTTGCCTTAAGTACTCAGAGAATGTTGGTGGTTGATATATGTGCATAAATGAACCAACTCATCCCTAGTGGGAGGTAATTACTTTCTGTAATGCAATGGCAAAATCTGAGGTTGAAGCTCTTCCTATTTCTATAGTGCCTTACTTATCCTGAGTACTTTATACATATTCTTTGAAAGAATAAATGAGTGAATAAACTAATCTCAAAGTAGAAGGTTTCATTCAGAGCTTCTGACATCTGTTTTAAGATGTACTGGATAAAACATAAGATCCCTGCCTTGAAATTACCATACAACCTATCCTTCAGATTTTGAATTGCACATATGCTAGGTGTAATTATACTCTGTGCAACCTAACACAAGGAGACAGTCTTCAGGTGTATTTTCTTTCTAGATGCATCTTCTTCCTACTCTTGGTAGGCCTTAATTCTACCACTTTTAGGGACTAGGACAGAAAGCTAAGATTTCCACCTACCTCTCCTCTAAGGCCTCACACATGCCATTTTAGGATCCTCCACTGTCTGATATCCTAAAAGCTTTGTTTCAGTGGAAGGAGTTAGTGGGCAAATTATTTAGTCGGGCAAACCAATGCCTGTCTCACACTGATGAACTCAAGCAGCAATTGCTTTAAAAACTCTCCAAAGATGACAATACTTTGACTTAAGCCGTAACAGCAGTTCAAGCTGAAAAAAAACCCTTATGAATTTAATTCTGCTTTGGCAGGTCATTAAATCAAATCTTGAAAACCATATGCAAGAATATTGTGAACTATAAGTTAGTTTTCTAAAAACAAGGTTCCTATTCAATACTTGCATGCTCTGTATAAATGTTCACCACAGCTGCATCTGTTTGGTAGAAACCATTAACCCACTTATGTTATTTGCAGCATCAACTTTAGTCAGACTTCTTAAATCTAATATGACTGAATTTGGTCATTCTGTTAGCCATTTTCTGCTCTTTTGGCAGTTTATAAACAAACTAAAACCATCACAGTGCCTCCCAAGTGTAATTGTACTGGTTGTGAATAATGCTAAGTAGAGATGCTTGAGCTTGGCCTTCTTTATTAAAACAACAAATTTCACTGCCAGAGTTATGCACCCTGATTACTCCTTCACTTTGTATGTTATTGAGGGTTTCTGAATTTGCAATTAGCCCAATGACCAATCTTGATTACTAGGGGAGTGGAATTAGGCTTACAATAAAGCAAAACCTGCCCTCTTGTGTTTTATTAGAAAATTGCACAATGTAGTAAAGTTCTTAAAGCTATTTTCCTCTACCGTGGTTGATTGCCTACCCAGAGTGGAAAAAAAGGCTGGAAGATTTGCCATGAATTCAGAAATCAGAACAGATAAAGCACAATATTTAGAAAGAAACAGTTTCCTACATAGGCTCTCACAACTTCCCTTTTAATCTATTTTGAAATGTTAAATATTTACCAGTAAGCCAGAAAAGTTTGGAGGAACATTTCAGGCCACTGAGCAAAAACGCTTTTAGGCTTGGCAAACACACACAGAATATAATTTAGTTAAAGATTGTTTATATGATCACATTGCAGCTGGAAATTTGGGGGAACGAATTTTTTCTTTTAAAAACTGTCATCAAGAAAATTTGGAGAAGTATTTAAAACAAATGTTGGATCAATGTATTAAAACTATATGTAAATATTTGAACTGAGGTGTGGGTGTGAGCAGTGTCTGAAGATATCCTTTGTTGTAGAAAATTTGCTTTTCAAAACTAGGAGCCCACAGCGGATTATATTAGGTGATTGGTAAATTCAAATGTAAAGAAAACATGGCCTCTTTCTAGTTTTTATAAACCTTTCCCCTCTAGGGAAATACACAGGTAAAGATTAAAGAGAAACACGTGCACATGTAATTTACTTGCTTATTCTGGCTAGTTTTCTTTGTCAGAAAATTGGGGCTTCGATTTTCCAGCTATGTCTACCTGCTATTCTTTTCTGGTGGTTCTCTCTGGAAGAAGATTACAGACCTGGTGATAGTCGCTGATTTTACAGAGAGAAAGGAAAAGGAAAAACATAAGTGAAGAAACTGGAGTTTGATTTGAAACACATCAAATGCTGACAGAAGATGCAGTCTTTCCTTGAGAAGAACCATTAGCTTACTCCCTATTGATACGTTATATAGCATACTTTGCTGAAGACCTATTTTCCAATGCAGCAAATGTATTATTATTATTATTATTTTTATTTTTATTTTTTATTTTTTTTGAGACGGAGTCTCGCTCTGTTGCCCAGGCTGGAGTGCAATGGCGAGATCTTGACTCACTGCAGCCTCCGCCTCCCGGGTTTGAGCGATTCTCCAGCTTCTGAGTAGCTGGGACTACAGGTGTACACCACTATGCCACGCTAATTTTTGTACTTTAAGTAGAGATGGGGTTTTGCCATGTTGGTCAGGCTGGTCTCCAACTCCCGACCTCAAGAGATCCATTTGCCTGGACCTCGCAAAGTGCTGGAAATATAGGCGTGAGCCACCGTGCCCCACCCTGATATTATTATTTAATAATACTACTTAAGGTTTCATTTCATATTTTTGCTTTTTCAAATAGCAAGATTTGTCTTGATGATTGCCACTAATCAGTTTTTCCTTCCTAAAATTATTTTTGTATTTTGAGTCTTGCATTTCACATCAAGGAGGTGTGCACAGCAGAAAGTATGTGTGTTGGTGCTTTAAGTCATTAGGCTCATTTGTACGAGCAAATGACTGGTCTTGAAAACAGAAATGTAATCTCTATAATAATCCGTGTAGTTAGCTATTGCTTCTTTTCCTCTTCTTCAGATGTGGCAAGCACACAACTTTCAGGCTTTCCTAGCTTGAAGTCTGATTTGAGCGGCCCATTTTCTTTACATTTGAGGCATTTTACAATTCCGAGACGTGTAGCATTTTTATAAACTCAAGGTCGTCTTCTTTCTTTCTGTGCATATCTCTCCTCACTGATGTCCTCTTATCAAGATGCAGGCTTCTTTGTGTTTTTAACATTTTTACTTGAGATATTTCCAACGCTTTGATTCCGTGCTGACTCTAAATCGTTTGCTGTCAGCTACACCGAGTGCAGATCTGGTGCGTCTCGTCTGGGCTGCCGCTCAGTTTGCTGAGCTCTTGACAGCATTATCAGGCCTCTCCAACAATCAAAGGACTCTTGCAACCCAGTAACATGCAAATTTGTTCTTTATCTGCTTCAGTCTGTCGCAGCGCACATTTTGCAGCTTAGCTGCACAAAAGCGGGCGTGATAAAATCATTCTGAAGTTGACGCTGGGAGTAATGGGTGTAAATTCATTGTTTTTAAGCAACAGCCACTCACAACATGCAATTACAGTGAACTCACCTTGCAACTAGATGGCTGCCTTTGAACTGGTTTCCCCTTGCTGGAGAGATGATGCAATTGAGTGGCTTTTATCACAGGGCAATCCGCTCACCTTTGTTGTACTTGTCAGCAGGTAACCCCCCTGCTGCTCTCTGGATTTGCCTAGGCTTCTGGGTGTGTGCTTAACTACACACAGTCCCAGGAGAAAACAAATCCTCCTCTAGGTGCGGCAGCTCCTTCCCTGTTTATGTCTGTCAGCTTCCCCGACTAGAACTTGTTCCTTTCCAATGAACTCTAAAAATTCCACCAGGAAATATTAATATCAAAAAGCCCACTATATTTTTTTCTATTTGAACCACCAGTAAGTGACTTGACCTCCCTGTATGAAATCTCTGGAATAAGGCTTTTGGGCTCCCATGAATAACATCGTCTTTCCTGAGTCCAGTGACAAGTTAGTTTCAATACACTCTGGCGTAATTTTCTCTGTAGACGCGAGCACTGAGTCTGTGGTCAGGGAGGGTTCTCAAGGGATATTTTCAATGGCAAAGAGGAACTTTGGGAATAAAATATGAACAGGCCTCAGCTGACGTGGAAGTGAAACATGTTAGGAGAGAGTTTTTTCTTTTTCCCTTTCCTTCTCATTTATTATTATTATTTTTGTGTGTGTGTGGTAAGAGAAATGTAACATAAAACTTCCCATCTGAACCTTTTTAAAGTGTACAATGGAATGACATTCAGCACGCTTACAATATTGTACAACCGTTACCACCATGTTTCCAGAACTTTTTCATCGTCTCAAATAGAACTTTGTACTGTTAAAACTTCAGACAAATTACATTTGATGGAATTTAATTGAGCAAAAAGAAGAATTAACTATTCATGAATCGGCAGCCCCCAGATTCACAGCAGATTCAAAAAGACTCCAGGGGTGCCTCATGGTCAGAAAAAAATTAAAGACGAAAAAAGGAAAGCGATGTACAAAGATTGGAAGCGAGGTACAGAGACAGCTGGATTGGTACCAGGTTGGCGTTTGCCTTATGTGAACCCAGTTTGAACACTCAGCAGTCTATGAGTGGTTGAAGTATGGCCGCTGGAATTGGCCAACACTCAGCTATTGTTACAGGCTGCATACTCCTAAACTAGGTTTTCAATCTTCCTATTAAGCTAGGTTAGGTTTGTCCGCAAGGACTCAAATATAGAAGTACGGGGTCCTTCTCAGGCCACATTTAGTTCGCTTTAACAGTACCCGTTAAATGGTAACTCCCTCCCCATGCCTCCTCCCACCAGCCTCTGGCAACCTCCAACAAGGCTTTGGGAAGTTCCTGCCATCTCCATCCTGAGACCCTCAGCTCTGTGATTTGGATGGGAACCTAACTGTCTTAAACCAATTACTCTATTCCAGACCCTTGGCCGTGGTGTCTCAGCCATAAATGTGAAACTGAAAGCCAAATAACGGAAAGGCACTGTTGCTGAGGCTTCTGAGAAATGAAGCCCGAAGACCAGGTCTCATCCCTGAGTCACATGATGTGAAGATGTGAGGGCTGGAAATGTAGCAGCCATCTTACCTGCTAGAGAGCTCATAGCAGGTAAACTCTTTAAAACTTTTTTAAAAATTTAATTTAGAAGTGGCCACTTAAAAACAAATTAATTTAGACCAGTTTGAGTTGGGGGTTTCTCTTACAAGATAAAGAATCTTAACTAATGAACTCATCTTCAGGGAATTTAAAAAGAAAATAAGGAAACAGAAACATTGGCTTGCTTGCTTGCTTGTTTATTTCTAGACACCATATTCCATGTTTTTAAGTGAGTAACAGAAGTTTTTTCTTTGTTCTTTAAAGATTGTAAGAAACGGAGTGATGTAGCAATTCATAGTGAAGGATGCCAGCAATGTATAGAAACAGGAGCTTGTAGTGGTTGAGCATGGCCTCTGGAGGCAGACAGAGAACGGGCATTTAAATTCTAGCTCAGTCATTTATTCAGCATGTACTTTTTCTTTAACGTGTACTTTCTAACTGCTCTGCACTTTAGTTTCCCTGTCTGCAGAAGGATGTTGATGCCCCTCTTGTTCCATTTACACACACACAGAGGCTGTCCTTAGAATGAATTGAGTTGATCTACATAACTTCTTCAGAACAGTGCCTGTCATTAGATGGGGTGGTTTAAACAATGGAAATGTATTTCTCACAGTTTGGAGGCTGGAAATCCAAGATCAAAGTGTCGGTAGGATTGGTTTCTCCTGAGGCCTTTCTTCTTAGCTTTCAGGTAGTCACGTTTTTGCTGCCTCTTCCATCTTTCCTCTGCGCATCTGCACATGCCTGGTGTCTTTTTGTGTGTCCAGCTTTCCTCTTCTCAAAAGGGCCCTGGCCAGTTGGATTAGGACCCATCCTAACAGCCTTATTTAATGTACTCTCCCCTTGAAAGGCCCTGGCTCCAAATATGGTTCCTTTCTGAGGTCCCGGGGGTTGGGACTTTAGCATTTGAATTTTGGGATTCAGCTTGAAACAGAGAAGTTGCTCAATAATATTTAGGTTTTTTTTGAAGTTTTAGATCTGGGGTTACACATGCTTGTTTGTTACATGAATATTACATGTGTAATGGTGAGGACGGGGCTTCTAGTGTACCCATCACCCAGATGTTGAACACTGTACCCAATGGGTAACTTTTCAACCCTTCCTCCCCTTCCACTCTCCCTGCTTTTGGATTCCCAGTATCAATTATCTCCTTCTTCATGTCCATGTGTGCCCACTGTTTAGCTCCTACTTATAAGTGAGAATATATGATTTGATATTCTGCTTCTGAGTTCACTTAGGATAATAGTCTCCAGTTCCACCCATATTGCTGCAAAGGACATGCTTCATTGTTTTTTTTATGGCTGCATAGTATTCCATGGTGTGTATGTACCACCTTTTCTTTTTCTTTTTCTTTTTCTTTTTTTTTTTCAAGACAGGGTCTCGTTGTGTCACCCAGGTTGGAGTGCAGTGGCATGATCTAGGCTCACTGCAAGCTCTGCCTCCTGGGATCACGCCATTCTCCTGCCTCAGCCTCCCGAGTAGCTGAGACTACAGGTACCTGCCACCACACCTGGCTAATTTTTTGTTGTTGTTGTTTTTGTACTTTTAGTAGCAACGGGGTTTCACCGTGTTAGCCAGGATGGTCTTGATCTCCTGACCTTGTGATCCACCCGACTTGGCCTCCCAAAGTGCTGGGATTACAGGTGTGAGCCACCACACCTGGCTATGTACCACCTTTTCTTTATCGGACCCACCACTGGTGGACACTTAGTTAGTTCCATGACTTTGCTATTGTGAATAGTGCTGTGATAAACATCTGAGTGCAGGTGTCTTTTTTTTTTATAGGCTTTCTTTTCCTTTGGGTAGATGCTGAGTAGTGAGATTGCTGGGTTGAATAGTAGTTCTATTTTTTTCTTCACAATTTTCTATTCTTTTTCTTCACAATTAAATCCATAGATAACCACCTTGCATTCCAATGAAGTTAAATCTACCCCCACTTGGTTTCCATCTTTGTCTCACATGCGTTATTTGTGAAATTTATCACTAGTATTCATCCTTCTCTCTCTCTCTTTTTTTTGTTTTATTTGGCATTCACGTTTCTAAAATATTAAGGGGTAAACATTAAATTAAATATTTAAATAGGTGCACAAATACTGAAGGAGAGAAAAACCCAACAATTCTGTTGAAACCGAGCTGTTACCTGACAGGCAACACATAGCACAGCATAGCTCACAATTTTTCTTGGTTCGACGATATAAGCAAATCCAATGTGCAATTTGTAAGGCAGGCTAAAAGTGTCAGTGCGTAATTTCTGGAAGAATATGTTATACTACAACAGTCCAATGTGTGAAAGACAACCAAATATACAAAGACAAATAAATGACCTCTGGAAGGTTAACATTCTAAATCAAAGCCTCCAAGGATTTGGACACATGCTGAGCAGAGAGAAGACTCTTCCTTTCTCTTGCCTATTTTGTAAGGCAGTAAATAGCTCCAGCTCCGGGTTGAGCAGTGAGGAGCTAGTCAGCTCTTTTCCTGCCAATCACCCAAACCCTTCTGCCTCTCTCCCACCCGGAAGCTAAACCCAGGAGGCAAACCAAGAAAAGGGGAGGATCTGATTATCCAAAGTATGCCTGTGGTAAGTCCAACCTGAGCCTGCCATTAAAGTTGTTGATCTCTTAGAAAGAACTGGAAACTGGGAACTTTTTCTCTGGCTTCACTAGCAGAAAAAATGAAATCGGAATCGGTAATGAAGCAGAAGCACCCTGTCAATTGCTTAAAGTTCACTCACATTTAACATTTCACACACCATTTACATTCCAGTTCTCTCTCCACCAAGTAGAAAAGGCAATGGTGCCCTTTGGGGCTTAGCAGGATGGTTGGATCTCCTTGAAGTGCTTCCCTCTCTGTCACTCTCTTCCTTTTCTTCATTTCTCACTCAGTGGTAAGAGATCTTGATGCCAACTGGAACCATCTGTACCTCAGTGACCCACCTGCGCATCAAAAAATCACATGGGTTCTTCTGCCATGAATGAAAGAGCAATGAGCTTACACAGCTAAGTCCCACTCAGCTTTTCAACTCTCTTTACCTACTCTGAAGAGCCTATATTTGAGTCCTGAAGCCAGGATTTCTTGTCTTGATCCATGAAATTTAACCTGCTGCACTGGATTTACCTACCAGATATTCCAAAAAGATTTTACAAATAATAGCAACATTTATAAAAGAAATGCAAGTAGCCAACAAACACAGGAAAAAATGCTCAACGTCACTAATCATTAGAGAAATGCAAATTAAAAGCATACTAAGATATCACCTTACACTAATCAGAATGGATATATATTTATATTTATATTTGTATATTTTTTTCCGAGATGGAGTTTTGCTCTGTCACCCAGGGTGGAGTGCAGTGGTACGATCTCAGCTCACCGCAACCTCCACCTCCCAGGTTCAAGCAATTCTCCTCCCTCAGCCTCCTGAGTAGCTGGTTTTACAGGTGCTCCCCACCACAACCAGCTAATTTTTTTTTTCTTTTAGTAGAAAAGGGGTTTCACCATGTTGGCCAGGCTGGTCTTGAACTCCTGGCCTCAAGTGTTCCGCCTGCCTTGGCCTCCCAAAGTGCTGGGACTACAGCAGAATGGCTATTGTTAAAAGGCCACACAACAACACTGTTGGCTTGGATGTGGAAAAAAGGGAATGCTTATACACTGCTGGTGGAAATGTAAATTAGTTCAACCTCTGTGGAAAACATAGAGTATGAGACTATCTCAAAGAATCACAAATAGAACAAAGTCCTAAAGTATATATCCTCAGAAATTACATCATAATGGTGAGGTGTAATTAGGAATTTTTGTAAGTATTTTAAACTCTCTGAAAATACATATTTATTGTTGAATTTTTATTTCCAACTTCTTTGGATATTCACTGTGATTAACATTAGAATCTGCTGCTCTCAGATACGTGCTGTTTGGCCAAGGCTAATTTTAACCTGCAATCCTAATCTGAACTATTTTTTTTTCATTAGGCACTAAAACATAAAAATAATGTCTGTTTATTTAAACAAAGGAAATAAGCTATTACACATCTCCCCCTGCCCCCACTGGAGATTATACACTTCCTGAACAAAATTTAAAGAAACAAAGGCAGATCTAATTTGGCTCTTTTACCCCTCATCACTATTACGAATTCAATACTTAACAAATGAAAATCATATTCCTAACCCTGATTAAAAAGACTTTCCCCCCCCCAGAAAGTAACAGGCATGACTGAGATAGTAGGGGTCCAGATACGATTACATCTCTTTTTTTCCATTTCATTGCTATGTGACCAGCTTGCTATATTAGTGGGAAATCCAGAATATCTTTCTGAGCTTTCCCCTCTTGATTACTCAAAATTGCCTAAGGCTTATGTAGTCCTCAGTCTGATTTCCACCCCTAGGAAGGAAGCACTGGTGATTTATTCATCTCCTCTTGCTGTTATTTCTCATTAGCCTATGGTGTGGATTTTGAAAACTGGCTGTTAACAGTTCAGGTGATGCTGGTCCACTCTATACTGCAAGGATCATGCGCCATTCACTCATTTGTCTACTGCCGCCTTCTCAGGAGTGCTGGACTTTTCCAGCGTGCAAGGTGTGGCCTCCTCTGGTGGCAGCTGTTGAGTTCAACTCTTTCAGTGCCACATTCAGGCCTTTCCCAAGGTACCAGTTACCGCAGGGTTTGGCACCTCTTCTTCCTGAACAAACTGATCCCTTTCCTTCAGAGAAAGGGGTGTGTTTTCTCTTTGGGCCCGGGAGCTTTTTCCTTTACAAATCTTAGAACTCAAAATGCTTGATTATACTTCTTTAATGGGTCAATGGCATTGCCTGTTCTTATTTCCAAGAGAGGCAAAACAGGATTTTTTTTTTTTTGAAACAGAATCTCGCTCTGTTGCCCAGGCTGGCATGCAGTGGCATGATCTTGGCTCACTGCAGCCTCTGCCTCCCAGGTTCAAGCAATTCTCCTGCCTCAGTCTCCCAAGTAGCTACAAGTACAAGCACCCCACCACTGCACCTGGCTAATTTTTGTACTTTTAGTAGCGACGGGGTTTCTCCATGTTGGCCAGGCTGGTCTGGAACTCCTGACCTCAAGTGATCCACTCGCTTCAGCCTCCCAAAGTGCTGGGATTACAGGCGTGAGCCACCGCACCCAGCCCCAAACAAGATTTTTCATGGGACCCTCCATCCAATCCCAAAGGGACCCAGGTTCAGGGACTCACCTTCCTTAGGATGCCCCAGGTGATGTCCAGGTATCTTTCTCTTTGGAGCAAAGAAAAAGAAATCAACCCACACAACAAAATAAATCCAGTCTTTAATGGAGCATCTGGTTTTATAAGTCAGCCCACATTTTGGGTCCTGAATCTCTTCTAGGGTTGTTATAACCCTCTGCATTCTATATTGGTTATTGACTTTCTAGCAAAATGTCTTGGAATACTCCATGGTTTCTTTTCTGATGGATTATTCACACCATTTTTTTCCATCTCTCGTTTTCAATTAAAATGAAAATATTCTACAGAGGTGGAAGATGGAGGTAAAGAGGTATCTTTTTTTGTTGTTGTTGTTCCTAGCTTCTTATTTGCTTTTTAAGAAAATCTTGTTCAACATAAACAGAAGTGATATTAGATCACCTAAGCTTGTCCCTATAGAGACCATAGGAAATTTTGTGACTTCTTCTGTTCCTGCCTATCCCTCTTCCTTCTCCCAATTTTCTAATCAGAAGGAAATAATTGTTGGTTACAGAAAAGTGAAAATACACTGTTATTCACTACTGTTATTCACTTTGTTAGTGGGTAATTTAGTTAGTGATCTATAGGTAACCACTTTATATGGTACATATATGCCTCTGCTTTGGGGCATAAGTGTCATGGCAAAGGAGGCATAAAAAATGGTTTTTATTACTAGCTCATATTTATATCAGAATAAGAACTAAATCTCACCAGATTTTCAATAAGAAGACGTCAGATTGTCTAATAAATGGAGCTTGGATAAATGGCTAGCCATTTAAAAAAATTATAAAGCTGGCCTCCTAACTTTATTCCTTTCACCAAAATAAATTACAGATGGATTAAAATTTAAATGTAGGAAAGAAAATTATGAGAGCACTAGAAGAGAATATAAGTCGATATGTTTATAATGTGATGACAGGAAAGACTGTTTCTAACGATCACACCACATTAGGAAGTATAAAGTAAAAGATCAACAGATTTGACACCATTCAAGTGTGAAACATTTATGTTTTGAGCATTGATCATGTGTCAGGCACTATTCTAGAAGCTTGGATACAAAGTAATGAACAAAACAGAAAAAAACAAAAAACGATTTCTTTACACTCCACTGGGCTCAGGAGGAGGGGTGAGACTGACAACACACAAACAAGTAAACTATATAATATGCAATATGCTGAAAAATTCCTTAGAGAAAAACATTGGAGAATGGTGCTAAGGAGTGCTCCGTATACTCAACTTGCTGCTCTACCTTCCTGCTGGGGTGTCTAAAGGACAGTTTACACCTAACATGTCCAAAGCTGAGCCCTAGGTAGTCCACTCCCAATTCTACATTGTCCCATTTCACTGAATGGCAGCTTCATCCGTCCACTGGTCAAGCTAAAGTCGGGCTTCTCTCTTTTCCTCACATTCCATGTCTAGACCATGAGTAAGTCTAGTCGGTTCTGCCTTTATGTAGCCCTATATGGGGATCACCTCTTACATCTCCAAGCCCCCATCACCTCTCTTCTGGACAACTGTAATTACCTCCTAAGCAGGTCCTGCCTCTGCCCTTGTCCTCACACAGCCTCCCTCAGCAGCAGAAGTCATTCTGTCACTCCCCAGTAAAACCCCCCATCCCATGCCCCCCTCACTCAAGGGAAAGTCAAAACCTTACAATGACTCAAAAGACCCATGTGATCGACCTCTCTTTTTCCCTTTCTGAATTCATTCCTGCAACTCCCACAGTCTTGCTCACTCCATGCCAGTCATACCGGTTTCTTATCTGTTCCTCAATAGCGTGTTGTGGCTCAGGGCCTTTGCACATACTATTCCCTCTCTCTGGAATGCTTTTCTCCCTGACACGGGCATGCTTGCTCTCTTACTTCTCTCATGCTTTTACCCAAAAGCTACCTTCTTGGTGGGGTCTTTCCTGACCACCCTGTGTACAATTTCAACTCCCCACTTTGGCACTTCATATCCCTCTCTCTGATTTGTTTTTCCCTTTAACACTTAACATTATCTAACATCCTATCACTTTCCTTATTCATATTGTTTACTGTCTGTCTCCCACATATAAAGTAAGCATCATGAATACAGTGCCCAGAACACTGCCTGGTACATAGAAATCACTTATTATATTATATATTATTTGGATAATTGAATAAATATATAATAACCACTCAAATTATTTTATTCAGTGACGTTTAGGGAATTAAAGATGCAAATTGGCACCCCAGAGGAAGTCCAGAGCTGGAACTACTAGTTTGGGAACTCATCTGCCAGAAGTGATCACCAAATTGCTAAGATAGAGTTAATGAAATCAACAACATGGTCCTGGATGTCAGGAAAATGGAAAGGATTAAATGGCAAGGAGGAGGGAGAGACAAAGAGCTTGGGGAGAGCCAACATTGTGGGCCCAGAAACAGGAGACTGGGGACATCTAATCCCAAGTTTTCCATTGGCTAGCAGCTGGATCTTGGGTAAGCAAGGTGACCTCTCGGTGCTTTGTTTTGTCCATCGGTAAAACTGGGGAAGGAGGTGTTGGGATTAAATGATCTTCAAGACCCCATCAAGCTTACAAGGAGAAACTCCATAACAGAACAGAAAGAACGCAGAACACAGAACTAAAAGGTAGAGATCTGAGTCTAAATTCCTTTTCTAAGCAAGGATTGACTTAGTAACATGTATGAAAACACTAAAAAAGTTGTTGGCATGTAGAAAGAGTTCAGTAATCATTCACTGAATCTGAACTAATGTTTGTGAATCTGAAGTTCATGATTTTTGATGATAAAAAGGAATGGAGGACCATTTTGTTTCCATGCAATTTTTGCCTTACTTATCCTCAGAAGCTTTGGCTGACAGAGGTAAATAAAATGGAAAACAGAGAACAATTAAAAACAACAAAAGGACAACAACAAAGCGGAAGGAACACAGGAATCAATAATACTTTGTTCCTAACGCAGTTTAGTTATGGAGTTGGACACTGAATCTAGCTCTGAGTTTTTTAGCAGATAAATTAAACCTAGGATTGCATCACCTTCTATAATCAGCATAGAGCCTCCTTCCAGGAAGCACACATACTCATTGGTAGGGAAATTTCTTGCATGTGACATATAGTTGGTCATGTCATTATGTCATTACAGAAGGAACATTGATAACCTTGGGCAGTCTCTTCATTCACGGTTTGGTAATTTATTGTGAACCAAAAAAACCCACAAAGATGGAGTAAAGCATTTTTGCTTGTTTTCGGATTCAGAGAGTGGGAAAACAAAAGTGGTTTGAATATGTGATAATATTAGCTGGACACATACCAGCATGCCCAGCTAATTTTTAAATTTTCCGTAGAGATGAGGTCTTGCTAGCCTTGGCTTCAAGGAGTGTAGGGAAAAGCATGAGATCAAAAGTAAGCTTAGTTCTCCTTAACTTTTGGGAACCCTTATATTACTTTTGAATAAAGGACAGTCTCTACTGTTTAGCCCTCAATTGTAAGAATTTAATTAGTCCTAGTGTGAAAACAGAAACAATATTCTTAAGGTATAAAGGCACTACACAACTTGAATGCTTTAAACAGGTTGAGCATCCCAAATCTAAAAATCTGAAATCTGAAATACTCCAAAATCTGAAACCTTTTGAGTGCTTACATGACGCTACCAGTGGACAATTCCACACCTGACCTCATGTGACAGGTTGCAGCCAAAATGCAGTGCACAACACGTAGTTTGTTTAGCAACCCCAAGGAAAAAGACCCTCCCATCCCCCTTCAGCTGCAATGTCTTTTCTGAACATACCCAGATTCTCCTATGCAAGCACACCTACAAATGGTGGTAAAATGGTTCAGTGTACACACAGTTTGTTTCATGTACAAAAATATTAAACATATTGTATAAAATTATTGGACATACAGACTATGTGTTTAAGGTGTCTGTGAAATATAAATGAGTATCATGTTTAGACTTAGGTCCCTGCCATGAGATATCTCATTATGTATATGCAAATTTTCCAAAATTAGAAAATATCTGAAATTGGAAACACTTCTTGTCCCAAGCTTTTTTTCTTTTCTTCTTCTTTTTTCTTTTATTTGGGACAGGGTCTCACTCTGTCACCCAGGCTAGAGTGCAATGGCACAATCATCGCCCATTTCGGCCTCAACTTTTTGTGCCCAAGTGATCCTCCCACCTTAGCCTCCTGAGTAGCTGGGACTACAGGCACACACCACCATGCCTGGCTTTTTTTTTTTTTTTTTTTTTTTTTTTTAGTAGAGATGAGGTCTTGCTATGTTGCCCGGGCTGGTTTTGAACTCCTGAGTTCAAGTGATCCTCCTGCCTCAACCTCCCAGAGTGCTAGAATTACAGGTGTGAGCCCTGGCTCCTGACCCCAAGCATTTTGAATAAGGGTTACTCAATCTGTATACAAAAATGAGTTGTCTCCTCCATTATGCACCTGAAAATATTTAACAGAACCTCTCCTTCCCCTTCATACACTATGATATAATTTTTTAAAAACTCTGAAAGATACTATGATTATGTTTCAAGTATTAATGAAAGATGTGGTAGGTTCTTACTAGACTCTTGATTTAGGACTTTATTATGCTTTCAGGGAAAGAAAGCAGGGTTTGAAGAAAAGGCAAAATGGGGAGGAAAGTTAAATGACCCAAAAGTCAACTTCAACTTTATAAAGTACTGTACACAGGTATTGGTTATTGATGCTGCAAAACAAATGGACAAAAACTTGAAGGTGCAAAACAAAAAACATTTATTATCTCATAGTTTCTGTGGGCCTGGAATCCAGGCACAGAATAGCTGGATTTTCTGCTCAGGGTCTCACAAGGCTGCAATGAAGGCAGCAGCCAGGGCTGATGTCTCATCAGAGGCTGAACTGGGGAAGGGTTTGCTTCCCAGCTCACATGGTTATTGGCAGCATTCAGTTCCAGTGGCCTGTTTGACTGAAGGCCTCAGTTACTTGCTGATTGTCGTCTGGATGCTACTGGGCCTTACCAACATTTTTGATTGTTTCTTTAAAGCTAGTAAGGGGGAGAAACTTTTGGCAAGATAAATATCACAATCTTATATAACATAATTTCATGATTCACATACCTCATGTACTTGCCTTTACTTTTGCTATTTTCTATTGGTTCGTGATATGGTTTCACTTGAGGCATTCTTCCCTGATATGTTTTGGCTCTGTGTCCCCACCCAAATCTCACCTTGAATTATAATGTCCACAATAGCCTCATGTCAAGGGTGGGATCAGATGAAGGCAATCGCATCATGGGAGCAGTTTTCCCCATACTGTTCTTGTGATAATGAGTGAGTCTCATGAGAGCTGATGATTTTATAAGCGTCTGGCATTTCCTCTGCTGGCACTCATTCTCTCTTCTGCCACCCTGTGAAGAGGTGCCATCCACCATGATTATAAGTTTCCTGAGGGCTCCCCAGCCATGCAGAACTATGAGTCATTTAAACTTCTTTTCTTTATAAATTACCCAGTCTCAGGTACTTCTTCATAGCAGTGTGATAATGGACTGATACAGTTAGAAGTAATGACAGGTGCCATGCACACTCAAGTGGAAGGGACCACACAGGGGCATGAAACTGGAGGCAGGAACCATAGGGACCACCTTAGAGTCTGTTTGCCACAAGACACAACTATGTGTAGCAATCCATTTCAAATTTAAAAAGGACAAATGATTTTGGAAGGAAAATCAAATCTGCAAAGCCAAACCATCAATTAATAACCATGTCTGGCCTCTGCTTTCTTACTTTTCCTTCCGTCTACCTTTCAGAGCCTTCCACCAGCATTATCCTCCATTTGATTGTTCTTCTCTCACTACCTGCACTCACAGTTTCTGGAAATTGCTTCCTCTCATTTTCTCAAGTTTAAACACTCATCCTCACCTACAGAGTTCAAATAACAACACCTCACATGAAATCTCCTACCCTCCCTCATTGTCAAAGGTACGTGTGTGGCTGCTTCTAAAACAGGCTCTTTTCCTTCCTCCTTCTCTTGTTCTGTTTATCACCATGACCCAACTTCAATCTTTCTGCTTTGAGCAGTTTTTCACTTTATACACTGGAAATCCTCTCTTTTCTTCAAATCATTCCCTACAGGCACCATTGATTTTGAAACACCTGCTGATGCTCATCTTTTTCTAAAGATGTATGTATTTTTCAGAGCTGAGCTGATCTGTGTGGCATCTCACTCAGATCCAGATTTCAGATTTCTTTTTTTTTTTTTTTAACATGAGATCATCTCAGTGCCTTTTTAAGTGACTTCCTGCAATTTGCTCAGCTAGTTCTAGGTCCAGAGCTTCCTTTTTGATAACTGGGAACAATCCAGGCTGAATGACCACATTCACTATTGCAAGGGCTTATTATTCTCTGGGAAGTAGTTCCTTATTTCAAGATTACCCTTTCTAGGTTAGTGGGTATTTTCCATAAGTAATTCTAGAAGCCACATATGGGTTCCAGATGCATGGCCCAGCCTGGGCTGGGTACCAGGGCCAGCTTCATTGGTGTGTTACTTGTACAGTTTCACAGGGTCTCATGATCAGAAGGGCCCTGGGGTTGCTTCAATGGTCCATTGTAATTATCTTGAAATTCTTGATAATTTTATCTTTGAACTTGTACTTTGTATGTAAAATATGATGGGACAATGCAACATTTATATGAGCAGAATATAGGTGCAAAATATACATGTCTGCTGTTCCTTGTCACCTCTTTCAATTGTAGCATTTGTAATGTCCCATGAGCACAAAACTCCAGGGAACCTATGATGTGTGGGAGTTCAGTGAGACTCAAAGTTAGTATTAGTAAACATGTCACAGCTATGACTAAGTGGGGGTGCTGACACACAGAGGGACCATGTTTCTATTTGAATGAGAATTTGCTTCAAATGCAGTAAGAAGAAAATTCTAAGTAAGACAAATGACTAAGGAAACTTATCATATGTTTCCTCACTTGTATTACTTCTGTATTAGTCAACCATTTACTCTGAAAATGACATAAAAAGAAAAGAAAAAAATTAAAAAACCTATAGTTATTTTTCCTTTGACTTCTTCCTTCCTGATCAGTAGGCTAAAGATAGAGCATGTTGGTAGAATCTGTGAGTATCAAGAAATGAAATAAAAACTCATTAGTTTTGTGCAGTATTTTCACTGATTTGGTAAGAACAAAATACATATGTATGTACAAACTATGAAATATGGATTGTGTAATTTTAGGGATTTCTGTTAAATGCATATATATCTTCATTTAAAACTGGCAGTGCTCAATTAGAAGATGAACAATAAAGTATGTGCTAATATTTTAATTTTCTTAGCATTAAATAGCAAGTTAAAAAAAAGGTGCCATGGCAAATTGAGGAAGAGAGACCATAGAAGAAAGGAAAAAGGTTTATATTTTAGCACCTATAACTGTACTTTTTTCCTACATAAGGCATCCCATGTTTTCATTTTCAGTGGGCCAGGTAAATTATGTAGCTGTGTCTGCTGGGGGTGCTGGCTGAGATCAGAGTTAAATTCCCCATATTCTACAAAGGCATATGTGACATCAGTGGAATTCCCAGACCATTGAAAGTCTAGAAGAAGGCTTCCAAGTATTCCTTTGGATATAGCTCATGTCACTTCCTCTCACTCCTTAGAATGGAGTTAAGGCACACCAAGATATTAATTTTCTCAGTCCTCAGGGTTATGAGCAGGGCTAAAGCTGATGAAATCATCCATTGACATCAGAAAGCCACATATATAGAGGGAAACATTGTGATACAGAGGTCTAGTTGTGGTTGAGATCAAAAGACTTGTTAAAAAAACTATACTCTAGGCCGGGCGCGGTGGCTCAAGCCTGTAATCCCAGCACTTTGGGAGGTCGAGACGGGCGGATCATGAGGTCAGGCGATCAAGACCATCCTGGCTAACACAGTGAAACCCCGTCTCTACTAAAAAATACAAAAAACTAGCCAGGCGAGGTGGCGGGCGCCTGTAGTCCCAGCTACTCGGGAGGCTGAGGCAGGAGAATGGCGTGAACCCGGGAGGCGGAGCTTGCAGTGAGCTGAGATCCGGCCACTGCACTCCAGCCTGGGTGACAGAGCGAGACTCCATCTCAAAAAACAAACAAACAAACAAACAAATAAAAAAACTATAAAATGCCAAAGAGAAAACTAGAGAAGACATCTCCATTGAAATGGATGTGACTTAACATCAAGAGTATTGCAACTGTTATCAGTTTTGGTTTAGAGTCAACTGAGTAGGGAAGCACATGAAATAAACAATTTTGATGAAAGTTGATTCTCATTATGGAAGTTATGCTCTATAATTGTAGAGAAGACTGAGTCATTGCCCCTAGGGGGAAATACAGGGTTCCTAAAAGCCTCTGGTCATAACATTTTAATCAACTGATCAACATACAACTATTTAATTGTGTTTCTGTTTAAAGACATCTTATTTAACATATATAATTTATATTGTTGATTCATTAATTTTCAGCTTGCCACCACAAACACTGTAACATGCCTGAACGAAGCCTGTCTAACGTGCATTTTCTCTGTAAGACAGCTCACGGACTCCTCAGCTTTAGGAACACTACACAGCACTGCAGCACCACATTTGGTGGGGGACATTGTAAACAGCAAAATCAACAGAGAGCACAAAATTGAGAAAAAGATGGCACTAAATAGACTGTGAAAAGAACACTAGTTTTAGTGTGAGAGTTGAAATGAGAAGGCAGAGCATCACCTTGTTGAACCTCAGCTAGAATGTGGGCATCAAATGACTTAAATTTGTCACTGCTCTGTGCATACGCATGTCTGCAAATCACTGTGAAAATGAATTTTAATGAGTAGGTGAATTAGCAAGTATGAAATCTACAAGTAATGAATTACAAAAACAGCAGTACTATATTTAATTCCTATACTTAATGAAGTCCTTCAAACTACCAGATTTTGGCCTCTTTGTGGAGGAAAATATCAAATGAAAGTGAAATGATAAATAACTTGATGTGAGTTGGTAGTATGGCATACTTATTTCATATAATTCTTCTAAGAATAAGTAAGGAGTTACAAACTTTTCCTCTATCATCTTAGGTTTAGTGCTAGGCCTATGAATTAAACTGATAAAAGACAGGTTAAAAGAAGAAAAAAAACCAGAGTCTATTTACACATGGAATATGTAGGACATGAGGGAGAACTCAATGATGAGTAACTCAGAGGCGTGGTTAGAGTTGAGAGCTTATATACTATCCTAACAGAGGGTGATAAATTGTGGAGACCCAGATAAAGGAAAGGGGGATTGGGACTCCTAGGGGAGGTAAATTGTGGGAAGGTGACTAAAAATGTATAGTAGATAAGAGGTGTTTGGTAAGATTGTTATGCAAATAACAGCTTTCTCCTCTTTCTAGTAAGGAAGATGTGAACACCTTTACAAATAAAAATTTGTGTCACCTTTACAATGGGAAATTCATGCCCTACTTTTAGGCAAAAATGGGGAGGAGGGAGAATTCCTCTTACGTCTGATGTTTCTCAATTGTCTTCAGCTCAAAATAATTCTTATGTGAAAGTGGCATATTTGGGGTGGCATATTCTGATCATCTTCAGATAAAATGGGCAATTATTATAGCAGAACAAATTAGCATTTTTTGTTGTTTTTGCTGTTATAACACTTCTTAACAGATCATTCAATACAATTATGCAAACTAAGACATGGATAAATTTTTCACAGATGTGAGAAGTGTATACAACAGTGTAAAAGACTATTCCAGAATTAATTCTTCCTTTTTGTCTTGAGTTTTAATAAACGCAGCAGGAAAAAACTCCTGGGTCAATGGTCTGAATAGATGGAACGTTTACCTGAGATGCTTATCTGTTAAACTCTTAGGATTTGCTAGTAAGTAGTTTGGAGGGACTCTAAGTCCTAGTTTGAAAATGGGGATTAGCAAGTAGATTGAGGGTTTAGGTATTCGTGTTCATGGTGATTTTAAGAAAGGGGTTACAAACTGGTTTTGGGGAAGGAGATTTTTGCTCTCAGACCTATTTTCCCTACCAGCCGTGTGCTGAATGAATGCCTTGGAATTGCACAGGAATCCCTTTAGGTGGAGCTGGCTCATGCTCCTTAGTCACAGCCAGTGCCTTCCTTGTTGCCTCATACTTTGCAGTTGCTGCAATTTCATTACCTGCTTGGTCAAGGAGGCAGTGCTGCATGCCACACTCAGAAGCTACTAGGCTAAGTAGTAACTGCACAGAAGCAAGAGCCCTTTGCCCTAGCACTGGCACCTTCATCACTCTTTTCTCCCCTCTTGCTAAAGGGAGAAATTTGCTTTACTGGGTGGTTTTTTGTTTGTTTGTTTGTTTGTTTTTCCTGCATCACTCTTTTTTTTGTTTTTCCTGCATCACTCACAGCTTTCACTCTTTCTTGAGTTTGAGGTTTTTTTTTTCACATCATTTGGATCTCCCTAATTCAAACTGAGGAAAGACTTCTTACTAATAGCAATAAGGCACATTCATGGGGAAGTCAGATGCCTGAGGATTTAGGGGTACTTAACTCTTTTCCCTTTTTCATGCTTTGCAACTGTGATTAAGTCAGTGCAGACCACCCGTCACCATTTCTTACTGCTTAATTAAGAAACGTCTCAGAATTTTCTCCCTATTAGTTTCAGGCAGATTAGAAGGAAAAAATATTTTAACAGATGCTAAAGAGTCTTTCCAATGATTTGAAGATTAGGAGAGTGCCTTTTATAGGGCTCCCAAAGTGTTCCCTGGCTGCTTCTGCCAGAATTGAAAAAAACTTAGTGGCTGAGTACTTAATGAAAAGCCAAGATGCTCTGACAAAGAACTCCTGGGCAACTATTACTGTAGCTCCAAAGAGTTACTGCAAATTAAATTTTATTCTTGTCCTTTATGATCTATATCAGGCAGTAGGTGTAACAGCATGACTGAAATATTCTTGTCTTACACTTTTGTTAATAAAAGCACCCATTCATTAATATATGTGTACCAGCAGGAAATATGAAATGGTATGCTCCAGTTGAAAAGCCAGATATTGTATTGTCAACTTCATAGGCAAAAGGCAGGGTAAATACAATTAGAGTTCAGGGACAGGGTAATTACTCTCTCCATCTGGTAACACATTCTTTATCTGAGCTCAACTGTCTTAGGGGTTTTAAGTCCTTATGGGGCATCTTGCTAGGCAACCTAATAAAGGATTACTTTTTAAATGTTACCTTGAAAGCTTTTCAAGATTGCCTTTGTCTAATAACACAATATCACATCTGGCATGATTGCCATCGCTGTAAAGCAAAATCTTTTAATAGTATTTATTAAGTACTTCCCAAAGATGCATAATCACCAACATGAGTTGATGTTAATAGAGAGTCATTAGTCAGCTCAGTCTTCAATATTTGTGGAAAAGCAGGCTCAGCAAGAAACGTATAATGAATGTAAAGCAAATACAAAACACAACATCCCTGCGGTCTGACTCCTTTTCCCGATGGATGGGAACATCGCATTTCACAGTCTAGCTGCTTGGTAATTTCTGAACACTGTCTCTAAAATATTTGGCATGAAATATCATGAGCTAAACAAGCACGAAGAACACAGCAGCTAAAGGGAGCCTTATGGGGAGAAATGGTATTTACTTTAATGACCATGGCTTAGGAAATTGCCATATTCCATACTGGGTTAATAAAGGCTTAGGGCAAAGTGGAGAGTGAAGGGCAACCGTGCTGGCTGAGAGCGTGGAGGAAATGTCAAGCATCTTCTCATTGTCACCGGAACATCAGAACTCTCCACTCCCCTCTGCTCCTTCCCTGAGCCTCACAACCCAGAGCAGGGCTGGGTAAGAAAAAAAATTGTGATTAGGGTAATTCAGCAGCTGGGAAGGTATTTTCTGACAGTGTTGCAGATAATGGAGTGCTGTACACAGGGTAATAAGGAGAGAGAGTATGATTATAAGCTGTAATTCAGTCCAGAGGTTAGATGATCTCATAAACAGTCAGTACAAAGCCATTGTGGTTTGTCTTAATATTATCAGGACCTTAAGATTGAACAAGAACTTTGCTACTCAGTATTTTGCCTTGTTTGTTCCTTTGGAGCATGGAGTGGGAGTGGGAACCAGGTCTCTATTTGATCAATTATTCTAACCCATGTATATTTATGTGCATATATATATGGCTTTATGTATATCCTCCCAGAACTATGCATTCTCCCCAGACCCCAGGGTACATACAGGAAACACAATTTAAAAAATCTTGACAGAGTAACAGCATGCATAAAAATGAGACGATCATTGACTATTTTTCATGCACTTTGTTTGCAGTAGAGCCCACACTAGATCATTATTTCCAAAAAGTAACCTCTCTCCTTCCTTTATGCTGCTGCAGAGCAGGGAATACTTGTCTCTATTCATTCCGAACAGTGTGCACCTCTTCAGGTAACCATGGTGTGTTTTCAGCTTTGGCAACGTCAGCATTTTTAGATCTGCTAATTTCTAGCTGTGTGGGACCTTGAGGTAGTCATTTAACTTATCTGTACTTCAATTTCCTTACCTGTCTAATTAGGACAGCAATAGTACCTGCTATTTTTTTTTAGAATGTTTTATTTTTAGAGTAAGATGAATTAATACATGGCAAGGGCTTAGAATAGTTCCTAGGCATTCTTATTACTAGTGTTGCTTTTGTTATTAGTTTTTGGTAGGTGCTGTTATTTTCTCCTTGAGCAGAGAGAGTATGTTTTGATCAATTATATATTTTTCCAAACATATACCATAGTACAGGGCACAATAATAAATGAATTACATTTAGATCTTTGGCTAGATTGTAAAAATTTGGGGTAATATTTTAAATTCTAGTAGAAATCTTTGTTTCTACCTTGTAGACAATACAAGTGTACACATTTGTGCCCAACTGATCTTTAAAGAATACCTTTAGGAATAGGTAATCTTGCAAAAGCAAGCCTGGAGTATCCTTTGAAGGGCTGAGTGATTTAATCAAAGGGTAAGTTCCTTTTTTCCAGTAGCTGTCAATCTAAGAGGTACCTTTTTATATGTCGGGTATCAGTAGGTGGCAGTTTTTATATCACACTTTGTTCTCTTTGGAACACATCCTCTCAGATGTTAAGTGGAACAGCACAAAGATCTCATAAATCCAATGTAGGAATCAATTGGAAAGTATTGCATGTAGTTTATTAGGAGTAATAACTGAATTAGTAAAATATGTGAATGACTTTCTGTAAGTTGGAGTGGATTCATTATGAGTTTTATGGTAATTGCACACCCATCACTTCCTTGCATTCTGGTATGGTCATTTGAGTGGGAGAGAAAGGGGAGGGGTTACATTTAGTGCGATTAAATGTAAAGAAATTATTGGTACTACTTGATGTAAATATCATATGTCCTGTGGTATGGATGGCCAACCCAGAAACAGGGCTCAAGAAATTGATCCTAGATGTGAGTCAAAACCAAAAGAAGGCCGGGCGCGGTGGCTCAAGCCTGTAATCCCAGCACTTTGGGAGGTCGAGACGGGCGGATCACGAGGTCAGGAGATCGAGACCATCCTGGGTAATACGGTGAAACCCCGTCTCTACTAAAAAGTACAAAAAACTAGCCGGGCGACGAGGCGGGCGCCTGTAGTCCCAGCTACTCGGGAGGCTGAGACAGGAGAATGGCGTGAACCCGGGAGGCGGAGCTTGCGGTGAGCTGAGATCCGGCCACTGCACTCCAGCCTGGGCGGCAGAGGAGCAAGACTCCGTCTCAAAAAAAAAAAAAAAAACCAAAAGAAAATGTTAGCAGAGCATTTTCAACTTATCAACAACTTAGAACAATTTAGCTGAAGCTGTTGTGGGACTGCTAAGATTGGCAGGTAAGGAAAACAAGCCTCAAATTACAACCCTCTAGCAGTAGCAAATGGAACCAAAATACAACTTCTGGGGTGGCACCCATTTTCGGTGGTTTTGTTCACTGACATATCCAGCAAAACTGCTGAATAGCAGAAGGGGTCAAGCACCTGGGATGAAGTTTCAAGTGTGGCTTACTTTGAGATGAAAGCATGCTGGCGTTTAGAGCTGGGCACTTGCGAACTGTTATCTAGCGTACTTGGCAATGTCTAAGTTGATTTTGGATTCCTGATTCTGATTCCAGATGTTTTTCAATATAACCAGTAGGCAGGGAGATTTAAATAGGAAAGTCACTGGTGAATAACATTACCTGTTACTTTCTTCAGCTGGGTGGGAGTTTTGAAAAATTATTAGGTGTCATATACATTAGAGTGTAAATTGATCATGTGAATAGCCATTATTTATACCTAGAGTGACCATATAATTTATCATTCAAGTCAAGGACACTGTGGAGAGTGAAAGGGGTGCTGTTAATAATAATACTGGGACAGCAGATATAATGGGGACTGTCTGAGACAATTTGGGACATAGGGACTTTTTATTTACATATGGTGAGTGAAGAGTATTCGTTCAACACACCAGAGTTCCTATGTGATTTCTTTTTAAGTTTTTCATTAAGTACCATTATTATATATTATCTGTAGAGAACCTTTCCTTTCTATGACAGGAGACTTTTATGGTAGAGATTCAGAAATGGTCAAATGAGTATATAGGAAACTTATCACATGTGTCAGTAGTACTGGATTTTGGTTTTTCCCTCTTTTTAAATTTTGCTTCCCCCCGTGCCATTCCATGGTACTCCCTCCTTGTTCATGAGGTCCAAACAGGGGAAAGATCAAAGGCTTGCCCCAGAGGAAGGAAGATTTCAGATGTGGGGGAAATCTCTGTTCTTCTTCCCTAGAGAAAGCCCTTTTGCTTGCTGATTTCTCCTGGCTCGTGCTTTCTGTCCAATAATGCATTACTCAATGTAAAGCTTTTCCTTTTCCATTAAGAAAACCCCTTAAGTTCAAACATAAGCCCAATCACAGAACCTAGGCTTACCTTCGGCTGTCTAAAAATAGCCTTCCTGCACTAATTCATATGCAATAGTTCAAATAAACAAAAACCAATACAATCATTCCTGTGTCACTAACAAGATTTTCATAAAACTGAGTGAAATTTCTTGGGCTTAATATAATTTTGGGACTTCTAGTTTTTTTCACACACGGAAACTCAGTATATAATAGCTCACAATATACGATTCAGAAGTGGAGATGAATCAGAAGACTGTTGGGGTATCATTCTACCAGGCTCAGCTTGAGAACTGGGGCCTGGGTCCCTGCAGCTGAACTACTGGGCTGGTTCCATAACCTAGTAAGAGGTTGGTAGGAACAAGAATGATTTACATTCAAGTCCTTACAGTTTGGGTGGGCTGGGAATAAGGGAGAGAAGAAGAAGAAAGGGAGAGAATAAACAAAAACAAGATGAGAAGATCTTGGCTCCACTGTGTAGCTTCTCTGATCTGTACCATAGGGACAGTAGCTCCTGCCTATTTCATGGAGATGTAGTGAAGATTATGAAAGAAAAAGAATTTGAAAGTTCCCTTCAGCATGAAATGCTTTATGCAAATATAAGGCATGTTTTATCAATAAACAGAAATAAACAGAGCTTTGTAACAAACCTTTCCCTAATGTGATCGTCACCGTTGTGAAATGTCTAGCGCAGGGGTCCTTGACCCACTGGCCACAGACTGGTACTAGTCCCTGGGCCTGTTAGGAACCGGGCCACACAGCAGGAGGTGAGTGGCAGGGGAGTGAGCTTACCACCTGAGCTCTCTGCCTTCTGTCAGATCAGCGGTGGCATTAGATTCTCACAGGAGCACAAACCCTATTGTGAACTGCACAAGTGAGGGATTTAGGTTGCATACACCTTGCGAGAATCTAATGCCTGATGCTCTGTCACTGTCTCCCATCACCCCCAGATGGGACTGTCTCCTTGCAGGAAAACAAACTCAGGGCTCCCAGATTCTACATTATGGTGAGTTGTATAATTATTTCATTATATATTACAATGTAATAACAATAGAAAGAAAGTGCACAATAAATGTAATGCACTTGAATCTTCCTGAAACCATTACCTCTCTGATCCTGGTTCATGGAAAGATTGTCTTCCATGAAACTGGTCCCCGGTGTCAAAAAGGCTGGGGACTCCTCGTCTAGAGAACCTTTCTAAGAAGGACACAACCTGTGCTCAATACCCCTGACTCTCTCAGGTAAGGACGGCAATGGCCCATGCCTTTCAAGCAAGCGTGAGTTGGAAACCCACAGTGTAAAAGTAGCTTTAACTCCCGGAATATGAAAGGCACAGGGGGTCCCTATGCTGCAGTCTTTATTCTAACTAAGAAAGCCCTTACTAGGACTTTGATGGGGCTGGGTATTCAACGTCACGATACTTTATAAGATGTTTTAACAGTCAGTTTAGTCTACAAAGCAGCCAAACTAGTTATCTGAGTGGGGTAATTGTTGAGCTGTTTTGATTTATATTTTAGGTCCACTCGACCATCAGAATAGTTAAATTACAGACAGCTAATATATGGGAGAGTCACTGGAAGTTGGGCTAAGCCCTGTGAATCTGATATCTAATTTGCTTCCTGTGACTGATTTCTAAGCCGAGTTGACAAACGAGGGGAAGTGGGTTTGATGCGTGTTTCTGTCTTAGGGATTATGCTTTGCTTCAAGGTGGCTGTAAGTTCAAACTACATAAGAACCCAGAATCCCCACTCATTTATTTACTTAGGATTTTAATTTTGAAAAAGGTTTAAGACACAAAGCAACTCCATCTCAGAATTAAAATTTCACATATATCCTTTATGCTAATGGAAACTTGTTGCCAGTTTGCACACTTGTTGTCAATACTCAGAGCACGCTTGGATAATTAAATTGAATTTGTAACAACAAAAGCAAACTTATTCTTATATATTAATATCTTCATTTTTCTGTCCAGTTCTTACAGATCCGGGTTCATATCATGACCTTCTTGGTGTGATTGGGTGAGTTATTAATTTCACTGTGTCTCATTTTATTCAGTGTAAAATGGGCATTATTATGTTTATATCATAGAGATGCTATAAAGATGAAATAAGGCTGGGTATGGTGGCTCATGTCTGTAATCCCAGCACTTTGGAAGGCTGAGGCAGGTGGATCACGAGGTCAGGAATTCGAGAACAGCCTGGCCAACATGGTGAAACTCCGTCTCTATTAAAAATACAAAACATTAGCCGGGCGTGGTGACGGGCGCCTGTAGTCCCAGCTACTCGGGAGGCTGAGGCAGGAGAATCGCTTGAACCCCGGAGGCGGAGGTTGCAGTGAGCCCAGACGGCACCACCGCACTCCAGCCTGAGGCGACTGAGCGAGACTCTGTCCCCCCTCCCCCCCGAGTCCCCCTAAAAAATGTTAGTGAGTGCGACCAGCTGTGCTGCTGTGTCCCACTGGGGCTCTGGCTTCACCAGGGGATAAGACCTTAGCTTTGGCCATTAGGCTTAACATGGCTGCCCCAACTTTAGCGTCTTGCTCTTGCACCCGGGACCAGGTTTGGCATGGGATAATTTCTCATTATCTCTTTTGAAAAAAGTGGATAATTCCCAAAGTCAGCTCTTCAACCATCTCACTGCTCAGCACCTCACTGCAGTCATGTTCGCTGAAGTACGGGTCATTCCCGAACTGAGATCTCTGCATTTGTACTTTCTCTGCCTGGAAATTTCTATCCCCGGGTCTGCTCATGGTGTCTCTTTCCCTGTCATTCATCATAGCTCCATCACCCCAGGCTCTCCTGGACCACTAGCCTAAAGGAGAGTTTCCTTCCTGGTCGCTATCCCATTTCCTGTTTCATTCCTTCATGGCGTCTTTCACTTTCTGAATCTTCGTGTTCATTTATTGGCTTACATGCTGTCTGTCTCTTCCTCACTAAAGGGAGAGGGCGGAAATTTTAGTGTCTTGCTCTTGCACCCAGAACCGTGTTTGGCATGGGATGATTTCTCATTATATATCTTTTGAAAAAGTGAATAATTGCTGAGGTCAGTAATTTTTTTTAATTAAAACAATCCACAGATGCTTGTTCTTATTGAAGGGAAGGTGGCTTTATTCAAGGTAAATATTCTTCTGCTTTCTTGAATCCAGTTTGCAATCCTTCTTTCTCCTTCTCTCCAAACTTGAGCATTCACAGGGTAGAAGTCCCATTTTCCCAGTTTCTTGTTTTGCTTTATGCTTCAAGGTGTACATAAGCCTGTGCTCCTTAAGCAGGTTATAAAGGCAGGCATCTAATTCCTCCTGGCTTTGCTGCATGCCCTATTTATGAGGCAGCAAAATATGTTTGGCCACATGTTTACACCAGCAAATAAATGTGTCTATGGAATGGAAATGTGTCTGCACTGTATCAGTTGTCAACGTCTGTTTAAACAGACTTAAATTTGTGGCTGCATCTTTCTAGCTCTTAAGATACAGAAACACTTTATCCCTCATTGCCACTACGTTACAAGTTGGATTTTTTAAATCAATGTAATTTTGTTACCACATTTGTGCATATACTTTAACTATATCCCTGTCCGCTTATCCAAAGAGCAAATTAAAATAAATATTGTTGTTACCTGATAAAAGTGTCTGGTTTCATTTATTTTTCTAAAACCACTTGGATGTTTTTCCTTCCCAATAAACTGGTTTCTGTTACTTCCAAATAAAATTTGTTATATTTTGATTTTGTAGATGAAATTATCCTCACCTTCCTTAATTGTTTTATAATAGTCACTTTTCTCAATACAAACCAAAATAATAATAATGTGAGCTAAATCACAGTATTTCTTACAGTTACATGCTGTATTCTTGGTACCTTTATTTGTATGGGTTCCTTTATTTATAAGATCATTCTTGAAATAAATTATTTATCTCTAATAGTTATGGTTAACTGCATTAAGAAATGAATAATTTTCAACTGGTTTTTCACAGCCAGTGGTCTATCCCCTAGAGCAAGGTTTGTACATAATAAGAGTTCAATAAATATTTGTGAAATAAATCTTTAGCAGGTTATACAATATTTAGCATGCCTGAGAGGATGGGAACATTTCAGAAGTATAAAAATCAATGCAATTGACTAAATTGGGAAATTATTAGTCTTTTCACATTTGATCTTATTTTTTGACCTCATTTATAAAGTATTGACATCAGTTTTCAAGTCACTAAATTTCTCCTCTGAGAAGAAATCAGTACAAAAGAATAGAGCTACAGTATTTTCCATACACATTGGGGAAGCTCTAAATGTTCTGAAATTCAAATAGTTCCTGATTTCAGATGCTGAGTGTATTTAGGTGAGTGGCACTGTTTTACTATATGGGGTTTGTTGTTGTTTTTTAATATTGAACCTTCTAAAACTGTCTCAAACCCAAAAAGTTCCATGGCTCTGAAATTTATGACAATAATTAAGAAAATGCAGAAAGGGCACTGGTCGATTTTTAAAAACTATTTTAATACAAGATTAATAGCAATTTTCTATCCAAATCAGAAATGAAAAATCGTAACCCAAATAATATTCATTTGACAGTCACATAAAATTTTAGGTTTGACTGGTGCACACATTTATCCTGCATATATAGTATGTATATGCAGAGAGACCTCACTATTATGCCATTGCGAGGGGTCTTTTCGTGGAAGTACCTCATTACAAGGCAATGTCAAAGGTTCCGTAACCACTCAACTTTGAATGAAGTTCAAAATGTCCCCATGCTAAGCTGAGTCCGTGCCGTAGCAAACCATGATGTAGCAAGTCTCCAGAATGCGTACAAATCAATACTCCGTTTGTGTAAGTTGGTCTAAAACTAAACACTGACTAATGTCTCCAACAAGGAGGAACACATTGCAAATTTATAAGTTATGGTTTCCTTTACTCTTCTGTTAGCAAAGCTAAATTGTGTTTTTAAATAAAAATCAGGTCTGTTAGTAAGTAAATGGAAATGTGTCTAAATTTCTGCAAGTTTTAGAGTTTTAGGTAAAACTTGCATTTGCTAACGCTTCTACGTTTAATCAAATCACTTGATAATTAGCTTTGCAAAAAGAAGTAATAAAAGAATCACATCTCAGGAATATGTGAAGTTTTTTTTCCTCCTTAGGGACTTTAGTTGGTGTTCAGTCTGTAGCCAAAACATGTATGTAATGGCAAAAGAATTAAAGAAGGCTAATGTCTGCAGCAGGGAATATAAATTAAAAATCAGGGTTCTGCCTGTAATAATATTTTCAATGTGTTTGCTTTAAAGAATGTTACTTTTATAATTATTACTACTTATCAACGAATAATAGTGTTTTTCAGTGTAGACAAAATAGTATTTTCTATCCCTTACATTTAAAGCAGGTGATACAAGTTACTTAATGCTATCTAGGTAAGTCATTGTAAGGGAGTCAGATTTCTAGTGCTAACGTTCTACGATGGGTATAATCAAAGCACCAACTTGGCCTTCGTGAAAGTGACAGAAGGTTGTCATGGTTGTCCTTCAATACAGAACCATAAACAGAGCTCTTATTGGTAAATTTGTAATTCATTCTTCTCTGCTAAAGACTTTAGCCTCTGTTTAGCTTTTGTTGTGACACATACAAAGTATAATATATACCAATTACAGACGTGTATTTCTGTTAGAAAAATACATATTATAACTAAAGAACATGTAAATAGAGGCACTTCAATAAGCTAAGTGTTTGCAGTTATGAGCATCACCCACCAATTTCTAGTGTCAGATTTCAGTGAGCCCATTCCTCTCTATTCATAACCAAAGTTATGATACGATTACAGAATTTAGGGAACATCAGAGCAAATGAGGGGCAGGTCATAAAAAATAATGAAGCCTCATTGCATCCCCTATCAATATGCTGAAATGAGAAAAATTAATTTGAGGGTTGAATTCCAAAATACTTACTGAAATAGGGTAACCAGGTTAAACGAAATCCTTTAGGGCCAAAACATTTCTCGTGTTAAATTAGTCTGAAAATCATATGACATAGTAGTATGATGATAAAAACTAGGAAGTACAACTTGAATGATATTTTGACCACATCCATGCAGGGTGCTAACACTGTGACATCATTAACTGATATCGTTTCAGCTCTCTGCCTGGCTCATTATGCGTCACTATATCTCATATCTCATCAATATGAATCATATTGATAAAGAAGGTTTTGAAACAAACGAAGCAGGCGTTTATATATTATCTGTGTGTTTAGTGCGTATAGAACATGGGTTCACATTCATTAATATTATGTGTATTCATACACATGCACAAAACCTTTTGGGGATGAAAGCACAGGAAAAACAAGGCATCCTGATCTATTTCATAAAAGAGAAAGCAGAAATATTTTGAAAAAGGAAAGACTTGGAGTTTAAAGCCATAAAGACAAGTTATTATTCAAATAGTCTGGAGAATCAAGGTTGATTTAGTTTGTATTGCACCTTAATTATTGGAGAAAGACAATACTGACTTCTGAACACAGAATGAAATGAGCAACATAAATGACTGGTCCTTCATAGAGAAGTCTTACGTGGAATTCGTGGTAGGAAAGCCAAAACGTGGGCAGTGAAATGGATGGTTTTCTAGAAGTATATAATGGTGAACTAGATTGTTAATTCCATAAAGTTTTAAATGAAAGAATGCCACAAAGTCTCTCATCATCCTACATTTTATATTTCATTAGGCATAAAGTAGCAATAGATGCTTGTAAATACTTTCTGTCTTGCAAAAGTGCTCAAATATACTTAATACTATTGTGCCACATGTGTTCTACTTAAATGTGATGACTAAATCAATAACTAATTTTAATAATTTTGATGAGAACAGAGATTGAAAAATACCATTTACGTGTCAATACTGTCGATGAGTTAATTAAAATGTGACTGGCATACTATGGTGTCTTGAAACATTACTTTTTCCTACTCCAGATGCATTGTAAAAACCAAGAAACATATGGATAGTCAACTGTATTCATAAAGCCCCAGTTTGGTTTATTTTGCTTCTCTCTGTCAGGGGGAGCATAGGGCCTGGCTTTGGCATACTTGGTGAACAGGTTAGGCTGTGGCTCTAAACTGGCCTATTGAGTTAGATCATGTATCCAAGTGCCAGGCAGGAGTCCTAGGCCGAAGGTGTTTTACATGAAAGCAATGGTTTTTCATGAATAACATTCTTTACACACACAGTTTCCATCACCAGTAAAGCCCTGCACACCCACGGCTCATCCCATGAGTTTGGTGTAGTCTGGAGCACCCAGGCTGAAGCACACTCATGCAGAAGGGTGTGCCCTGGCAAACTTTTAATAAATGGACAGTTAGATACGTAAAAAGTTCTCTTTCTTGATTCTTGGTGCTCACAGATCACTGAGGAATCCCTTCTTTGAGCAGCACAAAACAAGAAGAGCTGGTTGACAAAACATTTTCTTACAAAGGTGTGTCAACCCTGAGCTTGGAATTAAGAAGTTAAAATCTGTGATTTATAGATATATAGATATAAAAATAGATGATCATACTAAGACTAAAAAAGTGAAAGAAATCTCCATGTCAATACTATATATATATATATATATTTTTTTTTGTCTTGACTTTTTTTTCTGTTGTGAGTTATTTTGTAAGAGAATGCCCTTTGTGATGCAGAACCCAACTGACACAAAGTAAATAGTTAAAAATGAAAACTCAGGAATGGATCTAATTGTGTATCGATTCATTAAAAAAGCTATTGTTTTGGGAGGGTAATGAGCACAGGGGCAGAAACGTCTAGTTAATGTCAAACCTGTGGCAAAAGCTGAGATTGTATCATTAAAGATTATTTTCAGTTGAGACTCTTGAGGAAGGTGAATTGATGGGGGTATCTACTAGTAATTGAAGATGAAGGGGAAAATCTGTGCCAATTGGATACAGTGGACAGACATTAAGGGAATTAAGAAAAAATGGTGCCATTACTAAATTGAAATTGGGCAGGGTGAGAGAGAGGTGCTGAGTTGTAGTAATTTTGTTCTCATATTAAAGACGGGATTCCAAATTTAGTATCAGTACCTCCAGATTAATTTGGTGTTGTTTGGTTAGAGTGCAAGATGATACCTCCAAGACAACAGTGCATTTTCACTACATTTAGAACAAACTTTAAGCTTTTTCCCCATAAGCATTGTGTAAACCCGGATTTGTCACAAAAAAGCTTACACTGGGAGTTGGCTGTCAATGCTGAACTTACAGCGTTAAAGTTCATTTATTTTTCTTTGTTTGCTTTTTTGTTGAAAATGCAGCTGTCTTGGGGTTTGGCCCGATTTTACAAGGAAAATTATTTTCTTTCTTCCTTTTTTATTGTAAATGACAAAAAAACCCTCACAACGTGAGATTCCTTTACTTCTGCAGCATAAAAGCAAATGAAGGTAAGAAAATCTCCTGGTACGAAAGATTTGAGTAAGAATTCTCTCTAGAATAAACAAGGTCCCCATAGATAGCTGAAGGAAAGAGGAAGCAGTTCGGTCTGGCACCCGGTACTCTTTGGGAAAACAAAAAGGGAGGCAGATTGCAGTACTGCTCTCTTCTCATAGAAAATGGTAAGTTTTTGTGGCATGGTCCATTGTCCAAGAGTGTAAGAAAAGAAGTGAGTTGGCCATTCAAATAGCTAAAATGCAGTTTCATCTGACCAAAAACCCAAGATTATCTGCTCAGTCTCTGCAGTGCCAGGACAACGCCGGTGAGACACCAGGAGAGCAGGGAGTGGCCACGCTGGGCTGCAGAAGAGTCTACCTCTCTCCGGTCGGGATCCACTGGGGGGGCCTCCGTGCTGACAAACTCAAACTCCGTGGGACACACATCATCCATGCACCCACTGCCACTCCCCGAGCCGCTGGATTCATCACCTAGTGTGGAAAGATTGAAACAGAACGTTAGATCACTGGTACGGTTAGGCTTTGTGGCCCCACCTGAATCTCATCTTGAACTGTAATCTCCATAATCCCCACGTGTCAGGGGAGAGGCCAGGTGGAGATAATTCAACCATGGGGGCGGTTCCCCCATCCTGTTCTCGTGATAGTCCTTGAGTTCTCACGAGATCTCACAGTTTTATAAGGGGCTCCTCCACCATGGCTTGGCACTTCTCTTTCCTGCCAACTTGTGAAGAAAGTGCCTTGCTTCCCGTTCGCCTTCCACCGTGATTGTAATTTTCCTGAGGCCTCCTCAGCTACGCTGAACTGTGAGTCAATTAACCGCTTTCCTTTATCAACTACCCAGTCTCGGGCAGTTCTTTACAGCAGTATGAAAAGGGACTCATACAACTAGCAATCGGCAAAGAGTGGAAACAAAGAGCTCAGCAGATACGGGGCATGGTGGTGGGAGGCCGAATCTTCCCCTCCATGGTCCCCCACCCTACCCGACAGGACTGTTTTTAATAGGCAGGGGAGTGACGATTGGGTGGACTGTACAGAAGTAGGGGTTTGAAGAACAGTGTCCATTGATACCCGAGTTATGCAACCCAAGGAATGTGTGAACCCCAGACTCAAGGGGAGGCCACACCTCCCATGTTGGCCTTAGAAAGACATTACTTGTGGCCAGTACTGAAGTTTAAGAAATTCCATTCTTTGCTCTTTTTATATGCAGAGCCATTGCTCTGGGAAGATACCATGCTTTTTAATGGATTTTAAAAGAAAAATATAGAAGAGGAAAACAAGTTCTACCCATAGGAAATGAGAGGATCAGCAGCAATCGTAGTGAGAGGTCTCTATAAATATAACTTTTGGCCACTTTTTCCCCACCTGTGTTCTCCTGTGAGCAAGGATGGACTCCGTCCCAGCCAGCTTCTCCCCTTAAACCAGGAGTTGACAAACTATGACCTGCGGCTTGCTTTTGTATGGTCCATAACTCCAAAATAGCTTATTTACATAAAAAATATATATTTTATAGATATCCATAAAGTCTATTATCTATCTATCTATCTATCTATGAATGATAGGGTCTGGCTCTGTTGCCCAGGCCCAGTTATGTTGCCCATAACTCACTGCAGCCCCAAACTCCTGGGCCTAAGTGACCTTCTTGCCTTAGCCTCCCAAGTAGCTGGGACTGTAGGCATGTTCCACTGTACCTGGTGGTTTTTATAGTTTCAAGTGTTTGAAAAAAATCAAGTGAAGAATAATATTTTATGACATGTAAAATGTATGTGAAATTCACATTTCAGTGTCCACATATGA
>NW_012114252.1:4870244-4871954 GCF_000951035.1 Colobus angolensis palliatus | reverse complement strand
AAAAAAAAAGAATCCAACTCCCCCTGTTCACTTACATATTATCACGTTAGACCAGCAGTGTGGGGTAGTGCTGGCAGAGATGATGTGGCCCTCAAAGATGAACAGATTTAATATATGGCCCTTGACAGAAACAGTTGGCCATTCTCTGCTTGAAACCAAGGCCCAGGTACCCACAGAGTATGTCGACCCAGGGTGGCATCGTCCCTTCCTACCCAACTTGCTTTCTTCCCTATTCCCACTTCTCACGGGCTTGATTCCTTCTTATTTGGCAAACCCTGTCACTCAAACCTCGCCCAGATCAGGCTGCCAATCACTAGCTTTAGGAAAGTACTTATTACTTGGAGATGTATTATTTATGTGCCTGTTCACTTGCTTACTGTTTATCTCCTTCTCAAGAATGTAAACTAAGGACACAATCTTTGAGAGGGTAGAGATTTGGTAAATCCTGTTCATTTCTGTACCTCTAAAGCCTTCAGTGGCCCCTGGCATACAGCAAGTGCTCAACAGATACTTGCTGAGTAAATAAATGTGCTTTGGGCAGTTGCTCAACTTTTGCAGTTTCCTCACCTAAACAAATACAGATGACAACGTTGACCTCGGAGCGAATGTGTGAAGAGTGCACGAGGACACCAAACCCAGTGCTGCCAGTGACGCCTCATGGAAGAAACATGGTTCCTACAGCACAGGAGACCTGGAATGTTCCCTGACAGTTGTTATTTAAATGCACAGGGTAAGCCAGTTAGACTTACTGAGGCTCTGTTTCCTCCCCTATAAAAATGATAGTAATAACATCTATCTGTTATGAGAAATCATGTTCCTGGAAGGGCTCAGGAAACTGGAAGCTTTGTAAGGACATTAGCTGTGTCTCTCACTTGCTCAATGATTTCCAACCAATATCCCTAAACTCCTCCCTGCTAGTCTGAAATGGTGATGCCCTGTTGAGCTGCTCCTGACAAACCAGGGCCAGCTTTAGCTGCTGGATGCTACTTAAGTAAAGCTGGGGCAATGTAGGGACTCTTCTAATGTCCTCTTGAATAAGAAAGACACAATGAAAGAAATGAGCACAGTTTCCTTTTTTAACAGTTTCCTTTTTTAATGGGACATCTAAATACCAGATAAGATCACTTCAATACACTATACCAGGTTTTTAACATTTTCTCTGATTTATCTTTAGTGGCCTTTACAAGGGAGAAAATTCCCGTTAATTAAATTCAGAGATATCAGAATTGCTAAGGGAATTGTTCTGAACACTGGTGTCATGAACAAGAAGTAATACAACCTTTACGGAGATATTATTAAAATGATTTAGAATATTAAAAAATGTGGGAAGCAAATATGACGAGATTTTGGTTGGAAAAAATAATGGTCCCATCTCTGTCTGAAAAGGAATCACAAATGCAAATATTAAGGGATGGGATGAGTAATTTAAAAAAATATCCAAAGCAATAAGGATGCTGATGGTTATAAAATGCGATAGTGGTTTGTATGACAGACACTAGCCTAAAATAGAGGGGCCACATTTGGTGCTTGGGTTAGAACTCACGGATCCTCTTAATTGTTGATTTTATTTTCTTTTGAGGGGAAATGGAATAAGAGCTCTGCCTCCTGGCCATTCCCTGAGCTTTGCAGCTTGATATGTGTATAACCTCTTTAGGTCAGAGAGGAGTGAGAAGCAACAAACCCAAGCCAACTAATTCTTTTTTTTTTTTT
>NW_012114252.1:4862013-4864449 GCF_000951035.1 Colobus angolensis palliatus | reverse complement strand
CTGGTCAGGCTGCAACAGCTGAGCAGCACCGATTGTCCGGCACTCACTGGTGAGATGACCCCAGTACCTCAGTTCAAAATGCAGAAATCACTGGTCTTCTGTGTCCTTTGCGCTGGGAGTTGGAGACGGGAGCTGTTCCTCAACTAATTCTTATGTATCTTGAATTATTCATTCCAATAGCCACTCTCTAGATAATAGAGCATTTTATTTAATGGAGAAGACAATGGATAAAATGAGAGGTGTAAGGCTATGTGCTAACAAGGTGAAACATCAATGGCTAAAACCTGTGTAATGTTCTCTTCTGAAGAGGAAAGGAGGGGTTTAGTAAAAGGAGGAGAGATAATGGGATTATTTTGAGGAATTTTACCGCAATAACGTCCATTGGGTTGGTAATTATTCTGTGTTTAGAAAATTATTTTTTTGAGTTCCTTAAAATGGAATGAAGCACAAAAATTTTCTGCAGGGGATAACTTGGTAGGCTGATGACTATGACTGATATGACTTGAGGTCTTCTATCTGTAACTTATTCCTTTCTGTCTCATTAATTCAAGCACACAAGCATCATCTTCTGATTCAGTAACCAAATTACAGAATCACTGGCAACTTCACATCTTATGTTCAAGAATCCTTGTCCTGGAAACTCTCTTTGTAAGGGTAATATTTTTAAAAAGCAACAAATAACAATGACAGAAAACTTTTTTTTTTGTAGTTATTCATCTTGAAACCACTCAGACAAAACCCATGTATAGTTTCATGTCAATGTTCACTTAATAGTCTTCTAAATCATTTTTGATGCTTCTTTGATCCTTAATGAAATAGTCATGTGTAATACTACACTAGAATTTTACAATTTCTCTCAATATTTCAGATACAAAGGTCTATGGGTTGTGTGTGTGCATAGCTGGATAGAGAGGGAAATGATGTAGCTGAACCTGCTCACTACCTGCCAGACACTATCATAGCTCTTCAAATAAGGCTTCTAAAGGCCTCTGAAGCAGGGATGCTTCCCATTCCATAGAAGAGGAACCTGAGACTCAAGAAGTAGAGTAATTTGTAGAGACTCTAATTAATAAAGAATAAGGGATTCTAGCTCAAGCTTGTCTAAGCAATCTGCTGAGTTTTCTTCTTTTGGTGGGAATAGGGCAGAAGTTTGGGTCAGATGTGAATATTGATGAGGACAAGAGAAAGTGAAAAATTACTTTGCTGTTTTGTCATTAATGAATCAACTGGTAGATGAAACTCAATTTCAGCTTTGGTATGGCTGAATGTAATCCATTGCAATTTTTACTTGTGTTGTGGAATTTATGATTTTATTCGTATCCTATGTTTTGTGGATCAGAGCTCTCTGTCCAAAACACTATAACAAGCATCACAGCCTGAGGAAGACTGAGAAAAAATTAAAAGGGCATATTGCTCTTGAAGAAAGTCAGGGCGTCATCTTCTAAAACCATTTTTTACTCTGGAAGTTTCTGGTGCTGGGAAGGATTTTCTTACTTGTGTCCTGGAAATTGACATCATTGCCATTGTAGGCGTTTTTCAGTTTGTTGGTCATCACACGGAGAGCCATAATCTGCTGTCTGATGAAAGTGTCGGGCCGAGTGATGTCCACGTCCACCTCGGGATTGTTGATCTGGTTGGTGAGCCCATCATTCATGATCTCAGGCAAGTATCTGCAAGGCAGAGAGGGAGAGAACAGCTTAGGGAGATGCCACAGAAACCATGAAACCAGATGCTGCCATGCGAAACCAGACGACCGTCTCTGACAGTTGGCCAAGACGCCTGGCAAAAACTGGATCTGGTTCCTGTAAAAAAATGTTAAATAGTGAAAACACAGAACACATTTTTTTCAGATGAAGATGTGGCTAAAATAGCCTCAGACTGGTTTTTTTAAACGGCACTGAATTCTTAGGTAGGTTTGCCTACAAATAAATGCGAAACTGGGGACCTATGAGAAACCACCTGTATTAGTCTGTTCTCACACTGAAACATACATACCTGAGACTGAGTAATTTAGAAAGAAAAAAAGGTTGAATAGACTCACAGTTCCACATAGCTGGAGAGACCTCACAATCATGGTGGAAGGTAGAGGAGGAGCAAAGGCACATCTTACATGGTGGCAGGCAAGAGAAGTGCCAAGCAAAAGGGGGAAAAGCCCCTTATAAAACCATCAGATCTTGTGAGAACTCACTATCATGAGAGCAGCAGCCTGGGGCCTGGGGTAATAGTCTCCATGATTCAAGTACCTCCATGATTCAATTACTTCCCACCATTTCCCTCCTATGACACTTGCAGATTGTGGAACTAAATTCAAGATGGGATTTGGGAGGGGAGAGAGCCAAACCACATCACCACTACTTCACATTAATGACTCTTTCCTCCCTCCATCCCAAATGTTAGCTTAGGTCAAGGATTCGATAGCTTCCTCGGTTCTGATAA
>NW_012114252.1:4746023-4856248 GCF_000951035.1 Colobus angolensis palliatus | reverse complement strand
GCTGGGAGTTGGAGACTGCAGCTGTTCCTATTCGGCCATCTTGCTCCGCCCCCCTAAATCGAGGATGCCCATTCTTAACCGCAGAGGCACTACCTCAGATCTTAATCAGAAGAAATTCTAGATATGAAAAACCTACTTTGGGGACATTTCAGAAGCAAGCAGTGGTTACTGGAATAATTGAGGTGTCTATTAGGGTTTTTATTTTGTAGTAGAATCTTGGGTTTAATTAGGTAGATTTACCAATGTTCAGTAAAACAGAAGGGTAAAATCATCAAATGATTCCGAGTTTCACTTTTCTTTCACTTGTATCAAAATGTCAAAATTGTCAGTCCTTCAATGTAAGCTGCTTAAGCTGCCTAGGGGTATTTATATAAGTGGAGGCTAAAGATCTTGGAAATGTACTTGGGGCCCTCTCTGACTCCTTACTCTCACCATCTGTCCATCTTCCAGTCCTCTTCCTCCTCTTCTCACAGAGCTTCTTATACCTGCTTCTATTTTCCCATTTCCCATTTCTCTCACTGGAGAGACACCCCCTGCACCCTCGAATTGACCCCCCCACACCCTTCTTTCCTCTCTAGAGCATCCTGCACATGCTGTATGATTAATTTTTAAAAAATATTGCTTTCATCATATCACTCTTCTCTTTAAAAACTTTTGAGGATGGTAGCTAACGTTCAATAACTACCAGGCACTGCAGTAAACATTTGACACACATCTTTAAATTCAGCCCAACAGCAAATCTAGGAGATGAGGACTATTTTATCCTTGTTTTATGAAACAGAAAACTGAGGCTTAGTGAGAATAAGCAAATGTGCAAAGTCACAGAGCTAATAGCTAGCAAAACCATGACTTACACCCAGTCTAGCTCTGGAGCCCCAGTGCCCAAACACTGCCCCAAACTGCCTGGAGGATCATCAACTAGAATTCATATGTTATAGCTCAGCAATCAAAGGGTCTCCACCCACTTCTACTTTCTCATACTCTCTCCAGGGGCCCTCCTTGTCTTATAGAGTTGACTCCCTGTAGCCATCCTATGCCTTGCTGTCCTACAGGTTTTCCTTGCATAGTGAAATTTCCCATTTAAGTCCCAAATACCCTTAAAGACCCAGGCCTATCCTCACTTTCTCTTCAAGATATTTCCCAGCTTTCAGGGATCTGACCACCCTTTTGTCAGGCTGCCAGGTTTGGTTGGGCATTTCGTGTGCTGCACAAACTCACCCCTCGAAGCTGCAGGAGTGAGTTGGTGCTGAAATCCAGACCACAGCTAAGCTACACCCCTGCAGGGCACCATCCACCAAAAGGGGTGCCTTTTTCTTTTCTTTTTGGTACTCTATTTTAGAAAACTTCAATACATATAAAAGTAGAGACAATAACATAATGAACCCCCATGCACCCATCTGGGTGCCTTTTTGTAATTCCTACTAAGGTGCTATGTTTGTCTGTGTCCTGGTGAGAAACAGATGGCACACTCAAAGGGGTGACAGAGAGTTTAAAGAAGAGGCTATTTATAAAGGTTGAACAAGTTAAAGGAAACCAGCCCAGAGAGGTGAAGCGCCCCAGGTTGGCCACAGGAGAGGGTGCCCAGGGGATAAGGGGAAGAAGTTGGTTGAATGAACAAGAACTGATACCACAGAGAGGCACCCAATGACACGGCAACTGCCAAATCAAGATCTATCAGGGAGGAGTCCGGGGGAGGAGGCCCTGACCCCTGTAGTCCCTCCTCTTGACCTCCAGCTGCTGCCTCCCATTGACTGAACCAACTGGAAGCTGGTGGGCAAGGGAGCCCAGATGATACAGCTTATAGACGTCCTCCAGGGCCAGGGCCACAGTGGAGGGATGAAGATTGGGTCTGACGGGGAATCAGGACATCCAGCTCTGGCCCTCTACAGGCCCGGGACAGCCCTACCTAATTGCCATTACTGTTATTCTTTTACTTGCTCTACTATTGTTGCTTGAAAGCTCAAAAAACATCTTTTCCTCTGTTTTATTATTCCTATTTACATATTCTTGTGTAATATCCATATGCTTGAAATTCTTCCCTTCCTGCAAGTGATTTTCCAAGTTCTGGAAAGCAAAAGCTCTATCCATCAACCTCCAAAAGAAGAACTACACAGAGAAACTTTGGTATTTAAGCTATTTTTCAGGTATTGAATCTTACGCTTGATGTATTTGTATATGAAATGGTTTACTCATTTTAAATCAGAAGTCCCATGAATAAGCCCCCTGTCTTCATCCATATTTTGCACAAAATTGACTTCACAATGCTCACTAAATAATGAATAATAAAACACACGGAGTGCATTGTAAATCCTTTTCCATGAAGCTCCAACTATTTACTGCTCTAAAAAATGGCCTCATAGAAAATTTTAAAAGCCGTGGACTCATATCTCTTTCTTTTGCCATAAAGCATAACTTCTGTCTTGCGTTTTAATATATCTGGTATGTAAATAAATTCCTGTTTGTTCCTGAGACTGTTTTCCTGATGTAATTTCTAAAATATGCCATTGGATTGACTATTACTGACAGGCAATTATATGAGCTAGGATCCGTGAGCTCTACCTAATTGTTACAGCCTATTGGAATAAACAATAGCAGGTGCAGCCCATCTTTTGCTGATACCAGAGCTGATAGGTGATGGTCGATTCTGGTGTTGCTCCTCTACATTTTGGGAGATGACTCCTGCAGCTGCACCTATGCTGAGTCAGAGGCGAGCTTTGTTTATTTCAGATGCTGTGTGCACTGCATGGTTAGCCGAGACTCATTTATCAGAAGCTCACTGCAATAGCTTACTTGGGAATGCTACCCCTGGGAGTCTGAACATCCAGGAACAATAAGAGACTGCCAAGTAAACCCAGCCTCTAACTGTGCCTACTGATGCTCAGCTGCTTACAATAAAAACAAGTAACAGTGCATCCGTGTCCTCAAGAGCCTTTTCTCCTTTTGGTGTATTCAAAGGGTGACTTTGGAGACACTGTGAAAACTTAAACCTAAAACAGCTGAAAATAAAAATGGTCATTTTGTCACTCCAGAGGTAAGTCCTGAATCTAAATCTATAGATGTCCATTGTGTGACCCAAAGGGTCTGTGAAAGCGCCACTCAGCATGAGGACCTCATGAGTCCATTTATTTCTTGCCTCTCACATTTGGTTTCTTTACATAACACTCCTGTCCTGCAAGAATAGATACCTCTTTGAGCCCACAATGTTATTCCTTTCATTGGATTTTTGCACAGCTTTTTGACATGACAGCATCCTGTTTTTGCACCATCATACCCCTGGGAGACATAGAAGGAGAATCTTGGCACAGAGAGCCCAGGTTCCAAGGCTGTGGATGCATGTTTACCTGGTGGATCCAGCCTTGGGAGAAGCCAGAAGTGAGGACAACCTGGAGAGTTGAGCAGGGATGTCATGGTTTGCCAATGCAGCCTGCCCTGGGCAGGTAGGTGGCATCCATGAACAGCCAAGCACAGCTTCCTCATTTGGGTTGCCTTCTGTTCTGCAAGACTATGGCGAGGAACTGAATCTTTGGCACTTTTACAGAATTATTTTTCTTTGCATCTCACTGCATATCAAAAATGTCGGTGTCCTTGACTATATCCAAACATTAGAACTGATTAGGGTGGAAGAGTCCTATGGAAATTTGGGGGATGAGAGGGCCGATACATCCAGTCCTGTGGGTAGAGTTGACAGTTCTTGTCATCTGAGAGATATTAAACACAACCATCCCCGCAGAAGTTTCCCAGCAGCCAACCACAGCCTCCGCTATTCTCAACATTCAACATCACTCCTGACAGTTTAACCAATGCTTCCAGAAAGACCCTGTTGATATGTGCATGTGCTTAGTATTTCTCATCATCATGTTAATGCTGGTAGCTGTTTTGATGTAAGGCACTGCATATTGGGGGAATAGGTCACATGACTCTCAAGATTTAATGAAATTTGAAAGCCAGTACGTCTGAGAAGTGAGGCACTAGCAAGCAAGGTGAACCCGGTGGTGCTTAGTGTGGGTTTCATGAATCCAAGTAGGAGTTAAGGCAGGAATGGGGAGAAATGGGGAGCTTGGGTGCCGGCCTGGGCTTCTCTGGTGCACGATTCTTCCCCTGACTGTTACTGCCTCAAGGCACAATGAGAAGGGTAAAGTGAAAGCAATTTCAGTAGTTTGTTGCCACAAATGAACTTCACTCAATACACATCTTTATAGCAATTTTAAATTCTAAGCTACCTATTCATTACTGTTAAGCAGGTTTAAGAGTTTTACTCATCTAAGTAGATGTAAATCCCTATGTGCAGTGCCAAAATTCAAGACCCCCCCAAATTTTCCTCCATCTGCTTTTTAGCAAAACTTTATCTCATTTGAAACAAGGTGAATTATAGTCCTCATGTATCTCACTTAGTGTGAATTTTAATACATTTTGCTGCAGAAATACTAATATGTTTGATTGTGGATTGCAGCCCCAGACCCCACTGGAAGCATGATGTAATATATAACATATTCACTGTGGTCTTTTTCTGAAATCTAAAAAGTTGTGGATTCTGAAACACATGTGGTTTCAAGGGTCTCAAATAAGGGACCGAAAGCCTATGGTACCAGCAACCTCTTCTAGAAGCTTTCTTAAAAATCTAAGTTTTAAACTTCCCACATATTAGGATGACTATAATTTAAAATAAACAAACAAAAAATAACAAGTGTTGGTAAAGGTGTGGAGAAATTGGAACCCTGTGCACTGCTCTTGGGAATGTGAAATGGTGTAGTTGCTGTAGGAAATAGTATAGCAGTTCCTCCAAAAATTAAAAACAGGGCCGGGTGCGGTGGCTCATGCCTATAATCCCAGCACTTTGGGAGGCCGAGGAGGGTGGATCACCTGAGGTTGGGAGTTCGAGACCAGCCTGACCAACATGGAGAAACCCCGTCTCTACTAAAAATATCAAATTAGCTGGGCCTGGTGGCACATGCCTATAATCCCAGCTACTCAGGAGGCTGAGACAGGGGAATCGCTTGAACCTGGGAAGCGGAGGTTGTGGTGAGCCAAGATTGCGGCCATTGCACTCCAGCCTGGGCAACAAGAGCTAAACTCCATTTCAAAAAAAAAAAAAAGAATTACCATACAATCCAGCAATCGCATATATATGCACCCAAAGTACCAAGAACCAATGTTCATAGTACCATTATTATATGTATGAATAATAAATATATTATTATTACAGCTGCTACTTGGATTCATGACACCACTGGGCTAACCTTCCTTGCTAGTACCTTCTCAGACCTATTGGCTTTCAATCTCATTATTATATATATGAATAATAGTACTGTGAAGAGAAGTATACAGGTATCTTTGGGATATCCCAAAGAATGAAAGGCAAGGACTTGAGCAGATATTTGTATACCTCTGTTCACAGTACCATTATTCATAATAACCAAAAGGTGACAGGTGTCCACTTATGGATGAATGGAGACATAAAATGTGGTATACACATACAGTGGAAATATAATTCAACCTTAAAAAGGAAAAACATTCTGACATGTGATACCACATAGATGACCCTTGAGGACATTATAGTAAGTGAAATAAGACAGTCACAAAGGACAAATATTTTATGATTCCACTTATATGAGGTACCTGGAATAGGCAAGTTCGAAGAGACAGAAAAGAGAATGGTGGTCAGCAGGGCCTAGGATAGAGAGGAGGGAATTTATGTTTAATGGGTACAGAGTTTCAGTTTATGAAGATAAAAAAGTTCCGTGGATGGATGGTGGTGATGGTTGCACAAACACGTGACTGCACTTAATGCCACAAAACTATCCATTGTACAATGGTTTATGTTTTTATGTTTGGTATATTTCACCACAATGTTAAAAATTCAAGTTTTAGTTATAACTGTACTAAAGTTCTTAATAAGAATTACTTTTTTCTTTGCATTTTTCTTGGATGGAAAGTTGGATTATTCAACGCAAACTGTGACCTTCTGCTTTAAGTGTATTTATACATTCTTGAACACCGTTAAGCTAGGTTGTCTGAGGCACTAGGGACTTCATGAGATCTGATGTCGAGATACGGTCCAGCGCCTAAGGGCTATGTATGACTGGGTCACCTGTGTCTCTCTGGGACTCAGCAGTGTGACCACAGACAAGTCATTTAGCTACTTTATATAATTATTTGCTATGCAATTTTAACGTACTCTTATGAAAATTAAGTTGTTAACATGGCTCCCCAAATTGCCAAATTAATTTCTTATGAGTGGCTGACAGTAGCAGAATCTGAAGTTTTAAAGCCTGCATTCATGTTCAGAAGAAGAATTTGCTGTGGCTCTTTTCCAGTTGGAGAATGTGAGGCAGGAAATGGTTTGGGGATACTTTTGGAGAACACATAGCTCTTTGATTGCAGTAGTAAGCAGGAGGGAAATTCTTTGACTTGGCTTCTTAATTCATTGGCAGGAACTCCCCCAACCCATTCTTTCTTAGTAGACCTGCAGTTTGCAAACTACAGAGCAGAAAGCAAAAAAAGACCCATGAGCCAGTTTTCAGGAATGATGAGTTGTGAACAAGCAACATGCTCCCTTCTTCCTTTTGCAGCCAGCTCTGCCTAACTTTTTTTTTTTTTTTTTTTTTTTCCCCATTTGCAAGAGGTTCACACAGCTTCCTCCCTGCCAGGACAGTCAGGAAGTCTTTATGGGGTCCTCTCTCTTCAAGCGTGTCTGAAGAAGGGAAGTGGGCATTTTAGAATGCCTGGCTTGACAGTAGCCAGTTCTGTCCTAAGACAGAATTCCCACTGATATGGTTTGGATTTGTGTTCAAATCTCATGTCAAATTTTAATCTCCAATGTTGGAGGTGGGTGATGGTGGAAGGTGATTGGATCATGGGGGTGGGTTTCTCCTTTGGTGCTGTTCTCATGATAGAGTTTTCACGAGGGCTGGCTGTTTAAAAGTGTATGGCTCCACCCCCTTCCCTCTCTTCCTCCTGCTCCAGCCATGTAAGACATGCCTGCTTTCCCTTTGCCTTACAACATGGTTGTAAGTTTCCTAAGGGCTCCCCAGCCATGCTACCTATACAGCCTGTGCAACCATGAGCCAATTAAACCTCTTTTCTTTATAAATTACTCAGTCTCAGTTATTTCTTTATAGCAGTGTGAGAATGAACGAATACACCCACTTTTCCAAGGTGTCTGGCTTGGTATATATTGGATATTTTACAGTTCTTTAAAATGTAGCTAGAGTGCTTTGGGTCACACTCCACAATTAGGTTAAAACAATATTGTCCTCAAGACTGCCAAGTCACTATCTTTGACAGATTTGTCATCATCATGCATCATCCCATCTCCTTCCATCTGTTTAGACTTACCCAGTCATGACTTGCTGTTTTTATTGGTTAGTCAATCCACACTCTGTGGTGAGTGACTGATCTATTTTCTAGATTTTTCTACTTTTCCTATTTCTTACAATTTACTGTGTTTACCTCCTGGCCTTGGGAAGGATTTCCTTGGGGACACAATATTTCTGTCAAGATCAGGTGCCTTGAAAAACAGCAGAGGCTCCCTGCAAAAGTCATGTTTCCAATGGGTCCAATTAATTTTGTCCCTCAGCCAGCTCCTTGATAGCCTCCTCCCAGAAAGCATTTTAAAGAAAGGACACAGTGACAGCTCAACACTGCCTTACAAGGAGCAACATCGGAAAGCTGTTTCAACAGTTTTATGTGGGAGAAGGAGGAGTCTGGAAATGACTGACTCAAGACCTCCGAAGACTCTGAAATAATTTATGTCCTATCAGATAACAAGTGTGCCGGTGGGACCTGGCTCTCAGACCAGCTTTCATTTTTCCTACCCTGTCTCATTGTCTGCCATACTTTCCTTTTCTTTTTAATCCCTCTGGGTTTGGAAAAAGGGTCTGTGTGAAGGAAAACAATGCTACAGGAAGTTAGAGGTGATGCAGTTTAATACGGCTACGTTCTAAAAAAGAAAGAATCTGCCTCTTTATGAGCAAAAAGGTAAGGGCCTATTTGAACACCATTAGGGCTTTATTTTTTCTTTTGCTGCTGCCTGACAAAGTTCTAACCTGTATATGCTAACCATATAAAAGTTTTATTTCCTTCCAAGCCTATGCTTTCCTGCCTCCTATCTAATCATTCTTTTCTAGCTTCTGTACAGACAGCTCATTCCGGCCACCGACTGCCCAGAACGACCTTCTCAGGGATGACTGATGACTGCAAATGTCCTCCTAGGGTCTCGCAGTTCACCCCAGGAACTTTGGGAGGCCTAGATTTGTAACCTGCACCATGAGTCTTTAATTTTTTTCCCTTTGGCCTTCTAGATTATTATTGATTTTCCTCTGTAACTTACTAGCTTCCTTTCAGTTCCTATTTGTCTGAGTTGAGTCAGAATGTTGCTGTGTCTTCTCACATTTACCCCTGAGAAGTTGCTTAGGTAAATGAAAAATGGAAGAAGTAGAAGTTACACTTGCAAACTCACTTTCCTGCTGGCCACTGAAGATGACTAGGCTGTCTTTCTCAAGTGACAGACACTGCCATGAACTCTAAGAAAAATCCTTTGTTAGCTCTTGTGATAAATAGGATGTGATTCTGAAAACAATGTCTGTGTGCCATCAACATTCACATGTTGAAGCCCTAATCCCCAGTGTGATGGTACTTGGAGGTAGGGCCACTGGGAGGTAATTAGGATTGAATGAGATCATGAGGGTAGATGATTTCTCATACTAGTGCCCTTGTAAGAGAAAGGAACTAGGACTCTCTCTGTCTCTCTAAAGATACAGTAAGGAGGCCATTGTCTATAATAAGCCAGGAAGAGAACCCAATCTGCTGGCACGCTGATCTTGGACTTCCCAGCCTCTAGAATTATGAGAAATACATTTCTGTTGTTTAGGCTATTTTATCTATGGTATTTTTTGAGGTAAGACACTAACTGAATCAAATACTGACCAAGAATGCAAAATATTCATTCTTGCCATTCATCAAAATGACACTATTAAAGACTAGAGGTTTGTGTGGATGATATCCTGTATTGTGAAGGCTTAAAATTTCTAACTTGAAATTCTCTCCTAATGCACATGTGAAGCCTATGCAATTCATTGTTGAGAAGACTTCAACCTTGTCCATAACCTGGCTATCATTAGTGGGTGATGTTACAATTGAACCATGTGAACTCCTAGCTCATATTGCTGTTGTTATTTTTATTATAAGAAAAGCCCCATTAAAGGAAACATTAGGGTGTCACTGAAGAAAAAAACTCCCAAAATTGCAACATGCTCCCTGAGGCTTGGGTGTGGACTGAAAAAGGTAATATCTTACATGTTAATAGGGACATCTAAAACACCAGATAAAACACATGGTTGCCAATTAAATGTGAATTTCAGGTAAACAATGAATCCTTTTTTTTTAGTATAAGTGTGTTCCATTTGTTGTCTGTTATCTTTATGTGCTAGTTCTGGCAATCCTGCCTTCAAGCCTTGCTACTCCAAGTGTGGTCCCTGGACCAACAATAACTGCATCACCTAAAAGCTTGTTAGAAATGCTGAATCTCGGCCGGGCGCGGTGGCTCAAGCCTGTAATCCCAGCACTTTGGGAGGCCGAGACGGGCGGATCACGAGGTCAGGAGATCGAGACCATCCTGGCTAACACTGTGAAACCCCATCTCTACTAAAAAAAAATACAAAAAACTAGCCGGGTGAGGTGGTGGGCGCCTGTAGTCCCAGCTACTCGGGAGGCTGAGGCAGGAGAATGGCGTAAACCCGGGAGGCGGAGCTTGCAGTGAGCTGAGATCTGGCCACTGCACTCCAGCCTGGGCCACAGAGCGAGACTCGTCTCAAAAAAAAAAAAAAAGAAAAAAAAAAGAAATGCTGAATCTCACTCAGGTTCTACCCCAGACTTACTGTCTTGGCTTGGGGTTCTATGACAAAAATCCTGCAGACTGGCAGTTTAAACAATGCACATTTATTTCTTACAATTCTTGGGATCATGGTGTTCAAGACCAAGGTGCTGGCATATCCTGTGTCTGATGAGGGCTCTCTTCCTGGTTTGCTGATGGCTGTCTTCTTGTTGTGTTCTCACATGGCAGAGAGAGAGAGAGAGAGAGACAGAGAGAGATAGAGAGACAGAGAGAGAGAAAGAGACAGAGAGAGAGAGAACCTCTTTCATGTCTCCTCTTACAAGGGTAGTAATCCCATTAATGAGGGCTCCACCCTCAAGACCTAATTATCTCCCAAAGACCCCACCACCAAAGATGATTGCACAAGGGGTGAGGATTTCAACTATGAATTTTTGGGGGACAGAAACATTCAATCCATAGCACTTACTGAATCAGAATCTGCATTTCAATAAGATCTCCAAGAGTTTAGCCTGCACCCTAAAGTTTGACAAGCACTGTTTCAGGACTACAAACTATTTTTATTGAGATTATCTCATTGATCTTCACATTGTCCCAGGAAGTTGGCAAGGAAAGAGGAAGCAGGGAAGACACTCCCTTAACCACTTTGTTTAACCCATTCTTGCTTTAAGAATGAAGATTTAAATGCTGATAGGGTCACTGTGATTGGGTACACCTGCAATTTCCTCCCACCAAAGGGCAGAGTCTCCTCTTACCCCACCTCCTGTTCCAGACCTGTTTAGCTACAGAGGCAGAGAGAGATCTGTCAGAGATGGGCGAGGGTGGAGTGGCTTGGGGGAGCTGCGGGATGAAAGTGGATTCAAACCTTAGGGGAGCCACTGCTTACACATCCTTAACCACAGTCTCACCACTGCAGATTGCACCCTGCAGACTGCCACAGCAGCCATCGCTCTGTGTATCCTGTTCTATTTGAAGTCATCATCAATTTCAACTGGTGCCATTACTTAATAACAGCTTTTTAAAAAATAAGATAATCACTGGAGTAAATGGAAATATCTACCGTAAGAGTCATTTTGATGTCAGAAACGTTAAAATTTGAAATAAGTATGTTTCTGAATCAAGGAAGTATAGTAGAGAGCTACGGAGCAAGGTTCAGAAAGCAATCAGGAAAAATAAGGGTGATGGAAGACAAGCCTGAGCAAAAACTAAGATAGGACAAAAGGCTGCATGAGCGGGTACAAACAGAAAAATGTGGCTGAAGGAGTCTGATAGATAAAACAGAAAGACAGGAAGAAATGTCTAGTTTATTGGAGAACTATCGCACAGGCTTGAGTTTATAAACTTCAGGCATGACAATCTCTATCAGTTCTAATAAGCCTCTCTGCTTCATATCTATTAATACTTGATGAATTTTAAAAAAATTATCTCTTCTTATTTTTTATTTTTATTTTTTAGAGATAGAATCTCACTCTGTTGCTCAGGTTGGAGTACAGTGGCACAATAATAGCTTGCTGCAATCTCAAATTCCTGGGCTCAAGTGATCCTCCTGCCTCAACCTCCTGAGTAGCTAAGATTATAGGCGCCTGCCACCATGCCCAGAGACAGGGTTATTTTCTGTAGAGACAGGGTCTCACTGTGTTGCCCAGGCTAGTCTTTCTTTCTTTTTTTGTTTTTGAGACGGAGTCTTGCTCTCTCGCCCAGGCTGGAGTGCAGTGGCTTGATCTCGGCTCACTGCAAACTCTGCCTCCCAGGTTCATGCCATTCTCCTGCCTCAGCCCCCTCGAGTATCTGGGACTACAGGTGCCCACCACCAAGCCCGGCTAATTTTTTGTATTTTGTTTTTGGTAGAGTCGGGGTTTCACCATGTTAGCCAGGATGGTCTCGATCTCCTGACCTCGTGATTCACCCGCCTCGCTCTCCCAAAGTGCTAGGATTACAGGCTGCCCAAGCTAGTCTTAAACTCTTGAGCTCAATTGATCCTCCTGCCTCAGCTTCTCAAAGTGTTGGGATTACAGGTGTGAGTCATTGTATCTGACCAGATTTTATACAAATAAAGTTTCTAGTCTCTTTTATTTCGCATAGGTTATAAGAGTAACTTTTCTTTCCTTTTCTTTTCTTTTCTTTTTTAACAACCATTCCTAAACAATTAAAAAGGCCTGTCATCTTAAAACTCATAATTCAAAAGTGTGAAAAAATATGTTATTATCTGCATTATGAATGGATTCTTATACTTACAAAATACTTTAGTAAATTTCTTCAAGTGAAAAATTTCTCCAATGTTTTTCTAGATTAATTAATATTTGGATAAGAAGAAAGCTTCAATTACATTTAATTCAGTAAGTCTTTATTGGTGATCTATTTACTATGCTAGGATATAAAAATATAATATTAGGATTCCCTGCTAGTGAAATAATTTTAAAAAAAGAACTAAAGGAAACCGTGTAATTGTAATTGTTCAATGGGTACATAATTTGAATCACTAATATTTGACAGCTTCTTCTTTTAATAATATACTTATGCATAATAAAAGATATATTGGACTAAATTCTGGACTATTCCTACAAGTGATTTCATTGCATTAAACTTGATCATTTTCCCCATCTGCATAAAATCTTCCAATGGCTTCCCATTGATCTCAGGATAAAATTTAAATCTTGTTCCTGAGGACCGATCCATGCGTTTCTCTACCAGTGTGGTCCCTTCCTAAACCTGCAGTCTAGCAGTAGGGTACTGATGTTCCTAGGTTCACTGGGCTCACCCCAGTCACTGTATCTTCTCATGTACTGATCCCATTGCCATCTTTTTTTTTTTTTTTTTGAGATGGAGTCTCACTCTGTCACCCAGGCTGGAGTGCAGTGGCACGATCTTGGCTCACTGCAACCTCCTCCTCCTGGGTTCAAGCAATTCTCCTGCCTCAGCTTCCTGAGTAGCTGGGACTACAGGCATGTGCCACCACACCTGGCTAATTTTTGTATCTTTAGTAGAGACGGGGTTTCACTTTGTTGGCTAGGCTGGTCTTGAACTCCTGACCTCAGGTGATCCACCTGCCTTGTCCTCCCATTGTCATCTTGGAGCACTTAATCTATAGGGCCTTGCACAGAGCCTGGGACACAGGGAGTACTTAATCATATTGCTGATGGCCTGGTGGACTGACTCCATGAATGCTGTAGAACCACTCAAGCTTTTATAGAGCTTAGGATCTGTCTCATTTGTTCTCCTAAGTTGGGGAGGACAGTATTTAGCTGTTGTTTGTTTAAGAGGTAGGGTATTGCCATAAAAGAAATACTGGGCTAGGATTTGGGAGATTCCCAGCTTTCACCCTTGTTAATTGGTTAACAGTGGACTAATTGTTTACCCTGTCTGGGTTCTTCATCTGCACAATGAGGAACTTGTCTGAACCATCCTGATCTCCTCCAGCTCTAACTTCAGTGGTCTTTATCTTCCCCATTCATATTCTTGGTGGTGTTTAGTCTCTTCCCCTAACCTTACCCATGGCCTTTTAAAAATATTTCCTTTTGTAAGAAATTGCCTATGGACTAATATCAGCAACCTGTGTGACGATCTGTGGGAATAGCAGTTCAAAACCCAGGCTTTATGTTAGCCAAGGCTTAAAGGTTAACACAGATGGGAAACAGAGAACTCAAAATATTCATTAGTCAATCTGGCCATCCTTCACAGTGTCTTTCTGTACAGTCATTGGGAAAATACAAACTAGAAGCTGTTAATTCATAGCTGAATTTTCTGGCCAAAGGTCTCCTAGCTAAAAAGCCAGACACTGGCAAAATGCTAAATATTTTATAGCGGCATGTTGTTAATATCATAACTAATTTCTTTCTCATGATCTATGATTTGATATTGATATTTGGAGCATTTTGAAATGGTTAGAGCTCTTTTCGTAGGTATCTTGCTTTCACCTTGCTAAACTCTTCCTGATATGGTTAATAATAACATTAGCAATTGGTACGGTTTGGCTGTGTGTCCCCACCAATTCCCATCTTGAATTGGAATCCCCATAATCCCTACGTGTTGAGAACAGGACCTTGGATCATGGGAGTGGTTTCCCCCATGCTGTTCTCATGATAGTGAGTGAGTTCTCATGAGATTTGGTGCTTTTATAAGGGACTCTTCCCCCTTTACTGGCACTTCCCTCTCCTGCCACCTTGTGAGGAAGGTGCCTGCTTCCCCTTTGTCTTCTGCCATGATTGTAAGTTTCCTGAGGCCTCCCCAACTATACGGAACTGTGGGTCAATCAAGCCTCTTTCCTTTATAAATTACCCAGTCTCAGGGAAGTTCTTCATAGCAGTATGAGAATGGACTAGTACAGCAATAGATGCTAAAAATTGCAACTCAGCAGCGTAAGAAACACCTAATATGCACCTCCCTTGCACCTCCTGCTTAACTTCTGCAGTTTCTTCCCAACGTAATAGCTATGCACTTTATATTAGTAGCCACAGATTATATTTATTTTTGTAGAGACAGGGTCTCACAATGTTGCTCAGGCTGGTTTCAAACTCTTGGGCTAAAGCTATCTTCCCACCTTGGCCTCCCAAAATGTTGGGATTACAAGCGTGAGCCACTGCTCCTGACCAACCACATACCTTCTTGTTTCCTTTTGATCACAGCTGCTTCAAATGCTTGAAACTGCTCAATAAAGCCCCAGAACAGATTCCCCTCTTAGCATCTCCACCCACTAGTCAATCCTCAAAGATTCCTTGAGTCCAATTTACCAGCTGCTTTATCCACCTGCAACCCCATTGCTGAGGGCTCTGGCAGATTCCTGTCCTTGTGTCCTGCCCTGCCTGCTAACTCCCAAACAGTCCTCCCATCCAGCCTCTCCACCTTATGAAAATCCAGGCCAAGCCCATTTTTGGGCTGAATCAAAAAATTCAGAAATTCCATATCAAGTCCCCACAGCACTGGTCAGCAGAGCAGAATGATGAAAACTGCTGTCTCTTGTCAGGAGGTTCTGATGGGACTTCCCAAAGTGTGTCACCTATTAGAACCATTTCTCAGTGTCCCTCAGACATTTTCTGTTACCTTGCCAATGAATACTTCAATTTTTTTTCCAACTAGGGTGGAAAAAAAACAGTTGAATATTCATTTCCTGTTTAACTTGTGATGAAAAAAAAGAGCCCTGGAAATTTAACTATGGATAAAAATAGCTTCAGTATCTTAAAGCCATTAAGTGAACATAAAAGGGCTCTTTGTGATCTCAGGGTGTCTGAAACCTGGCATCTGCCACCGTTCCTCTGTCCTCATCCAGAGGCAAGGCGTTCTGAACAAGGATTCCACGCTTAATGGCACCTTGAGAGTAAGTGCTCCCAAGTGCCCATCAAACCTGTCACTCCCAACAGCTGTTGCTAAGTGATGACTTGTCCCTCCACCCTCTGCTGCTTTTTGCATAAACAGATCTGCAGAGTTGTGCCAGGAGAGCCTTCCAAGGCTGGGTGTGCTGTGCCCCCGTCCATGCACACATCAAGTCACTCTCACCTGGCTTTGCTGTGCCCGTTCCAGCATTCCTCCTCATTAGACGTGCCCGCTGTCACGCTCTCGTCCTTGCAGATGGTGTAGGGTAACGCCGACCAGACCTTTTTAGAGAGCTTCAATTTCTCTTTTATGTCTGTGACCTGATCAAGAAACCAAGGAAAGCAAGTGAGTATTCTGCTCAGGATTTGCCCATTTCTACACAAGGACATACACAGGCGAAGGTTATAGAACCTGTGATGTGACCAGCAGGAACTCTAACAGTTTTAAGAGAGAGACACTACACTGCAGGGTTTATTGCCTGGGAAAGCCTCCTTTCCTCTCCCTCAGTCCTCCTCTAGCCGACAGTTCTCAGGTAATTGGCTTTTTGTTTTCCATCTTTTCTGTCCTTCAATCCTTTGAATTAAAAACCTACGAAGCATCACGCCTGGCTTCGGGTCCCTCTCGTGCTGAGAGTCCCTATTGTGAACACCCCAAGTATAGTCTCTAGAATTCATTTGCTTACATGTCAGACAACCGTACCAAAACAAATGCACCAAGAGATAAATACTATTCCCAATGGACTCCTTGTTTCTGCAAAAAATAAATATTGCCACTAATTCAGCTGCTGGTACTTCTGCTCTAGTGCAAATGACAGGCCCTTAGAGCACACACATGGGTGGTAAGCAATAAACCAAACCCTCTGAAAAATCTCTAGAACTGAAAGAGAAGTCATTCTAAATATGGGTAAGTGTAAAATTCACAGCCCTGTGGATGGATGGCCGGGAAAAGCTTAGTGCCAGCATCTTAAGTGTCTTCAGGCTGAACACTGACTTTTCACTTGCAGAAAGGGTAGGGAGAGGAATTTAATTTCATTTTGGCTTCATAATGAACATTGGGAAAGTCCAGAGATGGCTGGAATACATCTGTTATGAATTGAATTCTTTTCCTTCCTTTAACATGTTAAGTTTCTAACCCTTGGTACCTCAGAATGTGACTTTACTCTGAGATAGGGTCATTACAGAGATAAATAAGTTAAAGTGAAGTCACGTGGGTGGGCCCTCACTCAATATGATGTGTGCTTATAAAAAGGGGACATTTGAGCACAGAGACACGCACAGAGGAAAGATAATATGAAGAGACACAGGAAGAAGATGCTTATTTACAAGCCAAGGAGAGAGGCTTAGAACGGATCCTTTCCTCTCAGCCCTCAGAAGGAACCAACCCGGCCGACACCTTGATTTCAGACTTCCAGCCCCAGAACTGTGGGACAGTAAATGTCTGCTGTTTTAAGCAACTCAGTTTGTGGTACTTTGTTATGATGGCCTTAGCAAACAAATATAGATGCAAAGAAGCGTTGAGTCAACATCTGATGGGGAATGGGATATTTACAGAATCTCAAAGTACCTAGTAACACAGTTGCTTATTAATTACAAATGGAAAACTAGTAATTTTACAGTGTGGAAACTTGGCAGGCTGCCACCTTCACCGAATGATCAAGCAAGGGGACAAATTGGTCATGTGTTCCCCCTGATGTGATGTGCCAAGACAGACACGTCACTCAGGCCGCCCCAAATTCATAATCTGAACCTAATCATGGGGACACATCAGACAAACCGAGACTGAGGGGCATTCTGAAAACCAGCTGGCCTCTGCTCATCAACGATGTCCATCATAAAAGGCAAGACAAAGCTGAAGAGTCCTTCCAGATTAAGAATAAGAGACGTAAGAGACGTGATAGCTAAATGCAGGCTGAGGGCTCTGGACTAAATGCTAGGTCGGAAGGATAATTGCCAATAAAAGACATTACTGTGATAGTGAGCAAAATTTGTATGCTGGCTCTCTATTAGATAATAGCATTATGTTAGTGTTAAATTTCCTGAATATAAAATCATACTGTGGTAACACAGGAGAATGCTGTACTCTCGGGAGATACACGCTGGAGGGTTTACAATGAAAGGGGTATAATTTCCACAACTTGCTCTACAACAGCTCAGTAATAATCAAGAATAACAATAAATATACAGATGTATAAACAAAAAGAGAAAAGGTAAATGTGACAACTTTTTAATATATGGTAAATCTAAATAAAGAGTATAAAATTTTTCAAAACAAATGCAACTTTCCGTAAGTTTGACTATTTTTTTTTTCCAAAATAAACCATGTGAAAAACAATTCCTCACATTGTATTTGTTCTGCGTAGTGTCACTTTGGTGCCCTAACCTCCACTGAAGGCGTCCCCACAAGACCACTCATTCTCACTCTTGTCAAGACAATCCTCAGAGAAAGAAATACATGTTATATATTTACATCTGGTTCAGAAAATGACCACCACCTTTAGGTCTGAAATACTGTCAGGTTTATGCTGTCCCATAATAAAACAAACTAAGAATGAGCACTCTCTTTCTGCTTATTTTGTACTACAATCCTACCTCCAGGTTATGGGAATCTAAACCAGATACACAGATTTTGAGACTCAGAGAAAGAACAAAGTTGCATGCCGTCCCACAGGTGTCTCCTTTCAGTATGTGCAGAATTTAATGGTGGATGTTGCACTGCTCATTCTTTAAATCATTCTCAAACGCTGTCTCCTTCGGAGTGCATTCTCGGGTCCCAGGTTAGATTGAGATTCAGCTTTTTGCACTGCCCAGTGCCCTCCTGATGATTCTAAGTACTGACCACTCGAAACTCTAATAATTGGCTTATTTTTCTGATTCTCCTTTAGACAACATGCTTCTTGTTGGAGGAAGTAGGGTTGTAATTTATCTTTATCCACAGTGTCCAGTATGGATCAAGTGACTAATCATCCAAATTTGCCACAACTTAGGGGATTCCAGGGTGACGAGTTTTCAGCATTAAAATGGGAACATCCCAGGTAAACCAGGATCAGTTGGTCACACAGGTCTAAGCACACAGTAGATGCTCAATAAATGTTGGTGAAGATAATGGATTGAATTGTCCCATTCTATTCCAAGGTCATAGACTATGGTTAACACCAATTAGCTGGGGTCACAATACTGTGTGTTCATCCTCCCAAAATGGGTGGGAGACAACTGTGGGATTGTATTTGGCTAAGTGAGGAGCCCATCACGGGGATGTGGGTTTCCTCTCATTGTTCACCGCAGCACATTTAGAATCAGAGTATGTTCCCTCTGGCATTTCGGTAGCTGTGTGTTTTCATTGTGCAATTGAAGGAGATAACATCAAAGGAGCAGTGGGAAATGTAAATGCTGTTTTAACAATCTGCACGGAAACACTGGCCAACTCACCTGCAGACGGTGACGGCGAGGCAGACGGCTGAAAACACGGACACTATTAGCCACTGGAAAAGAACATGCCTTTGATTCATTTATGTCTGAATAATTGCAGTTTATTTTTCAGTATCAGGAAGGCCTTTCAATTTGCACATAATTTAGAAATATTTTTCTCATTTTAGTTATTGATATTTCTGAATAATATATGTAACTGCTCTGCTGTAGCTCCAGACATGAGGTGTTTTTTTTTTTTTTTTTCCTGGAAACTTAAGCGTACACAACTGTGAATTAAGCTTTCTGTTAACAAGCACTCTTAGTACAAATATATTACTGACAATGACAGTTAGCCCTAATTCATTAATAACACACCAGATGGGAAGAAAGACTTGGGATAACATACAAAATTTGTAACAATTTCCTTTCTCTGATTCCTGAATGAGCTATTCTAGGAAAAATGAACTCTTGCCAATACTTGTGAACGGTATTTACCATCGCTCCAATATTGTTTCAGTAATGCTGTAATATTAGTAATCCCAGTAATATTTAAGTATTACTTTTTTCATCTGTGCTATTTGATAGATTCTGGAAGTTAAACAACTCCTGTTATGTCTCTGGAATCCGATCCAAACATATACTGTTGGGGTCCATAGGGAAAACATGAACCCTCTTTTAGGATTTATCTGAAGTTGATTCTGAGTTCTGATAATTGCAACTCCTAATGTCAGCAGAGACAAACACTCCTAGTTTAAGAGTCAAAAGGCCCATGAACACTTGACTCTATTAGGAAGAGAGGGCGCCCTTCTCATACCTACCATTACAGTACTGTAAAATTAGGCTAAAGAGGGAGGAAGGCGACAAGGTGGAATGATTGCTAAAAACAGAGATGAGCAAAGTCAACGAGCAGAAAGAACTATCTAAGTCCTCTTCTATGACAAATTTACCTAAGAAGTAATCTTGCTCCAAATATTTCACCTGAATCCCATCAAGTTTCTGACTTAAAAAAATCAGTTTACAGGAAATACTGGCAATAGAGGAAAAAACTAAGTAACACCATAAATAATCAGACACATCTAGTGATGAGATATTATATAAGACAACTGGCCTTTAATGCTTCAAAAGAGGGCAGGTGAAAGAAGAAAGCAAGAAAGTAAGCAAGCAAGAAACAAAGAGAGAGAAAGAAAGAGAAGAAAAAAAAGAGGAAGGAAGGAAGGAAGGAAGGAGGAAAGGAAGGAAAGAAGGAAGGAAGGAAAAGGAAGGAAGGAAGAGAAACTGACCCCTGGATTTGGAGGTAGGGACCCAGCTGTAAGTAAGAGCTTTGATAATTTTGAATGTAGAATAAATAGTAGTTGATATCATTGAATAACTGCTAATTTTCTTAAGTGTGATCATGATGTCATGGCTGTATAGGAGACTGTGCTTGCTTTTAGGAGATTCACGCTGAGATACTTAGGGATAACGTGTCACTGCATATTTTACTTACTTGAAAATAGCAAAACAGTCAACCATTATTGAATCTGTATGAGGGTTATATGGATGTTCATTTTACTATCTTTTCCCCACCATTTCAATACTGAAAAAGTTACAAATAATGAAAAGTTGGGAAAGAGATAAGACTTTGTGGTTAGGGCTCATGGCTTTTAAGAGCCTTCCTGGGTTCAGCACAGGGCAGTATTTGACTCAAACAAATGGGGATTAACTGTGAGCTTTCATTGAGCTGAGGCCCTCACGCGCATTCCATCTTCACAACTCTGACGGTGCTAAATAAGTATCATTACGCCCTTATACAAAAAGGAAACAGGCCTTAGAAAGGCTAAAAAACTTGCCACACATCTAGTTAATGATGGAGATGAGATTCAGATTCAAATGCAGATTCTGCAATCATTACTCTTAACCACTAGGCCTACTATGACCATAGCTGATAACCTTGGTTTTTGAAGTATGTGTGTTGGGTTGGTGGCAGGAGTGTGTGTGCATCTCTGCGGGTGTGCAAGACATTCAGTATGATTCAGGATTAGAATTCCTATTTCTATTTTTAAGTATAAAAATACAAGAGGGATTAAGCTTTCCTAATTTTTAATCTAGAGATTGATATTTCAACCAGTCCATACAGGGATGGCTATTTCTCAATTACCCCAAGGACAGAGTAAGACTTTCATAGTGGGGAGGGCAGCAGTGGCACCTCCACCACCATTAACTTGCTGCTGGTGTATTGATGCAGCATATGTACTGGCTAAGGCATTTATTGATCCAGCATATGTACTGACTAAGGCATTCATGGATTACATTAATTAGTTTTAATTAATGGAATAGGACTTAAATAGCTTTTGAAAAGAAACTTTGGATTTCTTTCATTTCAAACAAAGCAAGCACAAGTAAACAACACAATGGCAGGCATAATATTCCTCTTATTCTTGATATGTCTGGAACATTACAAAATAGAAATAAAGAAGAATATATTTTTCTCATCTTTCAAAACTTTCTGTTTTTATGTAAATTTCATCAGGTACAGAATGTGTTATTTCTGTAGTGCTTATATTAGAATTTATGTATAAATATTTATAGGTATTCTGGTTGTCTATCATCCAGAATATTTCGCTGATAGAGGTGCAAGACCAAAAATATTTGCAGATCACCAGTCTACAGCACAGGGACTCATACCATATTTTAAATCTGTTAATAGCAAGTAAAAATTCAATAACATTCAATGAAATCTGTTTAATGAGACAAGAAAATGTAGTACAGTTTAGAAAAAGTTCCAAAACATTGGTTAAATAAGAAAAAAGGCTTTTGTGGCTAGTATTCCTTCATTAAACACTTCTAACATGCCTTTTATAAGACAGGTTTTACAGTAGACTCTGGGAATGCAAAATATGACTTGTACACAGTTGCTATCCTTGAAGGGTTTGTAGCACTGTCTAGCGGGGGTAACTGATGTGGAACAAACATTATAGTCCTAGCTAAGCAAAGGGCTGTGGGAACACATATTAATTTGTCTGGAAATTCCCTTCCAGGGAACACCACCATATTCCTTCTCAAGCAAATAACACTTTGCTGCTATTTGTTCTTTTGTGGTTGCTGAACTCTTGTCATGGGAAAGATTAGGAAGCAGATTAATTAATAATTTTCATCCAGGGATCAAAAACAAAAATAATGCATTACAGCCTCCCAAGTTTTAACCTCCAAGAACAGGACGATTTTGTCCATGTAGAAGCAATGGCTTTTAGCCACCACTCTGATCTTCAGCTACTCATTTGCTAAAGAACAGCTGTACTTTCTTGGCTCCAAGGGAATAACTGCTCCACAGCCAGAGACTCAGTAAACAGAGCTTTGTGTGTACCAGTGCTTAATAAATATTTGTCAAATGAATAAATACACGAACAGCATTGCTGATGATCTGCTAAGGGAAGTAAGATTTCAAAAATGATTGATTACCTGCCAGCAACTGCTTTCCAAGTGTAACTTTAGAGAGTAAAAGAGGCATGGACAAATTCGTTCAGGTTTTTAGGGGGGGGGAAAAAAACAACAAAACACCAAAACTCACTTTCCTTGACCCGATTACCCCCAGAGGAAGAGAGAGATCTCAGATGATCCCCTCAGTCTTCTAATTAGCATTTCAGACTCCTGTTGTCTTAAATGTCATTCTAGTTGTAATTTACACAGGTAAGATGGACACCTGGGGGACCTCAAAAACAATCCTGGCTTAAGGAAAAAGCATGAGAATTTAACTAAAAATGGAAAAAATCCCAGCTTAAAGGGTCTTTGCAATCCTCATAAACACATTCCACCACCTTCCCTTTGTTTTTCTAAGCAGGTGACCTGTTGAATTCTGAGTTGTTGTGTTTGTGAACTCCATTATTGCTTTTGTATCCCATGTGAATTCTCTGATGAGACATATTTGACTTTCTCCTTCAGCCCATGGCTGTCTACCCAACCACAGAAGGTCCCAAGTCCATCTACCCTGGACCGTTTATTTCCTCTGGATCTTTCCAGAGCAGTCACTGTGAGAAGGTCACCTGCTGTTTTCCCTCAACCATCCCTGGATGTAAATCTACCTCACTGGCTACATGTTGTGTGCACCTGGCCCAACACCCTATTTGTTCCTGACTTCAGAAAGTTTCGATGTGCCCATTTCATCACGATGAAAACATAATGTAACCAGATGTAAATAATATATACCATATCTTTAGAAAAATATGATGAATATTTAAAGGACTACACTCTAAATAATAAATATTGAAGGAAAAAAACCAATGTGAATATTTTATAGGCTGGAGGTCATTGGTAAGCTTTGGAAAACAATCTGTTTAAAGAAATGAAGGCAGGCTGGTTTTTGCTCAGGGACAAGGCCATTTGACTTGGTCAAGAGAAAGTCACCATACACAAAACAATTTTTGCAACCTAAGAGTTTGATATAATCCAGTTTTGGAGACAGTGACCTCATCTAACTTTACTGTAGAGAGGAATGGTCTTTTCTGACAGCACCAAGTCATTTGATTCACCGTGTGAGCCCGCATCAGAATTCAAGTCATGCATACTCCTTCAGTAATCAAACAAGGTCTGTGAATGTACCTGTTCACAGCTTCTCTTACTCCCTCGGGAAACACATGCACTCTGGAGGACGGTATTTATAGTTCCTAAGTCTCAGATAGAATATTACTTTTTCTGATGTGGCCACATATCTATAAACACAATCTCCCTCCCTCACATTCTTAGAGCAAGTAATCCATATCTTCCGATAATGGCTTTTAGCACTGTCTTCACTAGAACATCAGTTTTCCATTTATTCTGAGTTTATGAAACTCTTTGGTGTCATTTTTCATGTCTCAGATTGGCCCCTCTATAATGTAATGTTTGGGTAGGTTTTGTAATGCTTGGTGGAGAAATTGCTTGTACTAATAACATGTTTTCTTTTAGGAAACTTCTAGATAAGTCTTGGGGATGATAGCAGGGTTCTGTGGAATGCAGTTTGTCAGTGACCCTAAAGCTGACTTTGACCATATGTTACACCCAGCACTTTACAGAGTCCTTAAGACACTATTCAACCTAAAACCACTCCGACATTTTGGGCTCTATCATGTGTTTCCAGGGAGTCCAATGATAACTTCTAGTCTGTTTCCACATGACATATATTTTCGTGGTGGTGTGGTACTTTTTTTTGTTTGTTTTTATTTTTTTGAGACAGAGTCTTGTTCTGTCGCCAGGCTGGAGCGCAGTGGCGCCATCTCGGCTCACTGCAACCCCCGCCTCCCGGGTTCACGCCATTCTACTGCCTCAGCCTCCCGAGTAGCTGGGACTACAGACATGTGCCACCATGCCCAGCTAATTTTTGTAGTTTTAGTAGAGATGGGGTTTCACCACGTTGGCCAGGATGGTTTTGATCTCTTGACCTCATGATCCACCCACCTCAGCCTTCCAAAGTGCTGGGATTACAGGTGTGAACCATGGCGCCCGGACAGTACTTTTAACATTACTCCCAAGGTGACAAACACACGTTTCATAGGAAAGACTAAGAAGGATATAAAAAAAAATTTTTTTAAGTAAGAAGTGAATCTTTGAAGGTTTGAAAACACAATGCTTAGTTTTGTTGAGTTTCGTAGAGAACTGGGAATGGCTTGAAAAGTTCAGTCTGAGTAATCCTGTCTGGTTTTTGGCTTAGAATTTCTTGGCTAGCTGATCACACTATATTTAGGGCATGCATTCTCCTGAAAACACTGATGGGGTCCTTGAGAGATGACACAGTCTGACATTAAACTAATATCTATTGAATTCAGTAGTGAAAAGAAAAACACAAGAATTCATTTGTTCCTTGGGAAGCCAGACCAAGTCAAAGTATTACTTTGCACCAAGGCACCTAAAATGTGGCACTATTTACTTTTCAAGACTGAAAAATAGCAATGATTTCAAGGAGTAGTTTTATTGCTGAATCATGGAATTTAGAGGTTTAGGGGAGCTCTCACGGTCCGTCCGATGCTTCCACAGCATTCTTGACAGGCTCATCTAGACTCTATTTAAATGTTTCTAATGACAGATATAAATGAAGGAGGACTTAGGATTTGCTGTTTTGACCTAAGTCAAGTCATCTCCCCTTGCTAGGCAGTTCTGGGTCTTTATGGACAGGGCTTGAGTACACAGCAGAAACACATTCTTATTCTTTCTCCTCACTTGGCATTGAGACTGAGCCCTCAATTTTTCTCTCATGCCTGGCTTTGTTCGTTTGCAAGCTCTACCTGGTTTCAAATTCAAAGAGTGGCTTCTATTTTTCTCTGCCTAGACCTTGGTAAATGCTCCTTTGGATTCCTTTCTGACCAAAGGTCTGTGCCATCTGCTCTCTTGCTCTCTGGTTTGGAGAACAGCTGTATCCTCCTTGGTGGCTAACTTTGGCCTCTATCTTTTTTCAGGCATTATTTTTGCTGTATAGAGGCAGACATTCCCAGGGAACTTGCCATGATTTAGAGCATGGATTGTGACAAGTGCTGATTCTAAATTAGGTCACTAGATATGCAGTCTTCATAATGCTGGATCGGAAGATCTCAGGTGTGCTTTCAAAAGAAGAGAATGAATTCAGTATTTCTAGCAGTTATATAAGCCACCTTGAAGCATTTTGGATATTTTATTTTAAATCTGACCTCTGCTCCTACCATCATCTATTCTATCATCATTATGGAATGAAACCTTTTGGAAGTTGTTTGTGGTTTGAAAGGCAAATTTCCTCCATATTTCCTGAATTTCCTGATATAGCTAACAAGATGATGCTAGTGGCATAGGATTGACCCCTTTGTATAGGACTAACCTGGAAATTAGCCCTGATTTGGAAAACTGCCAGAGAGCACTCCAATTATTTAATAGCCCAATTTTGCTAATGTGAAAAAAGTTTAATGTTTGAACACTTACTTTTGCTGAAAAATTCAGATTCTTTGCCAACTCTTATTTCAAATGTACAACCCCTTCATAGGGCCTTTGATATACTTAGGAAACCCATACAGAATTTCCATCTCTATTTCTACCTGTGATTGGCACAACACAGTGATTTCGTTAAGCTCATAGCTACCTGAAGGTACTCTGAAAATATTGAAATTTCATCTTTAGGGAATGAAATCCAGGACAAGTAAGTCTGCTAATTAAAAAAGGGGGAGGAGGCATTGTAAAGCATTTCACTTCAAGTTTAGGCATTCCTGAATATTTTAGAGTTCGTTATTTAATTCCAGCAGTTCGGTGGCTTTATTCTTCCACACCAAAACTGAGAAATAGACGTGCATTCTGGTCTCTTTCTCTGAAGCCTACAGACATTTGGAACTTATCGGGAAACAGGAAACACCTTTTGCTCACCCAAGAGTGGTGTCATTGAGCATGATATCTTACTTAAGTGAGATATTGCAAACATTATTCTATCCAACAGCAAGAGTACCCACAAAGATGTGCACACATTGGAAAAGTAATTTAGATGCAGCATAGGAAAGTATTGAGCAAGTGGTAGGTGGAGATCAGATTTATCTAAATTCTAAAGCCATTTAGGGTACAGACGGGTTGCCATAAATCTTCAATGGAATAGGCAACCAAAAGCATATAAATGTCTTTTGGGCATGTATGATTTCATTTATACTTAACTATATAGACTTGCATTGTGTGGTGCATAATAAATGCTACTTTTAAATTTCTTATGTTATATTTATGCTATAATTCCATGATCTGCCTTTTTTCTTCCTGGGTTTAACTGGGAACTGGTTCAAGTTCAAATACCAAAGATTTTAGCCTAAGGGATGAGATACTAGTAAATACCTCTAAGAATGTAAACCACTGCACCCAAGGCTGGCTATGAACTTTTACTCAAGCGTAGAGTCTGTACATTGGAGAGAAGAGTATAATTTAGTTGAAAGTCTTCCTATGGGTTTCAACTTAGGACCTCCCCAGAATACGTGCCCACAGAGATCCCTTCGGTTTTACCTACCATAGAGATTTGCCCACTCATCGTGGGTGTGGGCTTCCCTCCCAGCTGCAGGGGACATAGGGGCAGGGCCTCTGTCCTTTATGTTCACCACTTCCTAGCAGATGTGTGTCCTGTCGCCTAGCACAGGGCCTGGTTTTTGGTTGTACTCGATAGATAGCAAATGAACAAAGGAACAATTGGCAGAGTAGGCAGAAGGGCAAGTTCAAATTCTGGGTCTTCAAATGAAATTGTAAATGAAATGTAAATTGTACATGGCCTTACTTGCAAAATAAATTATTGACATAGGGAAGGGCATCTTCCTTGTAAGCTTCCCTATATTACAGATAATTGGTTGTTTAGGGTCTATTTATGAACAGTCACTCCGACTAAACACCCCCATCCCCACACACACCTGCACACAGGCAGGCACACACACTTGATTTGTATCTACAATGTACTGGGCCTTTTTAAGGTCCTGGGCATACAGCGATTTAAAGGACATGGTCCTGCCTTCAATTAACCACCCAGTGGAGGAAAGATATATACACACAAATGAGCATTAAAAATGGCTCACAAGTTTAAGGGTTGCAGGGTGTGAGAAGTAAAATCAATATTTTACAGCAAGGGAGAAAGTGGAAACTTAAGTTCATACATTGCTAGGGCACTTGGAACTGCAAGTACTTAATGAGTACAAATGTCACCATGGGGACATATGGCACTGGGGGACTAAACTGCATTCTTTTTTGCAAATCAAGTTCTCACCCCTGTGAGGTAAATTACCTGTTCCTGAGAGCCATCTGCTTAGCTTAAAGATCCAATTTACCCCATGGGGCACCAACCAGGGAGTACCATTTACTCCTCTTATGATTAGACCCAAGTGACATAACTTTGCTTGGCTTTCACCTTTGCATCATAAGCATCCAATAACCTAAACAGGTCCTCTTAGTCTCCTACAAGCTGCAGAGGTGTCATAGGCAGCCCACTTTAGCTCCAGTGGGAGAGAAAACAACCTGTAAAATGGCAAAATGGCTATCCTGTTCGAAGAAGCAATGAGAGCCTAAAGGCAGCAATATCCAACAGAAACATAATGTGAGCCACAAAGGAGCTACAGGTGTCTTTTTACATTTTCTAGTTGCCACATTGAAAAAAAAGTAAGTTGAAGCTAATTTCAATGTATAACATTCAACAAGTTTTGTTGAACACAACTTATTCAAAACATTGTTTCAATATATAGTAAACACGAAACATTTAAATGAGATATTGTATGTTCTTTATTCTTTTCTGGTACTAAGTCTTTAGAGACTAGTTTGTATTTTCTACTTACAAGTCCATCTCAATTCATTCCACCGGACATCTCCGTTGCTCAATAGTCACACATGGCTAGTAGCTGCCACGTTAGATGGCACAGGTTTCAAAATCTGTTGTGGGTTTTTCACTTAGAGCACATTTCATTTCTGTCTACAGCACATCCCTGGTGGTCAACAGCCTTGTGTGGCTGCTTGCTGCCGTACTGAGAGCACGGTCTAACGTCCTTCCTAAGCACGTCAGGAGAGGGGGCCAGTTGCTACTGAGAGGGGTTGAGGGTGATTCCTAGGCTAGGGGTTGTTGTCTGAATGAGCTAAAGGTGGGCTATTAGCTTAACATTAGAGTGTTCAGTATCTTCTTCTGAACTTTTTGAGTAGGTTGCATTTCAAAACAACAGAACTCATTTTTATCCTTTTTCTCTGACCTCACTCTCCTGCCCCTACTCCATACCCACAGTCAGCTGTCCCAAGTACAGCAGGAAAGAACTGAATCGAAGTTAGGTTACAGTAGAAGTCTGCTTGAATCCAGCCTATGTCTAGAATTGCTTCAGTTTATATAAATGGGAACATGTTCCATTCAGCATTGTGACGTCCATCAAAATTTTGCCTATGAACAGATTTTTTTTTGCTCGTATTTATTTTTACCAAAGTTTAATAATCATCCAGAAAAGTACACAAATCATATATCATCAGTTTGATGAATTTCTCACAAGATACTCATGCAATAAGACACCAGATATGTGGTGGTTGTAATAAAGGAAAATATTTTTTAAAGTTTTGGTTGAATCTAGTGAGAACACATGGACACAGGAAGGGCAACATCACACACCAGGGCCTGTCGGGGGTTGGGGAGCAAGGGAAAGGAGAGCATTAGGACAAATACCTAATGCATGTGGGGCTTAAAACCTAGATGACAGGTTGATGGGTGCAGCAAACCACCATGGCACATGTATACCTATGTAACAAACCTGCAGGTTCTGCACATGTGTCCCAGAACTTAAAGTAAAATTAAAAAAGGTTTTTGTTGAATCTAATTCTTTTCACAAGATTTCATTCTCTTGAAAATTAATTTTATCAAGTCATGGATATGCAGGGATTAAAGATTACCAAAAAGCTGAGTTTATTATTGATTTACTGTAACTTTGAGATTATAAATTGCTTCTAGGCTCTGGGCATGTACCTACATTTTAAAGGCAAAAGGCTATCAAAAAGTCGATACAATGACTTGCTTAAAGCAGCCTGACATCTTTTCCTTCAAGGTGGTCCAGCCTCATCTGCGGGCCTTTAGAGACCACCTTCACTACGACCACCAGATGGCAGTGTTGTCCAATCTTTGTCCACCTTTCACCCCCTCTTACCAGTCTTATCCCCGAGAAGAAAACTGTGGATTGTTCCACGGCATATAAAACTGACAACCCTGTTATTTTAAACTTGAAACTGACAGGCTGTTATTTTAATGAGGTCTACCAGAGCCAAGGTTAACCAAAGCTTTATTTCCCTACAAAATGTTAAGGCCACAGTTCTAAAAGGGGGCTGTGAAATTTTATGTTATTAATACTTTTTCTGACTGTACAAGTTTTAAGATATTTTTTGACAAGTAAAGCTACATGATGAATATAGACATATGTTTATGTATAATAGCCAAATTCTGTATTACAATTGCTTCAAATTTCTCCCGATAGGTCCTTTTACTCTAAGTTAGATTCCCTCTGACACAAAATTCTTTGTATCCATTTCAGTCTATTTTGAAGCAAAAGTATATATTTTTAGCACTTTGACTTTCCAGCTTAATGAGTCAAAGGAAAATTTAAAACTTATTTCAATCTCATTAATATTCCAAAATGAAATCAAGTGTAGTATTTAATTCTTTATTTCTATGAAATAAGCTTAGATCCAGAACAGTAAAACTTAGAAAGGATTTTTTATAATAGGTACTCCTACAATGTGTGATGGTTAATGGCATTACAATTTATTTCCTTTCCCTTGAAATGTCTTTTTATGTTGATCAAGGAAGGATTTAAAGTCAGTTACTAACTGTGCCAATATTAAAACCATTAGAAACCACCTTTCCCAAGTGATTTTGCTAACATTTTTTGCACCCTTTAATCTGTTCCAAGCAATAATTTTAAACATGTAACCAACCTTCCTGTCTGAATTTATGCAGTAGATCCTGCAAATAATCCATTTCTACATTTACAAAATTTACTTGGAATGATTATTGTCACTACTGATCCTTTGTCACAGGCCAAAGGTCTGTCCGCAAAAGGACTTGATAAGCTCTGGAGGAGCCTGCCTGGATTTCTGAAACTGTGCATCAAATAAATGAATTTCATGTTCAGTTATTATTAATGAGTGGCAATGCCCATTCACTTCGAGAAACATCTAATGCAAACATACTGTGTATCAAGAACTGTGCCTGGCAGACTAAGTTTATAAAACCAAGTTAGAAAGAGTCCCTGTCCTCAGGATCAGCTACATAATTTGTAGAGCCCAGTGCAAAATGAAAATGCAGGGCTCCCTGTTTAAATATTATTAGGAATTTGAACGTGGCATTTACGGAGCGTCAGGTACTTCTAAACACTGGGTCTTGTGCAACTATGCAGGTAGTATCCCATGAAGCCTGCTTGTCTTCAAGAAGCTATGATCTAGTTGGGTTTTCCTGACCTGTACAACAAGGAGTGAGACAGGTGCTGATAAAAATTATGATAACAACAGTGATGGCTACCATTACCTATTAGACACTCAGCAACTAAATCCATAATTGCCTCCAATTTGTAAAAAATGCTGAAAGGTAGCTGTTGATGTCTCAACTTTACAGATGCCATAACTGAGAATTGCATTTCTATGGTGACTTTTTTGTTTAGTGAGATGTCATCAAATCCTCACTAAGTGGCCGGCCCCATGCTAAACCCATCACTCCTATCTCATTGTTTAATCATCACAACCTCACACAAACAGTGAAGACACCGAGGAAGTGAAGAGTGAAGTCACTTGGCCTTGATCACACAGCACAAGTAGTAGGGCCTGATTTTGAGCCTTGGCAGTGGGGCCCCAGAGCCTGCAGTCTCAAATCAACAGAACTGGTGAACTGGAGAGTGTTAATTCATTTGAAAAGCCCTGTGCCTGTCGGTAGGTCCCACTCATTTCAAAAAAAGATGGAAAATATATTTGCGGGGAGGAGGATAGCACTCTGGAAATCTTTGTACTCTTCCCTGAATTATCAGTCCATGCTAATGTTCTAGACCTTCTCCAACACCATTGTGATTCTAGCAGCCCTACAAACAATGTCCTCATTCTTGGCCTTTTTCTAACACCACTATAGTTTGAGTAGCCTTTCCTAATTTTCTAGGCCATGTCTAACAATGCCTATGGCTGGAGCCCTCCAAACAAATATAAGACTACACATTTTTCAGGATAACATTTTAAATCAGCCCATCTTCCTTTAGGAAGTCCAAAGACAGATGAATCAAATGCTATTTGCCCAATTATGCTTCTGGTTATGTCTAACAGTGGGTTATACTGTCCCTGAATCAATCAATCAATCAATCAATCAATCATCAATCATCTATCATCAATCAATTGTCTATTATCTATCTTAACTATCAGCGGAAATAATAATTTTCAGGTGGTGGTAAGAACATTCTAGATGCACAATACCATAAAACCTATGCCATTTCTCTAACAGGCAAGTGTGAAGAAATGGAAGTCCTAAAAACTCCTCTTGGCTTGAAAATGGAAAAAGAGTTCCCCTTCTGGATTTTTTATTCATAAAACAGCACAGACCAACTCCTCCCCTGGGTTTCCATGACAAAGGGAGAGTTTTCCCACAGGGCTACATATGTAGGCTGGAAAGCCAGCCCCACATATTTAATGGTCTGTATCTAACAACATTGTATTAGAAATCCTCTCCTTGAGACTATTTCTCTTATGAAATGAAAAGTAGTAAAGAAAACAAAATTTTCACCACCTTGCCATAGGAACCCATGGGGACTTGATAGGGCTTTGCATTTTCCTATTACATTGTACTTGGGAATAAGGTTGAGAAGCCAGACAGTAAATCTGATTCAACCAAATCCAAAGCACTTGGAGGAATCACCTTTTTATTGCAGATAAGTATAAAAACAGTACTGGAAGCACACTGGAATCTTAAAGATCAAATGCCAGGGGCTTTCTGTTAATAGATTTGGTAGCTAAGCAGTGGTACTTAGAGAATAGCCTTTATCTCTTCAAAAAAAAAAACGGTCTCAGCAAAAGGAGTTCTGAATGTAAATAATTAGAATGATTTGTGTCAAGTTAGCCTCAATGTTAGGTTGCTTTTCTATTCCTTCTTTGAAGAGCGTTATGTTTTATTCCTGATGCATTGGAAAGTCGTAGTATAATTATCATGCTGGCATATGAGGTTACACTGTCAGTCTTTCTGAACACAATGGAAACCTAACCTCTCAATTTTTCCCCTAGGTTAATAAATATAAAATTCACTGATTTGATTTTTTGTATTTTTCTCATTAGAAGTTACTTCTGAATTTTTATACTATGCCATGGTGATCCATAAATCACAAATTCCAATATGCTTCATTCTCTTCATTCTTTTTAGTATCATTAAAGGAAAGTTAAGCAGCCTTTTGAAAATAGTTTTCATTTTCTTATTTCTTCAAATTATTTCCTATGTGGAAAACTGACCTTCTTTTTCAAGCCAAATCACAAATATTTAAAAAAGACCTAGTGCATTTTCAATTGCTTCTTTTGTCCTCATAAAGGTAGGAGGGTTTTTCAAAGGTTTTTTACAAAGATAACTGAAAGTGGGGTATTATTTATCCAAGTGCCTAAATGAGATACGCCACTAAGTTCCCCTTCTCCATTATTTATATGGTCGAGAAGACAGGACAAACTTCAAAGGAGCTAGAACTTATGTCCAGAACTTGGTTTTACTATTATAGCTCCGAAAAGGTGACTCCACAACAAGAAGAGACACTTAGAAATCTCTTTTGCTTGACATTTTAAAAAGTTTTTTTTTTTTTTTTTAAAAAACAAAGCCATTAGAACAGGCTCTCCTAAAACATGATGAAAAAGAGGATTTCAGGAAAAACATGCTGAGTATCCTGGGAAATTATGGAAACTCTGTAGTCATCTTTACAAGGGAAAGAGCTTTTCCCTGATCGAAAATGGTGAAGGCATAGGTGGTCCTGGGGTTGCCATGCCGAGGTGTTCACACAACGTGCTCTCAGTACAGACACAGGTACTAGACCTGCAATCTGGAGATTGGCACTCTTAAACTTGCATCCCGCAACTCGTCCTGATACACGGGAAATCTGAAAACTCAGACCCATGGGGTTAAAGAGTAGACAGTGTGATCTCTCCAGGGCAAGCTCAACCCTGTGACTTCACTTGTTTTCTTTCTCTGAAAAGTGTTTTTATTTTCAGATTTAGTCTAGCTTTTCATATCCATCTTTTCACTTCTCCTAAGCCTATAGGTCAGGTTCTCATGGACAATGAATCTAACTGCAGTAATTTAAAAAACATTCTGTCTTTATTTTCTTTACTTAATTTTTTGAATATGTAGTACTGCTGCCATGAATTAAATGGTCTTTCTCTTTTTTCTTCCTTTCCTTTCCTTTCGTTTTCCTCTCTCTCTCTCTCTCTCTCTCTCTTCCTTTCTCTTTCTTTTTTGATGGAGTCTTGCTCTGTCACCCAGGCTGGAGTGCAGTGGCACAGTCTCAGCTCACTGCAACCTCTGCTTCCCAGGTTCAAGTAATTCTCCTGTCTCAGCCTCCCAAGTAGCTGCAACTACAGGTGCACACCACCACATCTGGCTAATTTTTGTATTTTTAGTACAGAGGGGGTTTCACCACACTGGTCAGGCTGGTCTTGAACTCCTGACCTCAGGTGATTCACCCTCCTTGGCCTCCCAAAGTGCCATGGTCCTTTCTCTTAAAGACCAATGGCAATGGCTGTATTGCTGCGTGTGTTCATGCATTCAGTCAACAAACATTCATGAAGGGTTTTCTCTGTGCAAGATACTGCATTAGGCATTGGGGCTACAGAGATGAAAAGGACATTGTTTCTACTTTCAAGGAGCTTTCTCTTCTGCAGAGACATAGACATAAAAACTGATAGTAGTACAATGTGATGTCAACATTGACAAGAATTGAGTAGAGAAGGATAGAAGCTGAGTGTAGAGTAGGTTTTTTTCAAGAGCAGAAACCAGTGACCCAAAGTTGATTAAACTGAGATCAAATGGGAAAAGGCAAGGGCACTTAAACCACAGTAAAGGGGATAGGGTATAACGGGTTAAATCAGGACCAATGAGAATAGACACATGGTGCTATTCTCAGTACAGACACAGGTACTAGACCTGCAGTCTGGGCATTCGCACTCTTAACGTGTGTCCCCCATCTTGTGGTGGTACCTTAGGGCTGTGACCACTCAATGAGAAATCCAGTCAATTTCTAGGGAGGGTTCAAGGAGTGAGGGAGGCATTCTCAAGGCCTGGGTACCATCAGTTGGCCAAGAGTGCCGCAGATGCCTTTAGTTAGAGGAGTAACTAAAGGCAGAATGTGTCTTCACACTGTATCTCACAGGTGATGCATGCAGCTTCTGATGGATAAGTATTACCTGTGGAGCATCAGATAGTCCAGAGGTACAGAGTAGGGGTCCTGAGTCTGCCAAGTAGGGGCTCTAGGGAGAAGCTTCCACAGGGGTCTCTCTGAGCTGATCTTGAAGAATGAGCTGGTGTTGAGGCTCCCAATCAGAGCCCATGTTCAAAGGCTCATGTGGACCAAGGCCACTAAGGCTTTGGAAAGTAGTTAGTTTGGTACAACTGAAAGGTACAGTGCATACGTTGAAGAGGCAGGAGTCGGGGCCAGAGAGGTGGGCCAGTAGATTCTACAGGGTTTCCTAGGCTACTGTGAGCAGTTTAGTATTTTTTTCTGGAGAATCAATGAAGGATGAAGGGTGCTAGAACAGCCCAGCTGGGGTCCAGAAGGATACACAGGTACGGCGCTGTGAAAGCCAGGTGGGGTGGGCAATGGTCTGGATTGATGACAGGGGACAGACAAGTGGTGTCTTGTTCACATCTATCATGGATTCCTAACTGGCAACTCCATGACACATTTTCCATTTTAAATGCATTGTTTCATTTTTACCTTTTCTTTTTCTGAGACAGGGTCTCACTCTGTTGTCCAGGCCAGAGTCCAGTGGTGCAATCCTAGCTCATTGCAGCTCTGAACTCCTGGGCTCAAAAAACCCTCCCGCCTTAACCTTCCAAGTAGCGTGGATTACAGATGCATGCCACCATGCCCAGCTACATTTTTCATTTTAATTAGGCTCCACTTCTTTCAGAGCCCTGTTCCCCCTCCATGTGCTCCCCGCCAGCTCAAGCCTTTGCTTATGCTACTTCTGAGAAGTAACTTCCTCCACCAGCAGTGATGTCTCTTCTCTTAGCCTGTCCACAGCTTCTTCATCCTTTCAGGCAGATTATGCAGATAAAGTAAATTAGAGAAGCGGGCTGAGTTTGTTTGTTCATTCGTCAAACATCTACTCTTTTTCAGACACTCTCCTAGGTACCAGGGATGAAGTAGTGAAAAAAAGAGGGCAAAAACTCCTTCCTTCGTGGAGCCTATATTTGCATTACAGGATTCCAACAACAAATGAGATAAACCAGTAAAATATATAGCATTGTGGAAGACAGTGTGGTGATTCCTCAAAGACTTAGAACCAGAAATACCATTTGACCCAGCAATCCTATTACTGGATATACACCCAAAGGAATACATATCATTCTGTTATAAAGATACATGCACACGTATGTTCATTACAACATTATTTACAATAGCAAAGACATGGAATCAACCCAAATGCCCACCAAGGATGGACTGGATAAAGAAAATGTGGTCCATATACGGCATGGAATACTATGCAGCCATACAACATATGTTGTATATTCATTACAACACTATTTACAATAGTAAAGACATGGAATCAACCCAAATGCCCATCAAGGATGGACTGGATAAAGAAAATGTGGTACATATACAGCATGGAATACTATGCAGCTAATACTGTGCAGCTATGGTACTTATACAGCATGGAATAGTATGCAGCCATATGCAGGAACAAGATCACGTCCTTTGCAGGGACATGGATGGAGACGGAAGCCATTATCCTCAGCAAACTAACTTGGGAGTAGAAAACCAAACATAGCACGTTCTCACTTATAAGGGGAGCTGAACAATGAAAATACATGGACACACGGAGATCAACACACACTGGGGCCTGTCGGGGGCCAGGGAAGGGAGAGCATCAGGATAAATAGTTAATGCATGCGGGGTTTAATACCTAGGTGATGGATTGATGGGTGCAGCAGCAAACCACCATGGCACACATTTACCTATGTAACAAACCTGCACGTGCTGCACATGTATCCCAGAACTTTAGGTGAAAACAGAATTATACAATAAAAACATATATGGCATGTGCTAAAGTGAAAACTAAAGTGGAGGAGGGGATTGGAAGCATGTGTGGAGGTGGATGCTCATGGAAGGCCTCACTGAGAAGGTAGCAGTTGATAATGTAGGAAAGCAATATCTGTTCTTTTCATAGACACATTTAGATTGATATTAATAGCATACAATTTCATCATTTCCTCATTCATTTTCACAAGAGATAGTCTCTCACTTTTCCCTCAAAACATGACTCCCTCATGGACTACTTTTGCATTTTTACACTTTGGTACGATGTGTATGGGGATTATTTTCTCTTCCAGAAGAAAGCAATAGTGCACGCATGAAAATAAAAGGTAACTGACACTTGGCCTTGGTTGGGGAGACAACTGAGAGGGTGGAACGTGGTGCACACCTGGAGGACGTTGGCCAAAGAGAAGAGCCACGGCTGGGCACACTGGCTCACGCCTGTAAGACCAGCACTTTGGGAAGCCGAGGTAGGAGGATCATATGACGTCAGGAGTTTGAGACCAGCCTGACCAACATGGTGAAACCCTGTCTCTACTAAAAATATAAAAATTTGCCAGGCGTGGTGGTGGATGCCTGTAATCCCAGCTACTTGGGAAGCTGAGGCAGGAGAATCACTTCAACCTGGGAGGCAGAGGTTGCAGTGAGCTGAGATCATACCACTGGACTCCAGCCTGGGCGATAAGAGTGAGACTCTGTCTGAAAAAAAAAAAAGAAAAAAAGCCACTGGCCTTGGCATCATGCCACATGAACACAGGAGCCAGGAGAGGCAGAGTTTCTTTTACAATAGAACTATATGGATTTGAACATAGAATCTCCTGGCTTTTAAATTCTCTCTCCACCTCCATCCTTGTCTTCATCATGATGATCATCATCACCGTCCGTCATCCCCCCACCATCATCATGACAGCATGGGCTGAACGAAACACATCTGTATAGATAGATTAACACTGATGGCTGACAATTTGTAACCTCTGCCTTGCAGCTTAGTTTAAGAGCAGTCTCAGGTCTGAAGCTTTCCCAGATAATGCCAATTCATCCTGCTGACGGCATTCTTTTCATTTTGCACTCATTTGCTTATCCATTCATTCGGCATTTGCCTAGAGCTTACCGAACAGCAGGGACTGTGCTAAGGGCATGTTCGTGATGAAAACACACCTTCCAGAACCTTTAGTTGAATTCTTTGGCTATTTTTTCTGTTACACATAGCATTGGAAAGTGTTGGAGCTGGAAGGCACTCCTGAAAGTGAAATTTATTTTGATCATCCTATTACACAATTGAGCACTTTATTTTACCAGTATCTCATGCATTTGGTTTGTTTCCTGTTTCATTTGGATATAGATTATCTCTGTAAAACATCTTGATGCCCCTGGGAAAGAACAGTATCTTATTCTTTTTGTATCTTTTTTTAACAGTGAGCTGAGTGTTGCATACATGGTAGACACTCAATAGATACTCTCTCAGTTGACTGCTGGATTAGGGAGAGACCCCCAACATTTTCAGAAATAATCTGACATAAAGACTGACGTGGACTCCATCAGAACTTATTCATTCCTTGGAGAAGAGAAGTTTGACTAGATGAGCAAGTCAAAGAACTTTCTTCGACTTGAAAAAAACAGGCTTTTGAATATGTTATTTTGTACAAGATGCCTCGGAAGCTAAGCATCTGTAAGAGAAAATGTTCACTGTTGCAAAGAACCATGATGTTGCCTTTATCAAGCACATGTGGCCATGGGTGCAAATTCATTGTGCATATTATTATATGGCCACAGTGTTTGCACAATTAAAAAGGAAAGAAAGCACATTTTATGCTATTCTAGATTTGCACTTAGAGGTGGAATTTTTTATTCTTCAGAATCATTGGATTGGTGGCATGAGTTGGATAAAGGTCTGAGTACCACTTTTTGGAAGAGTCAGCAAGCTGACACCTTGGTTATCGCTCTCTCTCCATAACTTCTTAATTCTTGAAGCTAGAGTGGCAGAGTTAAAGCTTTAGTTCCATAATTTAATAAATACTAATTAACAGCCCAAGAAATTTAATTAGCTCTGTCAGGTGACTGGATGAAATTTTCAGCATTGAAGCCTTCCGGAATTTTAATTTTCAGTACGTGTGATCACTATTCCAATTTGAAGGGGTAAGTGCTATTTTACTGAATCTGAAATGGTGCCATTTAAAGAGGAATGTGTGTGTGTGTGTGTATATAAATATACATATATATATATATACACACACACATATATGTACACACATATATATATATATGCTCCTCGCACACGACTTTCATTCTTTTTTTCTCAGGAAAGTGTTAATTAGCGGAGAGGCCTCTTTACACTGAACAAACAGGCTTTCTGCTGACCTAGATCCAGATTGTTTTATTTTATTTTCTCTCCCAAATCCCCAAATGAGGTGCAGCATCTCATTTTTATGAGGAACTGGGGAGGAGAGAGGATAAAGCAATCTCATGTCACATCAAACACTCATGATTTGTTTAAACATTGAATTCCAAAAAAATTAGGTTTTGGATTAAATGATGAAATGGGTTTCTAGGCAGTAAATGCAAAGTCACACCCATTTTTGCTTGTCGGTGGTCCTGAACTTCGATGCCATGCACAGCGTGTTCCCATTGCCGGGCGGTTCAGCAGAAGAAGGTCGCGCTCTGTAATGGAAGGTGACACAGGGCCAAACTCATGTCTCCCTCCTTTTCCTTCCTTGTAAGTCATATCTACTTCTTTTTCTCTCCTTAGCACTGAGGAGGGAAGGGAATCCCTCCCTGACATGCATGTTACTGTCAGTTACATCTCTTGGTGCACTGCAGAGACCACTGCTACTCACCATGAGCTGTAAAGTGACTTTAGACCAAGAGAAAAGCACTTGTGTTTTCCTTCGCTAAGGGACATGCAGTTCTCCAGGTACTAAGCAGATTCCACCAGTAGCCACTTCTCTCTAGACAGTTTTACACACAGGTGAATGTCCCAGTAGCTTAGCCACCTTGAAGGTTGCCCCACCATGGAAGAATACAGACATAATTCTGGTCTATCTTGGGTTTGTGGGCTAGATCAGTTGGGTCTCAGAATGAAACTGACAGCACAAGTCAACTTGGGCAATAATTAAGGATTGTTCAATAAGGTAGTTGAAATACAGGTGACAGCAGAGTGTAGAAAAGCCATAAGGAATAGTGCAGAACCCGAGGTGAGTAATGTGGAGCAAAGTTACCACCCTAAGGCCTGAAGGACTGAAGTATGGGGGAGGGAAACAGCTCGGGACAAGCCAGCAGAGGGGAATCGTGACCTTCCGTTGAGGTGCTCAGCTACTCTGAAGCAACCTCACAGTGAGGAAACCCCGAGAATGAATGCCAAGACCCAGTGGCCAAGGTTAACTGGAGTCAGAACACGTGGGAGCCCAGGGATGCAATTCATATCCTCAGCCCTCCAGCAATGGGCAGGCTGGAGAAGAGAGGAGAGTGAACCAGCAGGGGCACAGAGAAGACATGCAGCCCCATGAGGTTGTAGCATTTGGGGTTAAGGGAGGTGAGCCTCGGAGCCTGGAAGAGAGCCCAGTCCCACTCTCGCCAGCCCTGTTCCCACACTGCCTTCCTCCTGCACTGACTTGAGTCTAGCTCCGCCAGCCCTGTTCCCACACTGCCTTCCTCCTGCACTGACTTGAGTCTAGCTCCACCAGCTCACGCAGACCTGAGACCTGGTTGGCCTCGGCTCGCACCATTCTTTCTGTGCCTCACTGCTTTATACAGAGGCGAGCACACATCTCTTTCCAGGAGCTTCATTAACACCGACAGAGAGAAGTGGGTAGGATGTGTGAAAAAGCATTTCCAGGACTCTGGTTTCCTGCCTCTTTGTTCCATTTTCTTTTCTTTCTTTCTTCTTCTTCTTCTTTTTTTTGCCTTCTTCTCTCTCCTCTCCTTGCCCTTTGTTCTCTATTTCTAAGCCTTCCTGATTGGTGTGGTTTAATTACCAGTCTGCCCTTGCCTCCTTGAAGTCATCTGGAATGTCTGTGAGACATCAGTGCTGACTCAAACCCATAAGGGATATTCAGGAGTATATGCTCCGAGGATCCGATTCCCTTAAGTAACAGCCTCTTTCTGTTTCATGTCTAGTGAATTTGTTTAAATCTGAGACAGAAGGAGTTAGGGTGGGGGGTTAAGGTCATAGAAGGAAGATCAGATCCATGACATAGCCACAGATTTGCATTCCTCTGAAGCTGTGGGTAATTAGCAGATCTTCCTATCAAGGCAAAGGATGATTACTGCTCGGCTTAGTTTATGAGAATAAGGAAGTAGGCTTCTCAGAGAAGGTTGTGGTTGAGTGAATCTAAGGTGTAATCACAGACCCTGATGTGTCATCTCATCTCTGTGGAGGCCTCTATTATTCAAGTTCTTTCCTATTGCTTTGTTTTTCCACAAAAGGCTCTGGTACACTAGAAAACCAGTCTATTTCGGAATCAGCATGGTGTAGGGGCAGCTTTATAAATTACTACCTCATGGGGACTCACTCTAGGCATACCTTGCTTTCAGAAATTCTCATTAGGCAGCAGAGTGTAGAGGGATTACCGTGGTTCTCTGTTCCCAGGTGGTGTTTTTTGTAAGCTTGGGGGAAAATTGCCACCTATATATATTTTTCTCATGACTTTTTATTTTTACGAGGTTCCTTCTCCTTAGTTTCTTTTGGATGCTGCTAACCTTTTTATTTAGGAATCCTTTCAGTATTGCTTTCGAGGCTCAGGAAGTTTAGTATAGCTGAGACTTTATTCCCTCAGGTCTTGGGTATTTTCTTACCCACTCATTTAAAATCTTCCCCTTCCCCTACCCAGTAATTAATTTTTAAAAATCAAAGTTTATAAACTTCAGAGATTCAGGGCAGGGTCAGCCCTGGCCAACCTGAGGAGGCCAAGTTTGTCGCTGGAAGTCCTCTCCCAGTGCCAGTTTCCTTTACTGTGCCTCTCTTTCCTTCTCACCCCCTTACGTTCTGTTGAGATATCAGATATTCCCACTGTGCTCTCCAGCTTCTCAGAATGGACTGGGAGGATGCCCTAATACCATCCGTGTGCTCCAGACATTCCTTTCCAGGCCCTCATCTTTCACAAAAGGGAATTTGCTTCTCATTCTGCACAAAGCTGGAAGATGAACAGATTACTCCTTCCAGGGAACACATTTGCATATATAATGATACATATACACATGAGTATCATATGAGATATATTCATATCTCATATATTTCTGTATGTATTTAACAATGCCTTCTGGAGAGAATACTATAATCAAAAGAGAATTCTGTTTTCTCATTGTGGGTACCACAATGGGCAACCAAGAGAGATGTCTGGGGTCAGATGAGTCCCCTTAAAATTGTCCTATGTGCTGTGGCTGCTGCTTTGTATATTCCTATGACTGAGTCTGAAATTGAAATATTCTCTTGCACAGTGGTTTTGACCCTTGGCTGCATATTGGAATCATCTGAGCAGCTTTAAACATACTGATGCCTAAGTCTGGACCACAGAGACTCTGATGAAGTTAGTCCATCTGGGGTGCAGACTGAGCACTGAGATTTTTCGAAACTCTCCAAATGATTCTAATATGTGACCAAGATTGAAAAACCCTGCCTTGGCAATTGGCTCTGAGGGGAAGGACTTCTACTGACAGGGGCACAATGGGATGCAATCATCAGGCTGTATGAAGTTGGAAAGAGCCTATTTCAAAGATACCGAAGATGAAAGGTTTACACACACACACAAACACACACACACACACACACACACACACACACACTATATATATATACCTATATATATATCTTATTTTTCTTTGCACATCTTCTGAGGGTAGGATTTTGTGCTCAGCATCGAGGAATCAAAGAAGTACAATTCCACCATCCCAGTCAATAAACTCGAATTGTTGGGAACATCTTCCCTTGGATTTCAGGAAATTTTGTTAGCCACCGAGTGGGTTAGATAAACATAGCCTTAACACCTAGTGGAGGTAAAGACAGATAGATATATAGTTAAGAATCACCCAAGACTGTGTGACAAAGGGCATGTGACACAGTTACAAAGGAAATGTCATGGAAGTGGTTACTTATGGCAGAGAAAGGTTTCTTGGATGAGGTGGCTTTTGAGTTGAACCTTGAGGAACTGTTGTATTTTGACAGTTGGAGAATTAGGAGAGGCCTTCTAGGTTGACCAAAGGCAAGGAGCCTTCAAAGAGCAGAGCCATTTGGAGACTAGCACATGTTTGCTCCAGCACAAGTAGAAACAGGGGATAGTGTGTGGAGATGGGAAGCTGGAAAAGTCCGTGGAGGATAGATTATAGGGACGTTGAACTTGATGTTATGAAGGTGGGGTTTAATTCCACAGGCTATGTGGATCCATCTATCTTTGTAAGTCCGTAAGTGCCTTGATGAGATGGATGTGTCTGGAGAATGACAACTTCAGGGTTGGTTTCAAAGAAAGTTGGAGATGAAGAAGCTGAAACCAAAGGGATGAGTAGGGAGTAAGGAGACAAGTGCCATCGCTGGAACCAGAGAGGATGGGAACATCTCTCGGACAGTGGCAAGAGAAATGGGAAAGAAAGGAGTGCTCATGTAGGAGATGCATTTCTGTGGCAGCACAGACAGAAATTTATAACACAATGGATGGTTGTGGAAGGTAAGTTAGAAGGTGAACTCGGTGATGACCCTGCGGTTTCTACCTTGGGAGACTGAACCTCCAGGAGTGCACAGCTTTTAAGTTGTAGGTGACTGGGGCTTTTCGAAGTTCCACAGGTTTCAGACAAGCTTCATGAAAACACATCTGCTCCATTCATTACCATGTGCCTGGTCCATCGTAGGCACATGTATTTGTTAACACAAACAGGTATTGGTAAAATAAATAAATGCAACTCTCTGAGAAGGGAGTACCTGAGACTGAACACATTTTCTGAGGAGGAAGGTAGGGTGTTTCGTTTTCGCTTTGTTGAATTTGGATTCTAATAAGGCAGCAGGTGGTTGGAATTGCAAATCTGAGATTTAAGGGAAAGGCCAGGAGTGAACATGATGAGATTGTCCTCAAGGGGCTAAACATTTGATTGGGGATTCCAGATGTATGCATGAGAAAGTAGCGAAAGACAAAATGAGCAGTGTCAGAGGGTGGTCCAGCCACTGTGTGCTATAGGAGTTCAGAGGAGGAAGCATTTGTGATATAGAAAGCCCCATCCTAGACCACTTCAAGGAATAGCTACTAAGGCAGGATTTCTACGGATGAGTATGAAAACCTAGGAAGAAAGGGAAGACATTCCAGGTTGAAGGAAGAACGTGAACAAAGATATAGGAACAGGAATACATAGGAGAGTTTTCTAGATCCTTCCCACTCAAGGAAATTAGCAGCATTGGCCTTATCTGGGAGTTTGTCAGAAAGGAAAAATCTTGGACCCCACCTCAGGCCTCCTAAACTAGAACCTACATTTGAACAAGATGTTTAGGTGATTTGCAAAAACTCTGACGTTGGAGAAGTGCTGGTCTAGAAGATCACATTAGCTGTAGTGAAAGATTTGTGTCATGAAGTATGTTATGCAGGGGAAGGTAGTGGGGACAGGTGAATGGCTAAAGGGTCAATGCCATATACTGTGACATTACTTCATAAGAGTATATATTCCATAAGAGGATATTATACCATATACTCTTTTTAGAAAGCTCATTTTGGTAGAAGTGTAGGAGAATCCTAAGGCCCTTATAGGCTAAAAGAAACCCATTCAACCAACCAGAGGAAGTTACAAATTAGGACGATGTCTAATTCCACGCTATATTTTATGATGCAGTAATGCCCTTCATGGCACTTGGCAATGACTGGAATCAGATGACTGGCTGCATAGAACCTCATCGGCCTGGGCAGTAATGGGAGATAGATGCCGTCTGCATGCTTTTCATAATGCGTGCCTCTCGCACATTGAGTAACCACCCTCTTTGGTGAACAACTGAACCATTTAACGGGCCTCTATAGGTGATTTAAAAAATACTAGTGGATTCATTTTCACCTCAAAGAAAAATTCAATTTCTGTTTTAGTATGAAATTATTAGTCATGATATTTGGCTGGGTAACTTCTGAAAGGAAATTATGCTGACCAAGAATCTGTCTGTCAGGTATATCACACTCCATCAAAGCACATAGTCCTGAAAAGTAAGTTATATTTGAAAACTAGGGGAGCTTTCAGGACAATTGTTTCTTTTTGATCATCTTTCCTACATGAAGTTGCAGAGGCTTTGGACTTTATCACTTTATTTATTTCCAATAAAAAATCAGCAGGACTTCCAAAAGACCATTTTGGGTATGGGAAGAACATGATCTGGGTGGTTCAGAAGAACCATCCTTGGTATGGGAAGAACAAGAGACCATGATCAACGCTACAGTTCAGATAGCAGTGTTGAGGAACTCCTTGAATAGTCCCTCTGAAATGCTCAAATATAACATCACCTCCTAGTTCCTTGAGCTCACCTCCAATGAACAAAATGAAATGTAAACAAACTAGGTATTGAAGAGGGAAAAGGAAAATTATACTCAGGATGCTTCTTTCTGTTCACCTCTGTTAGTGTTATGCTGTGAGTGGAAAGGCTGATGTGGACAATAATGATCTAGATGAGAGTGTAGGATGTTGACTAGTGAGAGACAAAGCTTACAGTCATCTCTGGAAGTGTCACTCTCTTTACTTCTTATTTTCCAGGTCGGCTCTCTTCGTTTTTGTTTTCATGCTTAGTCTCATCCCTCCTTCACTCTCCAGTCAAGACTTCCCTCTGTCTCCATGGTGTCCTACCTCCCACGCCAAAGGGTGACACAGGTATTGCAGTGATTTTTTTTTTCTTTTTTTCTTTCTTTTTTTTTTTTTTGACAGAGTCTTGCTCTGTTGCCCCGGCTTGAGTGCAGTGGCACGATCTTGGCTCACTGTGACCTCTGCCTCCCAGGTTCAAGCAATTCCCTGCCTCAGCCTCCTGAGTACCTGGGGATTACAGGTGCCCATCACTATGCCCAGCTATTTTTTTGTATTTTTAGTAGAGACGGGGTTTCACCATGTTGGCCAGGCAAGTCTCAAACTCCTGACCTCGTGAGTCACCCACCTTGGCCTCCCAATGTGGTGGCATTACAGGCATGAGCCACCATGCCCGGCCAGTGATTCTTTTAGAACATCCATCCACATGAGTGGAACATCGTGAATCAAGATGCTGGTTCGCATCAGAGGAATCTTTCATAGTGCAGCATTCAACATGTAATGAGATTAAGAACTCACATTCCCCCCATCTTCCACAGTCTACAAATTCATAAATGCCTGCTATGGGCTGAATTATGTTTCCTACAATGTTACCTGGAAGTCCTAATCCCAGGAACCTCAGAATGGAAGGTGGGAAATAACATCTTTGCAGAGGTACTCAGTTAAGATGGGCTCATACCAGAGTAAAGTGGGATCTTAACGTACTATGACTGGTGTCCTTATAAGAGAAGACCACAGACACAAACATGCAGGGAAATGCCATGTGAAGAGGAAGGCAGAGGCTCAAGTGTTACAGCTGCAAGCCAAGGATTTCCCGGGGTTGTTGGCAACACAAGAAGTTTAGAGAAGGCCTGAAATAGACTCTCCCCTAGATCCTTCAAGGGGCGCATGCTTCTGCCAATACTTTGATTTCAAACTTCTAGGCTTCAGAACTGAGACAATACATTTCTGTTGTATGAAGCCACCCAGTTTGTGGTACTTTGTTGTAGCAATCCTAGGAAGCTACAGGCTCTTTAGCAAACATAATAACGATACCGACAATAACAACCTGTCACATATGTCCAGGAGCCAGCCCTGACATGAGGATGTTCTCAAGAGAGCTGAATAGCTTTCCTAGACTGTACCTCTTGATCCCCAGAACTAGGTCTGTCTGAGCCTCTAGCAAACTTGGATCCATGTGTTTCTCATTAAGCATGTAGATGGCACTATGCCCCTTTTAGAGAAGGATCGTAACTCTGCAATGGGCATGTTCTTTTGTGTTCATGTTCTTAGATCTGAGGAGCCTTAAATAAAAGCAGATGAACAGGACATTCTCTGCCATGCACTAGTAACGATTTGGTAAATTGAATCATATTTTAAGTACTCAGAGGGAGCTTGCTATTTAAATTAAATTCTTTTGCAAAGCAAGTATGACTTTTTCTTTTCACCCCCAAAATCAGATTTTTGGATCTCAGTTTTCCTAAAGTAGGGAGCACAGCTCTGTATTCGATACTATTACAGGGCAAAAAAAAATATTAGATAAATATTTAATATATATTATATAATATATATTACTTGGTGTCAGGTTAAGAGAGACAGGAAAATATTGACCTGCAGGTGTCTTCTGAGACATTATAGGCTGACAAATCTGAAATAATTTGACTAAGTGCTTTTTGCCAGCAGATTTTAAATTGAGAAACAGAGTGAATTTTCTTATATACTTCAAATGTTTGAGATTCTATAAATATAGACCAGTCAATAGATTTGTTTTATAAATGTAATAATAGTAGTGGTAATTTTAGAATATTTTATTTTCATATCCCAGTCACACTTGACTGCTAGGAGCCCATATTTTTCCAAAAAAGGAATTTTCTTGGAATGTTCTGAGAGCTTAGGATAAAACGGGAACCAATTTAATTCAACAAAGAGAAAAGCTAAAGCAGAGGAATTTACAGTTAATTCATGGATTAATCCAGAATATACTGAATAAGTACCATGGGCTTCCACTAGTAGAATCTTTTCAAAGTGTAATTTTTATCCTTATAGAGACAGAGTTGCCTATTAGTGACAGAGCATATCGACAAAGAAAGGGTTAAGTAACAGTTGCAGACAGAGTCAGTGACCGAATACTAAAAATAGTGTGCAAAACAATAAATGCTCTGTGTTAGCGGGGGCTGGAGATACTCCTGGGAAGGGATTCGGTCTGTTGCTCTGATATTCTCTGCAGACATGTCCTTGACTCATTTTGGGGCAATGACCAGTCATGAAGAGTTAAATTATCAGAGTCATGAAGCTTCGGGATGCTTTTGTGTGCACAAACGGGCAAACAAGCATTCATGAGTCCGGCAAACTTTCAAATTTCCAGATTCGGGGAAAAGAAAAGTCTGTGAATTGAAAATCATCCCTCCCGTGAGACTGAGACTGCTTCATGAAGATCGTTGTTTCATTTCAAGCTCATGTGGGAGACTGTTTCCTCGGTTCCAAGGGGCTTTTCCTTCCAAATTCATTGTTAATTCCAACCTGAATGTTCACATTCTCCCCGTAACAAAACATCCTTTACATTTCTAAAGGTTCACACAGGGCAGGGCCCGGGAGGCATTTGCTTATGTGATAAATAAAATATCTAAATTTTCCATAAAGATAAGATCAATATTGTTGATTTCTTTCTTTTTGCCTCTGAGCCCATTTTAGACCTGGGTCCACAAATTATTCGTTGTGAGAACACCATCAACAAACATTAATTCTGTGTTTAACACATCCTTAATTCTTTTCTGAGGATGAAAAGTTTTTAGTTAAAAGAATAATGATGGGCTGGGTGCAGTGGCTCACACCTGTAATCCCAAAACTTTGGGAGGCCGAGGAGGGAGGATCACTTGAGCCCAGGAGTTCGAGACCAGCCTGGGCAACATGGTGAGACCTGGTCTCTACAAAAAATACAAAAATTAGCTGGTTCTGATGACACACGTCTGTAGTCCCAGGTACTCAGGAGGCTGAGGTGGGAGGATCACCTGAGCCTGGGGAAGTTGAGGCTGCAATGAGCTGTGATTGTACCACTGAACTCCAGGCTGGGCCACAGAGCAAGACCCTGCCTCTAAAAAAAGTTAATAATAATAGTAAGTTTTAAACAAGCTCTCAAAGTTGATTCATTCCCTTATTCTTCAGCAAATATATTTCCTGTGCCTCTGTTGTGTCCTGAGCCCCTTGTAACACATGCGAGACCACTTCATAAGCCTTAATAATCCTAGCCTTAATTTTCTATTTTCCCTATTTCATGCTCTTCAACTTTCATTTTCTTATTCCCAGTTTGGTCATGGAGGATGCTGACGTGAAATGAACAGCATGAGTCTATGCACTCGGTTCTTCATCTCTCCCTGTATCTGGATTACCCTACTTAGTAAGCTAAACAACCTCATGCTGTTTTAGAGCCAAAGGAGGGATCAGCCCCATGAAATGAGAGGCCGTGTGCTTTTGTGCAGAAGCAAAGGCTGCGGGCTTCATTAGAGACGGCTGTGAAGGAACCCACGTAGCCGGTGTCACTTATGATACGGCAGGCTCTCCTGGCAAAAGGAAAGTCATTTATAGTTCAGGGCTTCTCCTGGTGGGTTAAATACTGTAAATCCTTAGGAGTAATGCCAGAGCCATAGAATCAATAAAAACCAAAATGACCTTCACTCGGCCTGCCCTCGAAATGGATGATCCCGGAGTGACAGACACCTCGTTGCTACATGGGGGAAATGTAATCTGGCAAAAATGACAAGGATCACTTCTGTGTTACTTTATTCTCTGCCTTTCTCACTTTTAATCAGTTCTGGCAGGGTATGAGATTTTCAGATATGTTTTCAAGTTTAATTTTTAAAAAACCTCATACTTCAGGGTGACATTGGCTATCCAGTGAATCAGGAAATCCCTCAAATCTCTTTTGGGAGCGTGGCAGGCAAAATCAACTGTAACCCTGGACAGCTGCTCTTTGAAGTACTGAATGGGGAGATGGCGAGACAGTCTAGGACTGAGGATGGGCTCACAGGGGAGACAGGAGGGAGAAGCACAGGGGACCCCGAAGTGCAGGAGGCAACCTCCAGATAAAGTACCCAACACTGAGGGCCAGAGAAGAAAGTGCACCAGGGAGTGACAGACGCAGAAAGAACCTCCCCGTGTGATTCCAGTTCTTAGCTTTGTGCCCGTGTAATTTCCCGGGGCTACCATGAAAGTCCCACAACAGGGTGACTTAAAACAACAGAAATGTATTCTCTGACACTTCTGGATGCCTGGAGTCTGAAGGTATTGGCCAGGTCGGTTCCTTCTGGAGGTTCAGAGGGAGGATCTGTGCACTGCGCTTTCCTAACGTCTGGTGGCTCCTGGGCATCCTTTGACTGAGGGCTGCATCACTGCTATCTCTGCCTGTGTCTTTACACGCTGTTCTTCCTCTCTATGTGTCTCCTCTGGGTCTCTGTGTCCAAATTCCTTTCTTATTAGGAAGCCAGTCATTGGATTCAAGGCTCATCCTATTCCTGTGCAACCTCATCTGAACTTGGTTACATCTGCAAAGACCCTATTCTCAGTTAAGGTCTCATTCGCAGGTAGTGGAAGTTAGGACTTCAACGTATCTTTTTTGGGGAACGCAATTCAACCCACAGAAGTGCTTTTATTAAATAACCAAAAAGTATACTTTCAGCTACTGGAATGAAATAACTACTAGTTCCTCAAAGTGCTTTCTCATAGTGAGAAGAAGCACCTGCGATGTTTATTTTAAAAGGCAGATGTTGATGTAGAATCCCTGTGGTGGCACCCATGATCTGCATTTTAACAGTATTTGAGTGATTCTGATGCAGTGATATTATGGGAACCCTACTTTGAGAAACACTGTTTTATGGTACACCTTTACCTCTCCCCAAATTATCAGTGTCTTGTTACTAATTCCCAGATATTTCCTACATTACATAACTTATTTACCCTTGACTCAGTTTTATAATGTGAGGTATAAAACGATTTCTATTGTCAGTCCTAATGCATTATTAATATCATTCATTAATTGCTGGTCTGTGAACTGAAACCTTACTCGGGGAAATCATATGTCACTGTAATCCTTATCCATTTTCCAAATTGCTTGAGATTTATTCAAGTTACAAAAGATATGTTCCTTTGAATTTTAAAAAATGAGCTGCCATTTTGTTTGAAAATATTAGACTGAATCCAATAAAAATATAAGGTTCATCTTGATGACATATTGTTTAGCATAGTGACAATTTTTTTTTTTCTTGAGATGGACTTTTGCTTTTGTTGCCCAGGCTGGTGTGCAATGGTGCAATCTCGGCTCATGGCAACCTCCATCTTCCGGGTTAAGCAATTCTCCTGCCTCAGACTCCACTTAGCTGGAATTACAGGTGCACACCACCACACCTGGCTAATTTTTTTTTTTTTTTGTATTTTTAATAGAGACGGGGTTTCACCATGTTGGCCAGGCTGGTCTCAAACTCCTGGCCTCAAGTGATCCACCTGCTTTGGCCTCCCAGAGTGCTGAGATTACAAGTGTGACCCACCATGCCCAGCCTATAGTAACAATTTTTAACATGATATTTAGAGCATCATTAGGGAACAAGCTAAGAGGCTAAAGCAAACTACTGCTAACCTGAGTTGAGAAGGAGACTTCAAATACGTTTTTCTTCATCTACCCAATGAAGTTAATTACAGAACCTGCTAGTATAGAAGTGCCTAGGAGACAGTCAATACTCAACAAATATTAGCTATCAGCTATTATTTTATTTTGTCATTCAATAATGATAACCTGTGCATTTGGAAAGGATTTTCCCCTCATTTTACAAATTAATACCTAAGAAGCAAGAGGTAACAATAGAAGATAACGCCAGTGTTACCTTTTCTTCCTATTGCCTTCCAGATGTTTCTGAATAATGAGGCCAGAGATACTAAAGACTATTTGAAGTACTAAATACTTTAAATAGGATTTAGTAATGTTAGCAAGGGGCATATATTAAAACCTTTTATGCAGACATGTATTAAATGTTCCTCTGTAGCAAATATTTGCACTCTGGATAATCCTTTTCTCATTTTTCATTGTGAACAAAAAGAAACCAGAGTATTCTTTGTCTCCATTTATTAAACTGTTAATATTTGTAATTGAAACTTAAGAATCTTGTACAGTGGTTCCATTTAAGTACCATGACACTATTTAAAGTCTTATTTACATAGACCCCTTCTTTGGTTTTATATACATAGTGACCTCTATAGTTACACATCATGTATACACATGTATCTATCACAATATATACACGCCTTTGGAGGTGTTCAGGATGAATGTAATTTTACAGCCTTTAAAAAAGAAGGATCTCCCCAAGGCCAAATAATTCTGTGTTGCCTCTAGAATTTTGGTCTTTTAATTTGCACAAACAGAGCTGTGGGAATGGAATGACCTCAATGTAGCTCCATGGCTTTCCTTTGGGTTTTTATTTATTATTTTCTAATTCTTGATAATTGGTAGATTTTTTTTTTTTAGTCTTTGGGAATGTTCTTTGGAGGAGTTACACAGGTAACAAGCAACATCCATACTTAGTGGTGGATTATTTTCCAGTAATGCATGACTACTCCACAAAGAAAATATTTTTCCCCAAATCCCAGTCCTGCTATTACCATGAGTTTTAAGTTTCTCCCAGTTGCCATTTAACCATTCTTTACCTTTATGATACCTACAAGCAACTGAGTGGGTACTACCTTCTGGAGAAATGAGAATTTTCTCATGATTTAGATCTTTTAGCAAATGTAGAAATTAGGCCGGTGCAGTGGCTCATGCCTGTAATCCCAGCACTTTGGGAGGGTGAGGCAGGCGGATCACCTGAGATCGGGAGTCTGAGACCAGCCTGACCAACACGGAGAAACCTTGTCTTTACTAAAAATACAAAATTAGCTGGGTGTGGTGACACATGCCTATAATCCCAGCTACTTGGGAGGCTGAAGCAGGAGAATTGCTTGAACCCGGGAGGTGGAGGTTGAGGTAAGCCGAGACTGTGCCACTGCACTCCAGCCTGGGCAAAAAGAGCAAAACTCTGTCAAAAAAAAAGAAAGAAAGAAAGAAAGAAAGAAAGAAAGAAAGAAAAGGAAAGTATGCAGGTTGCAAACTTAACAAGTTGTGCAGATATTAGTTTCCATAGATCATTCTTCTTAGAAAATTTAGAGCCAAAGTACTACTCTTTCACTCCATTTCAGCTCACTTTTATTTTACTACTTTGACCTACAAAGATCATCCCCCTCCACCCTTTTGATCTTTTCATGCATTCCTGTTTTCAGAGTTCCAATATAACAATGACCCTGAGTTGCAAAATATTCACATTCAACTTATTTTCTCTTTAGCGGTAAATTTCCTGAGGCTTTATCCCTGACTATCACAGGCCCCGAGTGAGTAGTCAAAGAGATAAGTTACATCACGTAACTTATGAATGACAGCGAGTATTAGGAAGGGAGTGATTGGGAAAGAAAACTCCTAAAATAGGCAGTGTGCAATGGCTCACGCCTGTAATCCCATCACTTCGGGAGGTGGAGGCGGGCAAGTTGCTGAGCTCAGGAGTTCAAGACCAGCCTGGACAACACGGCAAAACTCTGTCTCTATAAAAATATAAAAATTAGCTGGGTGTGGTGGCACACACCTGTAGTCTTAGCTACTTGGGGGGCTGAGGCCGGAGGACTGCTTGAGCCCGGGAGGTTGAGGCTGCACTGAGCCGTGTTTGCGCCACTTCACTCTAGCCTGGGTGACAGAGCAAGACCCTGTCTCTTAAAAAAAAAAAAAAAGAAAACTCCTAAAATAACACTCCTTCACACTGAACCCACGGTAATAGCCTTTAACTAACTTATTCAGCGTTTACCCAGCTAGGTCAATGGCTAGAGCACAATGCCTCATTTCAGACAGAGATTATGGCCTAACTCCCTTCTCCGGCTATGGGCAATGAAAAGATAGAAAGCTGACAGCTTGATATTAGGGCCATTTCCAAAACATTAGCCATCTCCCACCATGACTCAGTCCCTAATTCAGCCTCGAGTATGTGACAGAGAAACCAGTTCCTGGGTGGACTCTCCTCAAGGCATTTTACATGGGTTTACTACGGACTTCTAAAATTCATGAAATTTCTTCTGGCCACTCGGACTCCATTTCCTTATCTGTAAAATTCAGGATTGTTATCTGGATTAAATGAATGAATATATTCATTCACGGAAGATGGTTAGGTCTCAGCAGAGGCTGGCCATCACCAGTACGGTTTCTCAGAGCACACTTGCCCTCAATGGAATGCTGTCATGATGGAGCCCTTGGGAAAAATGGACCACGGCTGGTCAGAAAACCTCAGGAGCAAATATGGCATAATTATTGAATCTGGTAGATGCAGTAACTCTCTGCAGGAGTGGCGAGAACTCAAGGATGTCACTTGGCGTAGAGGGAGGCAAGCAGAGGGAGCCAGGAGTTTCTGCTCTCTGCAGAGATGGTGCTGGCAAGCAGGATTCGCCACCTCTGCTCCTGGAGCAGTGGGTTCTCAGTCCCTGTTTGCATTGGGTGCTGTTTGTGGGTTCCCCCAAACTCTCTGGTGTCAGTCACACCCAGAAGCAGATTAGGAATCTCAGGTAATTAGTAATCCCTGGAGATTACTAGGAATTGACTAATTAGTAATCCCTGGAAGAGGCTGTGATTATCTCCCACATCTGTGGCCCAAAAGTGAGATTTTTACCGTCTAAGTGTGATTTCTATTTTTTAAAATGATCATTGCTAAGGAAGAACCTCAATCGCAATGCTCATGAAAAGAAATCGACTGAAATGCAGAGACAACAGGTAAACAAGTGAAAGGAGGCGGCAGCAATCACTAGGGCGGAAAGTCTTAACGTGCGCGAATCACCTTCGTCCAGACTTATCGTGTGCCCTCGAAGGTCATGGAATGCCTTAGGTGTTTCATGAGATGGACGACCTGGCAGATGGCACAGGCGTGAAGAGGAAGGAAAATGGGTGTGAATGTTCACAGGTGCCTCACTGTGTACTAGGCCTAGTTCTGAGGGCTTTCTGTGTCTTCTCCCATTGGATATTATTATTTAAATGTAGATCTGATTAATTTGAAAAACACAGCTCACTACCCTTTTAAGTATATCATGAATTACGCCTGTAATCTCAGCACTTTGGGAGGCCAAGAGGATCACGTGAGGTCGGGAGATTGAGACCAGCCTGGCCAACATGGTGAAACCCCATCTCTGCCTAAAATACAAAAATTAGCCCAGTGTGGTGGCGCACACCTGTAATCCCAGCTACTTGGGAGGCTGAGGCAGCAGAATCGCTTGAACCCAGGGGATGGAGGTTGTGGTGAGCCGAGACTGAGCCACTGCACTCCAGCCTCGGCGAAAGAGGGAGACTCCACCTCAAAGAAGAAAAACAAAAGAAAAAAATATGTGTATCATGAATTAAATGTACTATCTTTGTTACCAGCCCTGGCAGCTCGTCCTGACTCTGCCCTCACCCCTAACCAGGATGTGAATTTAGATGAAATAAAATTTACAGTTTTATTTGACGATGGACCTTTCCTCAACAGGTGCTATTTACTGCATCCTACAGATGAGAATATTGAGGCTTCAATACACGAAAATCCCTGCCAATGAGTCAGAGCTGCCATGTGAACCAAAATCCGGGTCTTTTGAAGAGTTCTCTCTAAAGAGCTCTGTATCATTTCTCTGCATAAGAAATGAGGGCAAATATGTTGGTTCAAAGGCTCAGGGGATGCTGAGGTTGGTGGCTGCAGATTTGTTTCTGAACAGGGTGAAAGTAGAAGGAGGTGTAAAAATTCTTTCCTCCTTGTGGTACCTCCTTTCCAGTGGTAGATATTTAACCCACCACTTATAAGGGTTTCTATGAGCCTTTATTTTACTAAGATATCATAAAACAAATTCAAAAGAACCTCCTAGAAGCATTAGCATCTGTGATCCCCAATGTATTCACACTCTGGATTTATATATTTTTTTAATTCTTAAGAGAATGAAGTTTTGGAATGTAATAATAGTGTGAGTGGTAAGTCTGCTTCACAAATGATTTTTTTCCTTCTGTAAACATAAATTCAATGATTTTGGATTTTGATTACTTTCCCTAAAACATGCTCACATTTACTTTCTTTGTTTTTACTTTTTTTGTTGTTGTTGTGGAGAAAGCAGATATTCCACGACCTGTCTTTCATAGAAGGTCACTATATTGAGCACCAACCCTTCATTCATATTTCTGAAAGATTCTCCATCCTGGGAAGAGCAACAAATTAAAAAACCGCTACTGATGTGCAGATATTTTACAGTGCAATCCAGTGAGACTCTGCAATTTTCATACTGAGAAGTAAAATATGACCTAGACAAGACCCAGACACAGGCTAATGAGAAGACTACGGGGCTTTAAAATTATTGCCTTGATCATGGAAAGGAACATGAGAAATCACTGGCATCCACAACTCAGGATGGTCTTTGGGGGCAATCAGTGTTTGAGAGAATCAAAGAACATCTGGAAATCAGCATATTTTGAGCTACTTCACACCCTGCTTGGTTCATATTTCAACAGCTCTATGTACTAAGGCAGTTATACGGCCCTGAGAGAAGCAGCCTGGATTTATCCTTTGGGATTAAACAATTTCAGCAAAGCTAGCAGGAGAATAACAGGAGGTAATCCCCCCTCACTGCACTCTAAATGCTACACCTGCGGCTCTGGTGTGTCATGGCTCGTTTTAACCTGCCTCAACATTTTCCCAGCATCTACCAGCAAGATGCTTTGCAGGGCATTTTACTCACAAAAATGACTATCCAATCTACATAAGAAAATGTCCAACTAACACTTCCTGGGCTTCTGCCCAAGTAAAGATTGACGCACTTCTCTCTGACTCTCCTCTCTGCACCCTTTATGCTGCGGATGACCAAACAAGAAGGAAAAAAAAATCACAACAGTGAAGAGAGCAGGGTCTTTCAGTAAGATAGGAAGAGAACGATGCGGTAATTTAACAGATGGTGCTGATTTTGGCACAGATGTTCTCCCTTAAGTTCAGATAATAACTCTGGAGTCTCTATAAGATAGCTGATTCCCAAAGGGTCTTTATTTCAGAAACATTCAGTTCAAATCCACACACGTATCAAGCAACAGATAGCTTGCAAAGTGTCTTGGTTTTCATCTCACAAGAACTCAAGAATCACCCCACTGTTAGGTCCTGATTCTTTCAGAACTGTATATTCCAAAACAGCGTTTAAGGGACATGTTATGTCAACTCTTTATCCTATTAGATGTCAAACCTAAAAGACTGTAAAGTTGCCTCTGAAGTGCCCCAGATTGTCTAAGGAACACATTATGTGTGTTATTCATAAAGGTCTCTATACCTTTTTGAATATGTTTGTGATTGTAACTGATACTACTTGGCAAGGATTATATATCAAGGTGTACCACCCAGTGTGGCTTGGAGACTCCTGGAAAAAGATCCCAGGAGGGTACACGATTTACATTGTCCACTTCCTATAAGGGTTTGTGGACATTCAGCATATCCTATCCACCTGAATTCGAAGGGCTTTTTCCTGCTTTTGTATGGTAGTATCCTCTCTATCACCTTATCTCCATAGGGACTTCTTTCTGGTCCTGTTTTCTTCCCTTTACAGCGTTGTTGCCCTCCAGGGGGCAGAACCACTATGGTTTCGGTAAGGATAAGACAACTCACTCTTAAGTACTTTCCAGATTATGCTTAGTAGTAACCCTTTGGGCCACAGCACATTCCTGGACTGAGAGTCACGGACCAAGCCCATGGATAATAACTGCATGTACTTCTACCTCTGAAGGGTTAGTTACAATCACAGTATTAATAAATAGCTGCATTTGCATGGTGTCTAACAGTTTGACTGACTTCACATACCTTTAATCATCCAGTCACCATCAATTACCTATAAATTAGGTACAAATATTAATATTACTCTTTTTATAGATGAAGACTCTGGGGCTTAGGGAGGGGAAGTAAAGGGCAGAATTTAACGCTGGATTTCCGATGGAAGGTCCAGGGCTGGCTCTAGAACATTACACCCGATGTGCTCAGGAAGACACTCCAGCAAGGGCTCTAGGGCTGACTGTTTATTCTCTAGGTCCCAGACCTGTGCTTCTCAAACCTGGTTGTGCTTTGGCACCACCTGAAGGGCTTGTTAACACAGTTTCCGGGCCCCACTCGGAGTTTCAGATTCCGTAGGTCTGGAATGGGGCTTGAGAACTCAATGTCTAACAAGTTGCCAGGGAATGCTGATGCTGTTGTCCCGGGAACCATAATGTGAAGGTCACTGTTTCAGAATCTAGGACAGTGGTCCTTCATTTTACTTTCACACTAACATTACATGGCATGCTTTAAACATCTATGCTGATACCTGCACTCTACTTTAGAAAGATTTGCTTATTGTAGGGAAGACCCACGGCACACTGTTATTTTCTGATGTTCCCCAGGTGGTTGTAATGTACAGCTGAGGTTGGAAGTCACTGTTTTAAGGCAGGGGCCAGCAAATGGTGGTCTCCAGCTGGCTGCTTCTTTGTAAATAAATGTTAGTGAAGCACAGCCATGCTCATGTGTTTATGCATGTCTACGGCTGCGTTCACGATAGAATGTCAGAGTTGAGTGACTGTGACAGAGACCATTGGGTTGCAAAGCCTAACATATTACTCTCTGGCTCTTTATAGATAATAAAAACAATATAGAGGAACTACAGAAGATACCCTATACCTTCCGAGTTTCAAGAAATCTTTCCAAATCTTGATAAAGGCAATGTGGGGAGCATCAGAAAACAGAAAGAGGTTGAGCTCTTCTATAAGGCGCTTGACTCGAAGTTGTGATTTCCTTTTTTTGAAATGACCTTTCTTTCTCCTTCTCTGCTCCCTGTACACCCATTCTCCTTTCCCATTATCCTAACAGTTGCACAGGCTTCTCCATTATGCATTTGGACTTGGCTTCACTGGCTATCTTCACTGCATGCTCCCCTACACATGAGCAGCCTGTTGCAGTGGATAGGGAATGGTAGTTGGAGTCAGAGGATCTGCACTTGAATCCTACCTGTGCTACTTAGCTGTGCAATCCCAGGGAAACTTACTTAGCTTCCATGGACTTCAGTTTCCTGATTAGTAAGAGACAGAATGCCCTACTCCTAGGGTTATTGCAGGGATTAAGACAGATGAGTTGAAGTGTATTGCAAACTGCCCAATGTCTTACGCATTTCATTTACTACTTTGGCCACAAGTTCTCAGGAAAATGTACGAAGTGCAACTAAAGGACAATGCACTGATGCACTGATTTCCTTTTGGGATTCACCAGGAAGGGATAGGAACTGTACATCTTCTAAAATTGGGTTTATTTTAGCTTGACAAGAGGGGAAAAATGCAAACTTTCTTAAGCCGCTGTTTTTATGGCTGACTGGAATCCCAGGATTAGCACAGAGAGCTTGCACACTCAGATGCTGGCCATAAGATGCCGTACAGCAGTGGCCATTAGTGAGATTTATAGCCATGACTGCATCTAATTTATAATCTCGAAAAGGGCAAAATATGAGTCGAGAAACTATCTTTACCTAAAACTTCAAAGTTAGAAATGAAGTGGAAGAAATTTGTAGTAAAAAATTAAGGGAGGCCCTGAGTATTTTACAGCTAACTTTGGTGGCTCACAAGACTTCCTGGCTCAGCGCTATATTGAGGGAAATGTATACCGATATTAATTCATAAAGCAGATGAAGACCCTGGAATCCTTTCCCATCCCTGATGCACAGACCAATTTCGTCTCTAAATCCCTCATCTATCGCCCCTGGGAAAATTTTGTCATGTACAGAATCCTCACAATGATTTCCAGAAACTTCATGTAAACATACAGAGAAAAGAAAATGTTAACCTCTCTCATAACTCACAGGCAGTGGCCAAAGAGGAAAGTGTCTTTCTTGTAAACAGAGATCCTCACTTCTGTTACTTCTCTTGCAATCTCCTGACATCAAATTCACTCATAGCAAAACTCATTACTGGTCAATTCAGTCAAAACCACCAAACTGATTTTGTTTATAAAAAATTCCAGAACATTACAAGGAAACAAAAACCTTTTCGAAAAATAATCTACTTCTAGCAACAATTCGACACAAGGGCATCATTATTTCTATGCAGCTATCATAAGATTTTAAATCACATGTTTTGAGCTCTGCTCATAAGGCAGATTAGCTGCATTTTGGTATCTCCATGCCAGAGACCAACAGCTGAGCCAGCCCCACACCACAGAGAATAAACTGGCAACAAAAACTATGTACAGAGAGATTAGGCAAAGACTTCACATTTTCCATTTTGATAAAAACTTGCAAGAATATAATGTGAACAATCTGTCAGACCCAAGACTGCTAGTATCTTTTTGTTTGTTCTTTTATTCCCCCTACTTGGAACTTTCACGATTTATCACCATTGCAGATCTAGAAGTACCATTTGAATAAGATTAGGTGATGGCTAATTACTACAGTTCAGCTTAATTCAGCTGCCATCCATGGGCCTTGTTAAAGCCCTCAGTGACCAACTTCTTGGCCTCATAAGCACTTACTGGAAGAAACCAAAGCCAGAAAAGGATGAGAAAAGGGGCCCAAAAGAATTATAAAAGAAAAAACAAATTTTAAAATATCAGATAATAGTAAAAGGAAAGTCCAGTTTCCAGAACCTGTTTGGGGAGATCCTTTCAGCCTACTCTTATCCACCTCTCCCTTCTTTAATTCCTGCTGCACAAAGTGTTACTGTCTCATAGTTTGCAATGACTGAATCTCAGATGGAGAACAGAGATAAAATCTTACATGACTCTAGATTTCTCCATCCCTTATCGACGAGAACAAAAAAAGAGAGAGAAGAGCCCATGCTCTTAGTTTACGAACTCTTTGATATAATCCAAAATTGGCTTAATATCTGTATTCCAAATGCTTAAAACTTTCCCTGAGGGAGAAGTCTGTTGCTTGAAAAAGACTGACAATCAAATTAATTTACCTTTCACCTAAGTAGTGATCCTTGCTTTCCATCTTGCCTAAAAATCTTTGTGTTCCCAGGTTTGACTCACAATGTTCATGCTAGGACCCTTTCTCATACTATTTAGAAAGGCATTAATTTATAAAGGGACCATTTTAGGTGGACACTCAGGCAACTTGAGTTCCAACAACTTGACAGAAAAATGCTGCTATCCATGGACAAGGATGAACCTCTCTTTGTTCTTATCTGTGCCTACAATGCAGATAGATCACTTCTGGGCCCTCTGCCTGGCTCCATGTAACCACACGGCTGCTAAAAATCTGCCTGGGATTAGGGGCGTACACTGGACTATGGAACCAACTAAAAATATGGGCTCAGATGGTCAGCAAACACTCAACCCTGGCCTCATTTAGGGGTTGCTGTACACCAGGGATGGGGAAACTTCTTCTCTGAAAGGATAGGTAGTATTGTCTTAGGCTTTGCAGGCCATAGTGTCTCTATCACAATGAATAAGTGCTGCTATTGTACTGTCAGTACAGCGTTAGACAATATCTAAATGAATGAGCAGGGCTGTGTTCCAATAAAGCTCTATATATTAAAATAGGTGGCTTGGCCCGTGGGTCATAGTTTGCTGATTGCTGCAAAGAAACTTGTCTGACTAGCTGACCCCAACTCATACAGCATCTGGTTTACCTATTTTACTAGTCCCCATCCTAAAAACCATTGCATACAGTTTCTTAAGTCTGCCAGTTAGAGTTGATGTAGAACCCCCCAAATCAATCTAAAATGTGATAGAAGAAGGAGGCACATTTTTTAAATAATTGGAGGGAGGCCCAATTTCTGAGATCAGAGGACGATACTAAACTCGTAGAACAGCCTTGTACAGCTATATCAATGTAACAATCAGCCTCTTAAGAAAACCACATAAAAGGACAGCAACCGACCCAACAAACCCACCAGATCTTGTAACCAGAGCTGTTTGAAATAGGCTAAGGTCTCAAGATGTACACAGGTGAATATGCAGTTTCTCCTCTGCACCTTTCTGAGATTACACGGGGAAAAGCATGGAGCACAGAGCTCATTGCATATTGACTATCATCATCCACCTTTAACAGACAAGGATTTGAGCCGTGCTTCTCTTAGCATGATGTGCCTACGAATCACCTGGGATCTTGCTGAAATGCAGATTCTGCTGCTGCAGGCCTGGGGTGGGACCTGTGACTCTTCATTTTTAATAGGTGTCCAGGTGATACTGATGCTGCCAGTTTAAGAATTGCATTTTGATAAACAAGGACTTGGGGAAGTGGCTAGCAACCTTGGCTGCACACCAAGGACATGCCCAGGAAGCTTTCTAAATACAGATGCTGGGTCAGTCCCAAGCCAAATAGATCAACATCTGTAAAGACGAGGCCCAGGCATCCGTATTTATTAACGTTCCCCAGGTAAATTTCATGTACAGTTAAGATCGAGAATTGCTGAGTTAGAGGCTCAGAGAAATTAACTGACTCGCCCAAGGTCACTTGGCCAGTGGCCAAGCAGGGACTTTAAACAGGATAAAAATTTTGATGGCCCCATGATCTTTGAAAATGATTCTAAAAATTATTACTAGGCAAGCATAACATAGGCAAGGATTGCATCGTTTCCAGAAGAAATGCTAAAGTGAGAGAGAGAAGATGAGGAAAGGCGGGATTAAACTTATTCAGGGAGTTCCCAGTCCTGATCGAGGGAACACAGAGAAAGCAGGCAGCACAGCCGCTCTGTCCCAGTGTGAAATTCCCTTTCAAGGATCATTGTTTCTTCATGAAAGTAACATGGTAGGAGCCTCTTGGAAGGCATATTCAAGTTCAGCAATGTGCAGTACCTTGAGCTTCTTTGATGAATCACCACATGATGAAACTTTAGAGGCTGAGTAATCACATTTGGCTTCCTTTCTGCCTCTTGGGAGGTTCAAAAAGTCATATTTATGGGAATGGGTAAAATTACTGACCCAGGGATTTTTTTTTTTTGTCCCAAATAGGACCAAGGTAAGAGAAGAGGAGGAGGAGGGGGAGGAGGAGGAGAAGAAGAAAAGCAATATTGGGAAATTATCAGACAACCCGAGATTTTCTGAGTCTCCTAAACGCGTTCAATCTCATGTTGTGAATGGAGGTCCATTTTTATCTGGAAAAACATGAATTTCAATTACATTTACACAATTGTTCAACCACAGTTTTCAAGATCAGATACATTTTCTCATTGTCTGCAGAGCCTGTGGAGAATAAACCTCCCCCCCCGGGATGAAGACCTTGGTTGTGTAATTTGGGACATGCTACCTCAAAGGGAAAATGAAAGCGTGATTCTCTCTTGAGGAAGGAATTGGACGTCTCCCAGACTAAGCAAATGGCAGCTGCAGACGGTACTGCGAGGCACAGATCCGCTGCTGGGAACAACATCCTTCGAGGTGGAGGATGTGAGGGGCCCAGGGTGTGGTGGGCCCTGGGAACACTGTGAGCTCATGTGAAAATTCCTAACGTTGAACATGCAGGGAGAACCCAGCGTTTTGCCAAATGTTTTCAGGAGCTTAAATTTTAAGCATCATTTTTCTGCATTTCTGTTCTTTTTGGATATTCTTGAGGACATTTTTGTTTCTTTATTTTGTCCCTCTCTGGTTCCATTTTGGGTAAGAAAGAAATACAAATCTTACCCTAAAAGATATTAACCAGCTCTTTCTAAAGGGAAATAAAGCTGAGAGCTCCAGTGACGGTGGGAAGCGTCTCACCAACTCTATTTCAGTCCCCTGGGGTTCTTCCTCAGGAGCTCCAGAGTTCATGGGGACCCATTGGTCAATGCTCAGAGGGCTCACAGCAAACACATTTCACATTCACACAGAAGCTTACAGTCCTGTCGCTCAAAGGGACTGCAGGGCTTCTGCAGTTCACCCCTCATTTTAACGATGAGCAAACAAATGCTCAGTGATGGGCAGTGACCTGTCCAAGGTCACACAGTGATGCAGGGGCCGCAGTGGGACTAGAGCCAGGGCTCCCGGCTCCCCAGCCAGCATCTCCTCCCACAGCAGGCTGCCCACTTCCCTAGCGGATGCGGAGCAACGGACTGGAATGAGCCCCCTTTCCTTTCCCTGAAATACTCAGTGCAGTGACTAACATAGGGTTCAGAAACACTATTTGTTTGTTCATAATTTATATACAATTGCTTCCTAGAAAGACTTGCAGGAGGCAGGGCCATGCTGCTGGCTGTTGTTGGGGGTCTCTCTTCAAGTCTGCTCCTGACAAACACAGAACAGTGATGTCAGATGGCAGCTGACATGAGTGAGACCAACGACAGAACATCCAGAAAGCAAAGCTTTGATCCAGCATCCCCGAGAAGTCTTTGTGTGGCTTTTCCCTCTCTCCATTGGAAACCTCGCTTTAGGGTGAATCCTTCCATGCATGAGCCACAGAGTCATTCTACATGTCTAAGAGTAGTCCTTCTTCGGAGAAACATACATTGAACACACTGGCATTGGGCATGGAAAGATGGAAAAGTTAGGTTCTCAAAGGCAGTGGCAGTCCACTTAGCATGTGAGGCAGTATCTACCAGGACCACAGGCGAACTTGTTAAAAATACAGATTTGCTGTCCCCCGTCTCCCCGTGGCTGACTTAGTGTGGCCCTGGGTTGGCCCTTGGGAATCAGTATTTTAATAAGTTTCTCATGTAAATGATCTGAGTCCCACATATTGTGAATGCTGGTCTAATGTGCAGAGGAATCCTTTGAGACAATGGCCACAGATCCTTCTCTACGGTTAGCTTTGTAGGCAATCCCCAGGAAGCAGGAAAGATCGCCCTTTCCTATTTTCTCTCCCAACAAAATCAGGGCTAAGGGTGAGGAAGCATGCTTGGATGAAGAAGGCAGTTTTACCATCTCCAGGTGTGCAATGTGGCCCTGTTTCTTCTCCTAGGAAATCTCTCAGCTAAACTCCTGCCCTAAGAAAAGGAGGCACTGAAGCTGTTCAAGGAAGGAGAAAACTAGGTGAAACTCTTTGCACTTAGATTCCATTTTATAAGACGTGGTGATAGTTTTTTTACTGGGTATCACACTTCCTGTTAATAAAGTGAAAAAACAAATACGAAAAACCTCTCACAAAAATACTCCAACTCACTCATTTGGAATCTGTATTTTCAGTCAATGTGACTACCTCAGTGTTACTGTAAAAGTGAAACTCTTGAAAAGGGGACTGGGGTCAGAGTAAAGTGTCAGTTCGTGAGTAGACATTCCTCCAAGTGCTTGGCATTTTTAGAATGTTTTGCTTTCGTTTTTTGACCCTGACTGCAGTAAATGAACCGTGATATGAAAACACCGTTTTTCTTGTGTTGTGGCCTAGCATTTCCTGAGAGAAGCCACAGCTGTGAGGTAGCAATGTGGGACATGGTGAGTGCAGCGGAGACAGAAGAGCTGGGAAAGAGATGCAAAAGGCCCAGAAAAGGGAGAAGAGAAAAGCATCTGCAATGAGATGCTCTGTGATTAATCATCTCCATGAAATTCCAAGTCTCCAAGTCCCATCCGCCATGCAGTTTGCTGACACAGAGGAGAAAAAGCGCTTCCACAAACACACGACTAGTAAAACCGTTACAGCCACGTGAATAGCCAGGTTCCAGCAGGAGGCAGTGGCCCTTATTTTTAAAATTATGCATGAAATCATGCATGTGGAGAAAAAGATAACAAATTCCCCTCTCTATGCCTTGGAATACGGGAGTCCCAAAAATATCCTGAGAATATTTTCTGTCTCATGTTGGTGCTGATAGACGCTAAACTACCAACATATTTAGCTGTCAAAGTCCCTTGAGAACGTTATTGTTGATAAACTATCACTGGGGGAGCTGGAGGTAGACTCTCCTTTTCCCACGCTTGCATTTCTATAATAGATGGTCTCATAGGAGGAGGAAACAAGTGACTCTGACTGCATTTTTCTTACTCACAGAGCGCCTGTGTTTGCAAGCTGGAAAGACTCCTCGAAATCTCCTTTACCTTCACTCACCTGCGTTGCTTCCTGCCGTTTAACTAAAAGAAGAAAGGTTCAAGGACTCACTAAAGTTGCCAGCACATTTTCTGTGTTTTCACTACAAAGTGACAACATGTAGGCCATAGAATTCCTCTGGACAGCTAATTTTAAATGAGTTTGGATGAAAAGGATAGTCAATGTAGGTTTATTGATGGTAACAAACTGACCATCTTGTGATAGCTGGGGAGGCTGTATTTATGTGGGGGCAGACTTTTGCTGTGAACCTAAAACTGCTCTAAAAAAATAAAGTCTATCAGAAAAAAAGGATCCATCATGTTTGTGAAAGTGGACAGTGGATCCAAGGAGTCTGATTCTACTTTTTTTATTTGTGATTATAATTTTGTGAAATAATTTTATTTCTGTTCCAGAAATAAAAAACCTAGGTCTTGTTCTGGCTCCTTATCTCTGTGCTTCTGATCTGCTGTCCTTGTGCCATAAATCTTAACTTTGTGCCTCTGTTTCTCCTATTACTTTAAGAGGAGAGGAGTCAAGATGAGGGAAGATAAATAAGGTAAGATAATTCTCTATTTTGGAATTTATGTGCCTATGTGTGTGTGTGTGTGTGTGTGTGCGCGCACGCACAAGCACACCAAAAATTCCTTATCTTAGTGGAAGAAAATATAATTTAACACAGCCAAAGTGATTTCAGTTATTTCATCTTTCTGGATTCTAGTGTTCTCACTGGTAAAGTGAGGGCATGGAGATGGATGTGAACATCCCTTCCAACTCTAAGCATCCCTGAATGTAGAGCAAATGTCTGGAAATGTTTGGAATTGATTGTCCCTGGTAGTAATGGCCAATCTACATGCCAGGCTCGATGCTATCTTACTGGGTTCCCCATGTGACCACCACAAGGGTGCGTCTTTGAGGGAAGGACGTCATGGTCAGAGCTTCTAGGGATCAGGCTCTGGTCTCACTGTCGTCTCATTGTCGTCTTGCTTTGCTTACCCAAACAAGCTATCTTGCTTTTAGACTTGGCCTGAGCCAGCTCAAAGCCAAACACGGTAAACCAAAGAGCTCTTTGGGCCACACGGATCACAAGGGTTGGAAAAGGGGCTGACCTCAGTCCAAGAAAATGCAATTATTTGAACCCAGAAGACAAAAATATGTAATAGGGATTTTAACCAAAAGCCAGTAATCCTGGAGGGGCTTTTTTACAATTCTCACGAGCCTTTTAAATAACTTGTGTTGAAAGCTTCTTACTGTTTTAAATCAACGGAGCCATAGCCCTTACTCCTAATCATCAGTTCAACCAAAAATAATTCACTTGGTATCTTGATATTATACTATTAGTATGTAGGAAGTGCTTACAAAATGAGGAGCTTGAAGCCCAAATTCCCGTGGTAGCAGTCTTTGAGAATATAACAGTGATTTAATGAAAAGCAAACTCAGGTGCATCGTTGATTTAATGTTCTGGGAACACACAATAGTTACTGGCATCCAGACTGACTGCCTCTGCCCTGCCTTTCACCAAGTTCCTTTCTTTACTCCTCTTGGAGTGAGCACAAATGAGTGAGCCGTGTTCTTCTCCAGGCTTCATCACAGAATTCTGTGAAGTTGCTCTGGGCACTAAAAATAGTTCTGGTGTCAGAAAGGAACGTATCTTTTTTCTTTCTTCTCTTCTCCCCTTCCTCCTTTCTCCCTCTCTCCCTCCTCTCCTCCCTTCTTTCCCTTTTCTTGTCCCCAGAGGAGCTTATGAAAGTACTGTGGACGACAAAGAAGAGACAAAATAGCAGTAAACCCCTAAAATGCCCCTTCACCTCTTGTTTGACCTTCGATGGCAGCAGAAACATCACAGACACCAAGAGGATTCTAACGTTAGGCCCCTGGGAACAGAACATTCAGCCCCGGGAGTCTCTTCAAGAGAAACATCAAATTACTGGTTCCAGTTGTTTCAAGCTTTACAAATGAGATATAGGATGTGAAAACCCTTTGTCTATCCTCACACACATCACGAACGTGGTGTATCCTTACTGGTATTTGGTGAATACTACAGGCTGCCAAGCAGATTCTGCTTCAATCTGGAACTATGCTGCATTTTCTGAGATAGGACAATGGGTGGACCTAAATCTAGAACAGAAATTAAAAAAACAAAACCCAGGTCTTGTTCTGGTTCCTTGGTCCTCATCTCTGTGCCTCTTATCTGCTATGTTTGTGCCATAACTCTTAACTTTGTGCCTCTGTTTCTCTTATTCTTTTAAAAGGGGAGGTGTCAAGATGAGGGAAGATAAAAATAGCCGCAAGATTCTTCTTGTGGCTGTCCTTCCCCATAGTCAAACCTACTCTCGAAGAGCTGATCATTTTACAGTTCAATAACAGTTGGTACCTTGTCCCTGTGTTCACCTTCAAGGGAGTTTTTTTTAAAAAGGCTATTTCAAATGCTGTTCACCTTCACATTCAATTCAATCACCTATTTTGGGTTTTTCATGTCCTCTACCAGTATTTCTACCTTGTCTGGCTTGAATTTTTTTTTTTTTTTAAGGCTTTCAGAGGCGTTCCCTGGTGGTGACATGAGGCCACAGGCATGTATGCTGCTCTCAGAAATGAGTCACTGGAGAGGCCATGGGTCCCCTGTCTCTCTGTATGCCATCATTCCTCTAGGTTATTTTCATCCACCATTTAGCTGCATCCTTCCCGAATACCTTCATATAACTTGAATCCCTTATCAGCTTCCCAAATGTTCACCCTGGGACTTTTCCTTGTCATCTTGCTATGTGGCTGTAACTTGGAGAGAAGCTCCGGTGTTAACTTTATTCGACAACAATGCCGGGAGCCAGCATTAGCTTGCAGTTCTCTTCTAGTCCTCAGTGACTAGTCCTAAATGTGCCAAGAAAAGCTTTATTTAGTAGCTTTAGCTCATCTTAAATGCTGCAGCATGAAGCCATATCAGCCACTTCCTGTAAAGACTAGGGCTGGGGTAAGGGTGTTTATCTACAGGCTTTGAGTTAAAGAGTCATTGAATAAATGCAAAATCTTCTAAAAAATCTACTTGAAATCCTACCGAATAATTTAAATCATGGTACTTAAATGTTCTTGAGATTTTTTTATTTGTTAAAGTTGAGGGTTCAAGTGCAATCTTGTTACATGAATATATTGCATAGTGATGAAATCTGGGTTTTTAGTGTAATTATGCCATGAATATTGTACATCGTATTGTACCCATTACATTCTCATCCCTTGACACCCCTCCCACCCTCCTACCCTTTCCCTCCAGTGCCTACTAGTCCACACTCTATGTCCACGTGCACACATTATTCAGCTCCCACTGAGAGTTGAGAATATGTGGCATTTGACTTTGTATTTATTAATATGATTAATAATAGCTAAGCTTAATCTATGATTGTTATTGCTATTACTATCACTGGTGTTAAGAATATTGAGGCTGAGTACAGACAGTGGCTGAGCTAGGAGCTTTATGCACACTGGCTTCTATCATCATTACAAACAACATTTCACAGATCCGAAAATGAGATGAGATTTGGTAATTAGCACACAATCACATAGTCAGGAGTTTGAACTTGGCTTGTGTGCTTGCAAAGCTTTGAATTTGGCATTTATGCTGCGCCATGTGCAAATTAAAAGGGGCTGTGCATCTGGTGGGCTGGGGCGGGCTCCATTCACGGGTTAGGAGGGATGAGAAGAGGAAGTTAAGGGAGTCACATCCCTAGACTGTGTGGAGCTGGCTTCTTTTGCAATCCCATCATCCTCATTTGGACCACACGGATGCAGGTTTTATGAGGCTGCTCTTTTCCCTCTCTGCCTGCGCTTGCTCTCTGTCTGTCTGAGGCAGGGAATAAATGCATGAATAAATAAATGAAACAAAATACACATGTGTGCCAGACCAGTCTATCTCGCTGGTATATATTAGACGTTTCACTAGCCCATCAGGTCCAGAGTTTTGGCCTGGGCAGACTTATGGGTGGTCTGCAGGAGAAACTGCCAATTTCAGAGTTTAGTCCCCTCTGGTTCTGCAACGCACAGGAGAACCGCACTGTGTGACCAACCCTGAGGCTAGCACCTGAGGCTGCCACAAATGTGGCCAATTTTGTATCTCCATCTAAAAAGTGCTTTTTTTTCTGTTAAGAAAAACAGAATGCACGCATTATTTTTGTTTTCTTATTTTTTAATTTCTATTTTTATTTAATTAAAAATCTTTTATTATTATTATGGCTATTATTATAAAGGAAATCCCATAAAAGGCGTATTTTAACTGGGTTGAAAACAGTAATCACCATAGTCTGGAGCATAATATTCCACAATAGCAGCTGATTAAGTAGTTGTACAAGACACGCTGCCCATGAAAGGTGTCCTGTAAAGACTTTCCCTGCTCCAGGCATTCCAGGGATTTGTCTAGTCCTGGCCCCTCTTCTCTGCCTGGTTGGCCTGGGTAGGTCTATTAGTCTGTTTTCACACTGCTGATAAAGACATAACTGAGACTGGGTAATTTATAAAGAAAAAGAGGCTTAATGGACTCACAGTTCCACGTGACTGGGGAGGCCTCACAATCACGGTGGAAGGTGAAAGACACGTCTCACATGGTGGCAGACAAGACAGAATGTGAGCCAAGCAAAAGGGGTAACCTCTGATAAAACTATCACATCTCATGAGACTTACAGTCTCATGAACAGTATGGGGGAAACTGCCCCTATGATTCAATTATCTCCCACTGGGTCCCTTCCACAACACGTGGGAACTATGGGAGCTACAATTCAAGATGAAATTTGGGTGGGGACACAGCCAAACCATATCAGTTGGTAAGTAATGTATGAAGGAGAATCTTTCTAGGTGCCAGCAAGGAGACAAAATGAAGGATGTACCTGAGGTTGCCTCTCTGAAGGTCAGTGTTTGTGGATATAGGTGACATCTTCTAGTGAAAATAATTCATGAAAGAAGTCCAACAGCAAGGGTTCTGGAGAATTTTGCAGCACCAAGAGCCTCGGTATTGGAGTGAAACTACGTAGTGCCTGGGGTCCATAGGATCAGGCCTGGGGAGCGCTGGGGGTGCTAAGATGGGCTATTGCCTTTGTGGACTGGAAGTTTAGGACTGAACCTGGAACAATATTAACCAATAGTACCAACTACCACATGGCCCAGTTAAATAGGGCTTCCAAGAATATTTATCAGAAACAGAGAACTCAAAATATAACTGCTCCAATGCTCTGCTCTAAAATGGTATGATGCTCCACCAAGTCAAAAGATGCTGGCGAAGTTGTGAAGAAAAGGGGATGCTAATCCATTGCAGGTGGGAGTGTAAATTAGTTTAGCCATTATGAAAAGTAGTGTGGCAATTTCTCAAAGAATTCAAAGCAGAATTACCATTTGACCCAGCAATCCCATTACTGGGTATGTACCCAAAGGAATACAAATCATTCTACCATAAAGACACATGCACATGTATGTTCATCGCAGCCAAATTCATAATAGCAAAGGCATGGAATCAACCTAATGTCCATCAGTGGTAGAATGGATAAAGAAAATGTGGTACATATACACCATGAAATACTGCACAGCCATAAAAAATGAAGTAATATATTTTGCAGCAACATGGATACAACTGGAGGCCACTATCTGTTCCCATCCTAACACAGGAACAGAAAATCAAATACTACATGTTCTCACTTATAAGTGGGCAGTAAATGATGAAAACACATGGAAACAAAAGAGGGGAACAAAAGACACCAGGGTCTACTTGACGGGGCGAGATAGAGGAAGGTGAAGATAAAAACACTACGTATTAGCTACTAGGCTTATTATCTGCTTGGCGAAATAATCTGTACACCAAGCCTTTGTGACATGCAATTTACCTATATAACAAACCTGCATGTGTACCCCTGAATCTAAAATAAAAGTTTAAAAAACAATCAACTCAGAGTTGGTGAAGGAAGTTACCTTGTGTATGCCTACATTTGTATTTTCCTGCACATTTCCTAAAATCAGCTAATACTGCGACGTGAAATAGAGCATGTAGGAGTCAACGAGTTGGTAAGAAAGTAGCAAACTTTCAAAGGCCCCAAACTAAGTGAAAATGGGCACCCAGAAAAGAAAACAAGAGTACTGAGAATGGATTTGGTCCAAAGGACATTCCCTAGACCCAGATGACCTTAAACCTTGATGGCCTTAGATTTGCAGGGTGGGCAAGGACAGGAGAGTAAAATACAGGGCTTCCCTAATGTGACGAGCCAGTATCACTACTCCACCACATACAGCCAGGGTTCCCAAGGGAAAAATCCTTAGGATAAGATGAAATAGAAATACCCTTCAACATAGGCCACCCAGACTTTCTATTGATTAATTTCCAAGGAATGTAAACTCACACACAATAAAAACACAACAGAAACAAAGAAATAACATCTATAAGGAAAAAAAGCACCATTTGTAAGAAACTGCAGAAATACCAGATGAGACCAGCAAACTCTTCAGATATTAGAAGTATCAGACACAAAGTATAAAATAAACATGTTTAAAATGGAAAAGGTAGAATTTAGAAATGTGATGAGGAGGCAGATACTACTGAACACAGGACCAAGCATATCTGAAAATTAATTCATTAAGTATTAGAAATGAAAAATAAAACCACTGAAGTTAAAAACTAAGTGGGTGGGTTTAATGGCAAATTAAGTATTTTATTTAGCTGTTAATAAACCTAAGAGACTAAATCAACTGAGAATTAAATACATTATTATCAGCTAAATACATTATTCCAAATGTGGCAAGAGACAAAGAAAGGTTAAGACATGTGAAGGATGGAGTGAGACAGTCTCACGTGTCCAATCAGTTACTGGATGAGTAGAGGAAGAGAGTGAAAGAGGGTGAAGCAATATTTGAAGACATAATGACTTAGAATTTTCCAGAATAGTCAAAGAAACCAATCATGAAATTCAGGAAGCCCAATACATCCTAAGCAAAATTAATAAAAAAAGAAATCTATACCTATACATTATGATGAAATTATATAACAACAAAGAGGACCCTAAAAGCAGTTTGAAAGAAAATACAGATTACTTACAAGGGAGAACTGATAGCAAACTTCTCAACAGCAACAGTGGAAACCAGGATACAGTGAAATATAAGCATCAGTGCACCTGGAGAAAATAACTGTTGACCTAGAATTACAATTCAGCATAAATGTCTTTCAAGAATGAGGGTGAAAAGACATTTTCAAATACAACGCTCAGTAAAGGAAAACTTATAATATGTATTCCAGACCAAAGAAGTCACTCTGATGGATGGTTTTATGCAAAAGGAATGATAACCAAAGAAAGTGGTGAAATGTAGTTCATTCTATATTAAAAGTTCCAGTATAAAATGGTAATAACAATCTTAACTTTTGTTTTGTGTGAAACACACACACGTAAGACAGAACTAAATTATCCCATAATAACAGCATATAAATTGGGAGGAGAATTATCAGAGTCGAGGTGTTCTAAGGTCCTCTTGTGTTGTTACAGAAAACGAAAAGGTATTGATGTTTTAATTAAACTTGGACTTTGATAAGTCAGGATGCATGTTAAAATTTCAAGGGTAATTATTAGAATAATAAGAACTACAGTATTAGATTCCAAACACTAAAAGAAACAGAGTGAAGTAAGAAAATATCCTCAATTGACCCACAAGAAAGAAGAAAAATAAGACTAAAAAGATGAGACAAATAGAAATCACAAAATGAGATGGAAGAAATAAATATCAATATTTCTAGGTGATTAGGTGAACTAACTGTTGCAATTGAAATAAAAAGATTGTTATTCTGGATTTTAAAATAAATCTAGCTATGTGATGTTTATAAGAGACACATTTAAAACATAAGTGTTCAGAAAGGTTGAAAGTAAAATGAAAAAAGATATTTCAGTTAAATATTTTTAAGAATTTGGTGTAACTACATTAATATTGGAAAGAAAGAGACTTTAAGGCAGAAAACAGTAGAGAAAGGAAGTCATTATATATACTGATGAAAGCTCAATTCACAAGAAAGGTAAGTTTTAACTATAAATATAGACGTGAAATATATACATCATCCACAAAAAATTATTTCTAGAATTTTCCATTTAATATTTTCAGACTGCAGTTGACCATGAGTAACTGAAACCACAGCTTTCTGTGGTTTCAACTGCAGTTCAAAAATATTAAATGGACAATTCTAGAAACAAACCATTCACAAGTTTTACACTGTGCACCATTTTGAGTAGTGTGATGAAATCTCATGCTATCCTGCTCTGCCTCTTCTTAATTGCAAGAAGGGTGAGTATAATACAATAAAATATTTAGAGAGAGAGAGGATATTCAATAACTTTTATTACAGTGTGTTATAACTGTCCTATTTTATTATTAGTTATTGTTAATTTCTCCCTGTGCCTAATTTATAAATTAAACTTTATCATAGGTATGTATGCATAGGAAAACACAGTATATATAGGATTTGGTACCATGGGTGGTTTCAGGCATGCACCGGGGGTCTTAGAACATAGCCTCCATGGATAAAGGGGAGCTACTGCAAAACAAAACAAAAAGAAATAGGTCTACTTGCACAGTGAAAATCTCTCTTTCAGCCCTAATTGATAGAGCAAACAGATAAAACAAAACTCAGCAAAAATACATCAGATTCGGGGCATGTTCTGGAAAAGATCCTCTTATCTTCTTCCCTCTACTCTTCCATGAAGCAGAGAGCAGTGGCATCTTATGTGTGGCATTAGCAGGTATTGGAAGCTGCCTGTCACATTTTGTTCACAACTGAGTGTTCCTGAATTTTAAAAAGTAGCGATGAATCGCAAACATTTATATAAAAATAGCACTCTTTGGCTACAATTTGGTAAATAACTGTAACAATCTCTGAGCTGTCCACCTATTGTTACTGGGCACAAAGAGTGGAGAGTAATTAAAAAAGAAACACACACACGCACACACACATACATGCACACACTCTCACACTCACACACACACACACGCACACACTCTCACACTCACATACACTATACCCTTCATTGTCATACTGCGATCCAAATTATTCCAAGTCAGCTTCTTAAAAAAAAATCCTAAATATTCATTTTACTTCTCATCCTCCAAAATCATGGAGAAAGGAAACTTTAAAAAATGATTATACTGTAAAGAGCTTTTAATTTTATTCATTTTCTTAACAAAAAAAACTTGACAAAAGAGAGCATGAGGATCCTTTTACTTGAGCCCTCACCATTAAAAACCTAATGAAATACTTCTTGTTCCTTGAAGACATTTTGCATAAAGAAGATTTGATTTTCCTGAGTAACTGGAAACATTTTTGTGCAGACATGTCTTGCACTAAAGATAGCCTCTGGGTTTTTGGATTTTATGTGAGTAGATCAATTAGGCCAGTTTGCTGCCTCTATATTTTCTTCTCAGAGCTCTTCTAGACGCTTTGTATTTACCCTTTTTTCTAGCATTCAAGGAGCTGCAAAGAGCAAGCAAAGGAAATGCTTTGCTTTTTCAAGTACAGAGATGAGTGTTTTTCACAGAAATGAATGCTGGCTGCTTTGGGGAGTTTTCTGAGGTCAAAATCCCTTAGAATAAAATTTACAAAGTCATTGGTTTCCTGCCTCATTATGCATAAATAATTTAAGAATTTGTATTCTTATTTTTCTTCCAGCTGAATCAAAGTTCTACAATTTTGCCAATAATTCCATGCAGAAGCCAATGACACGTACATTCCTGAGACTATCATTGCCATGGATAAGTTTGCTGTTGCTATCAGCCAGTGCAATTTCCTTGATTAACCTGTAAAAAGTGTTGTCCTTCGAAGAAGGCCGTTCAGAAATCAACTGATATTGTACAAGAAGACAACAGCAGGTTCCAGAACGTGAATTCTTGGTGATTTTAAATGATGATGTATGAAAGAGACAGAAAGGGAGAACAATTTGATTTGCTCCAGCCAGTTTGGCCCAGAAAGAAAAGCAGAAAAATTGCTTTGCCTAAGCAAACATGACATCAAGTCATACAAGAGCAGCATTCACAATGTGCAATATCGAAGCCTCATTTAAAATACATATTGTCTGGATCTGAGAGACATCCAGATGCCAGTAGTAAAAAGTTTTTACTCATTCTGTTTCTTTATTGCCACTTTTCTCCTATTTCTTGGCAACAACTTCTGTATCCTCCTCTGAGACACTGCCTTCAGATTTGGGGTGGGATCCTTTGCTCTGGTTGAACGATGACTGAACTCAAAGTTCAGGTAAGCTCCATTGGCATCCACTGCTGAAAATCAACCTGACTGAAAAAGGATAATGGTTTCGTAGGGCAATGTAGATGCCCCCTCTCTAATGAGGACTTAGATTTCTCCTAGGATTCTAAAAGTTTTCTTTAAACAAGTTAGTTCTTTCAAAAGACCGTAGAAGAGTCAGTTCATGTGCAGGGCAATCTTTACAAGAGCATGGTCGGATGTAAATTATAGTTACTTTTGCCTGTCATTCCCTAAAGCAGGGTGTCCAATATTTGGCTTCCCTGGGCCACTTTTTGGAAGAAGAAGAATTGTGTTGGGACACACATAAGATATACTAACACTAAAGACGGCTGATGAACTAAAAACAAAATGCAAAATATCTCATAATGTTTTCATAACGTTTACGAATTTGTGTTGGGCCGCATTCAAAGCCATCCTGGGCCACATGCGGCCCATGGGCTGTGGGTTGGACAAGTTTGCCTTAAAGTGTTGTGAGTTCTTTGATTATGGTCTAATCACCTACACATGGTTCATGTTAGTGCACAAAAAATTTGGTGAATAAAGGAAAGACTGATTTTTCTGTTCCTTTTCATGTAAGGTTTGTCTTAGGGTTGGAGAGAGTAATGACATGGATTTTTACCAATTTAAAAATCTTGCCTTCATCATAGTGTTTGTAGTCGATAATGTTACTGTTCAGTAACATGTCCTTTTTCTCTCTCTATGTGAGGCACATAGGAACATATGTCCCTGACTTCCGGATGGCTTGATCATGTGACTTGCTTTGGCCAATGAGATGTGATCAGTATGATGTGACCCTTCCAGGTAGAGACATGAACAGCCACCTCTGCCACATTCTCCATTTCCCCTGCCACTGTGACAGGTGAACCTCCAGATAATGGCTGCTCTGTCACCGGGTGCTGGAGTAAGGGTGATGACCACATGTAGCTGACTCACAGCCAATGCAGAATGAACACTGGGCAAAAGAAATAAACTTGTGTTGCTGTGAGCTATTTTGGGGATTGTTTATAGGTGTGGCTTTGCCTGGCCTGGCCCATCTGGATCAATACAGCATTGGAAAAGCTTCTAAAGATATTACACAAACCAACTTCCCACAAATTATGTGTTAGCCAGCAATATAATGGAGCTGCTGCTGGTGGTGGTTCATTCATTTACTATCAACCTGACTTTTTATTTTTCAATAGCTCAGCCAATGTTATGGGTATAAGAAAATACCCATGAAGTCAGAGCCTTTGATGATGATGACTGTGAATGAACTTAGTAATAAAATTATTGTGTATTGCAGATAGCTTTCTACCTTTAACAGTTATGAAGGGAAGTCAATTTTTACTCAGACGGGTTCCTTTTCATCTGTTTTTTTTCTCTACAGTGTTTATGCCTGAGGTTTATTGCTAGCAGTAAAGAGTGTCCGAGTATGTTATGGGAATAGCCAAATTCCCAGTGCTTTAAAATATATTCCATAGGCCCCAGAGTCTGTTAGAAGCTGATTGATCATACAGCAAATACATCAAAACTGGTATCTATGAAATATCCCATTTCTTCGGCTCTATCTCTCATAAGCATGGACATCATATTTGGGAGTTGTGGTGCAAATATCTCAGATGCTAAGAGAAAATATTGTTACAGATTTTCCATGACAAGGAAAAGTTTGTTTAATCTATTCAATAATTTAATAAAAGATTCTATGTCAACTGACGAGTCTCATGAACAAATATTTTTAAAGGTAAAGTTTAGTGTGGCTTGTCTATCCAGACTTCCATAATCAATCCACCAAAACACCAATTACATAGCAGAATAAAGGACAGTTACTGTGAATGAGTGTGCAGATGGACTTTTGCATCTGACTAGTTCGTAACTGACAACAAAGCTTCTGTTTAATTTGTTCAAGATGTGGGCAGAAAGTTCTGGCTTAAGAAGGGAAAATGAGCTATTAGACATGGCCTATATTAAGGATGCTACAGATGTTTAATGTTTTTAATTTGCATATTTGGCCAATGATTATTTGTTTGTTAATATACCTTCTACACATTCTTTCTGGTATAGTCAATCTGAGGTTGCAAAATCAAACTCCTATTTACTGTATGCTAATATTAATATTCCATGAGCCTCTATACTGTGTACTGTTCTCTGGAGAAGACATAGCATGTCTAACTGACTTGGAAAGTAACGTCTTTTCTAGTCACTTGCCTTTTGATGACACCAGCACTAACAACATGCTATAATGTAGATTGTACATAGCAGCTAGTTTTACTAAGTGCTATGCAACAGAGAAGAACTCAATCAATACATGTATTGATAGATTGATACCTATAGAATGCATCAATTTGGGTTTAGCTGAAGTCTAGGAATTCTTGAAAGAAATTTTAAAGCCTGAAGCAGAAAATAAGCGTATCAACATGTCATAAAATAGATACAAAATCTGTAATAGCCCTATTTTGGTTCTGAAAGTGTAACATTTCATTTTTTACGATACAGAGATCACCAAAGCTCTAGCTTAAGTGTTTCTGAGGATAAAGGAGAGTTTAATCCAGAGTTGAAAAGGATTTTGTTAATAAATTGCCCCCAACATGATTTCATATAACTCACACTTAATATAAGTTGTGCAAAATTGTTCCCCTTCCAAAACATGTGGCGTAACATTATTTCGTTGTCAGAATCCATATGATTCTCTGAACATGTCTTAAAGCAGTGATGCGGACTGGGCTTTAGTATCTCCCAGGGAGTAACGTAGCTAGAGTGAGTGTACTCTTCCTTCTCCCCAGGGTATACAGCCCTGTGCAATTAAACACAACTTTGCCTGGACTGAAAGAGAGGTCTACGTGCCTTCTATTTTCACTATTCCTCCACATGGCCAAAAGAATAGCTTCCTGGGGATGCAAAAATAGTTTACTGGCCACTGGGTATGAGCTGAAAAAATCCACATAAGGTCAGGAGCTCCATCCAGGTTTCCAACAGTGCATACCATTGCATTAGATTCGTGCATCCTTCCAGTCTGTGGAATAAGCAGAATATCCTGGAGATAAGCCATCATTTTATATGTGAGTCTTATGATGTTCCCGCCTTGGGCTTATCAACCACAGCCTCCTAAATGGAAAGAAGCCTGTGACAGGCGGCTCTCCCTGCTACCACATGCTGGTGATGCTGCCCGGAGAAGAGCAGAAACCGAGACAGAATAAGTTGGGTGGTTTGGTTTTAACGTTTTTTTATTTTCTCCCTGCTTTGAAAGCTCACTGCATTTTGCTGCTGTTATTACCAAGGGTTCATTGAAAATGAAACTGGGGTGTCTCAGTGGGGTTTCACAGCAAATAGATAAAGCAGGTTCAGGCAAGACCGGGCCGTTCACAACCTGAAGTGGATGAAGCAGTAGCCATTTGTTTGCTGGGGTGAATGGGACATAATTTATTCAGCTGCAGCGGAGGCTGAAAGCCAATCTGGCCTTGACCCATTTATCTTTAGAAAACTAATTAAAGTGGAGAATCTGGCTTACAGTTGTTATTGAGGTTTTACTTTTTTTGTTCAGGCCAAGCAAAGACTGAGGGTGAGTGTGTGTGTGTGTGTGTGTGTGTGTGTGTGTGTGTCTGTGTGCGTGTGTGTGTCTCTGTGTGTGTCTGTGTTGGGGTGGAAGCTGGGAAATATCAGTTTCACCTAAACACAGTGGCTGAAGGTCTAGATAATAAAGCAGTTTCTTAAACACAGCCTGACATCCTTTTGAAATGCAAACTAGTGGATTTAGCTGGGTGCAGAATTCTTTGAGGTGACAATGAAATGCCATGGCAATTGAAAATGAACAACAGACAGTTTCCTGATTCCTTATAACCAAGAGTTTCTAAATTGCACCAAAATGGCCCCAAAGAGGCATGGAAGAACATTTTTATCACCAGCATTTTACTGAAACTCGTACTAACCATCAGGCAGGAAATGATGCCAAAATGTCAGTTGCTTTGTCCATTTCGTTTCAGAACAATTAAAAAAGTTGCATATCTTGATGATCTTTTTTAAGTACTTAAATATATATGTAATAATATTAACAACATGTTTGTCACCAATGACCTACTGATGAATTTCAAAAGTTACAGTGTATTTTTGAAAGACTCATATATAAAACAGACATCTGGTTTTTGTGTTGTTTGTTTGTTTTGGCCTAGATAAGGTTATAGGAACAAGCAGGAAAGTCCAGCAGACACAGGGATGTTATGATATGTATTCATTCCAGTATGTTCAAGGAAGTGATAACTCTTGGGGAAAGCTACAAGGGTCATGATAACCATTAGATGAGGAAACCGAACCGGACCAGCTACAGGAAAACCTGGAACTCCCAAGAGAATGTGTTGGAAAGGACAGATACTACGACTTAACTGAAGCCACTCTAGTTATCAATGGGACCAATCAAACAGAACCCTGACTTATCCCACCCATGACGTTTTCCCCTCTCATTTCCCTCTTAGTGTCAGGAGCCCTTGAGCTATTTGTCTTCCCTGTCCCCTTCTCAAGGTCTTCCTTTCTGCAGTGTTCCTATTCCAGATTTACCTCCTAATTTTCTTACTTCACTCAAATTACCATGGTCTCAAGGAATATGGATATGGGCATATGGCCTCAGGAATAATGAATGGGGATACTACTCAGGGGACAATTTCTTTTTAAAAACATGATTTCAAAGAAGGGATTTTAGACATCATGTTATCACTGCCTGGATTTAAGGACAGACAAACAGTTAGCACTATGATGTCACAGATGCGCTGCACAAATAAATATGTACCCCTCAGGTGAGAGTCACCTTCCCTCCTCAGTCCGTGATACCATGTAGGGTGCATGTCTTTAAGAAGTGTTATCAGGGCTGGGCACAGTGGCTCTCGCCTGTAATCCCAGCACTTTGGGAGGCCCAGGTGGATGGATCACTTGAGACCAGGAGTTCGAGACCAGCCTGGCAAACATGGTGAAACTCCGTCTCTACTAAGAATACAAAAATTATCCGGGTGTGGTGGTGTGCACTTGTAATCCCAGCTACTTGGGAGGCCAAGGTAGGAGAATCACTTGAACCCAGGAGGTGGAGGGAGCAAGATTCCATCTCAAAAAAATAAAAAGTGTTATTAGCATGCAGTGGTATTGCGGAAACCAGATTAGATAACTGACTATTTTGGTTAATATAGTCAAGTAAGATAACCTGAGTGTTCTTGTCCTCAGTCCCATAGTGGGGGTAAGCTTTCAAGTAAAAAATATCCAATGCTCCCTCTCCAAATGCTCTGAATACTCTGAAAGATATCAGGAAATTCAAGAAGAAAATGAAAAGCAAACAACCTATTTTTTAATCCCTTAAATTTTCTATGTCTCAGCTAATGGAAACCTTAGCACCTTATGCATGAGGGCTGATGTTGGTATGTTCTTATTAGCACAAGAAAAAGGCCAATATTTTCTAACAGGGAAGAGCTAGTTTTCAAGGCAGACTACACATTGTCTGAACATTGGGACAGAATTTAAATCAGCCATTCGATGAGCTCATCTTCCACCAAGATTACATTGAAAACTTGGCCATTGGAGAAGAATATGAAAATGGTTGTTAACCATAAATTGCAAGCAGAGAGGAAATGACCAAACAAGTTGGCCATGTGCAGTATTCAATCCACTCCAGATAATTTGGAAAGGGACAGTGGTGGGGGAATTTCTCAGGAATGACTGTACAAAGACAAATGGGGATGAGAGGAAGAAGAAGACCAATGCTTACACTGTGCTGCATAGTCCGCCACACAGTCCTCTGGGAAGCAAGAGGAAAACAAATTTAAAGGAAAAAGAGAAAGAGATTATTCTATACATAATAGCACAGCACAGGCACAGAGTTTAGCTTTGTAGGTTGGCATTCCACCCACCCCCATCCCAAATTCCCTCAGAATGACCAGTAGGATATTTGAGAAATCCACATCCACAGTACAGTGTTGAATACTTACTGGAGATTTACAGGTCTAAATCATCACCAACTTGTTAACTTCCAAACCTGGCTTTTATTTATTTTTTTTTAACTTACTTTTATAAAACATATTCCTCTAAGATACACCATGCACAGTCCATTTTTACTCTAATGAATCAGCTGGAATAAAGTAACTGACACTCCCTGTCCAAGTGCGTCTGTGAGCTGTAGAACATGCTGTGCTCTAATTTTCTGAGCTGTACCACTAATTGCGTTTTACAGAGGCTAATTTGAAATACCTTTTGATGCTCAGATCTTAAAAATCGAGCTATTTTGTGCTGATTTATTTTTATACTTGACATTTCCAGTGAATTGGAACTATCTTTTAAAAAATTATAGTTTCACATCAAATGATGTAAGAGAATTTGCAGAGTATACATTTAAGAATAAGGGAACATGACCAGTCTCTTCCTGAGTGCAAACAATAATCTCTGGCCTGTTTGATTGAAAGTCATTAATAGTCAGCTGGGATAGAGGGGCTTCTAAGGGGAGTTTGTTGGTGACAAGAAAGCAACATGATGGTAGGATGACTCTGTTAACTGAATTACCGCAGCTGATAACATTAGTATCCTCAACAAATCATGGCTGTTGGCATTAGGGACTGCGATAGTCTTAGATGAGTTGGCTTTCCGTCAGCAGCTGAATTTATAAAAATACATTCACTCATTCTTGGATAACAAAAACCACTTTAGGGTACCATGTCTGAAAGCTTCTGACTACCTCAGCTGCTTCTTATGCCTACATAACTTTAGAGGAGCAAATGGAAATGTTCCCTAGTGATACAAAAGAATTTATAAGTTCCTTATAAATATAATAAGATGTTAAATGATGGAACTGGTGCATTTTTAAAGACAGAGTTTTGATTTCAATTATTTCATATAAGGTTTAGCAGCTGTTTACTCAGTTTGGGGTTGTTAGTTTTATTTTTAAAACACACCCCATAATTACCAGTTCACATTAAAAATTAGCTTTAGAATAACTGATATAAGAACATTTACCAACAGATCCCAAAGTTATTACCACAGGTACTAATTTAAATGGCACTAAGAAGTAATTCTCCAAGTGCTTTATAGTTATTTTCATTTTGGCAAAACGGGTGGGGTGATTGGAGTAGTGTTTTGATATTGTCCTTTGAAGCATTTTTCTGCTGAAACACTTCGAGAAATGAAGGGAAATCTTTTCCAATTATCCTCCTTTTCTCAGACACATGCTTCTTATAAATATTCAGGAAACATCTTTTCTGGGAAAAATTGAAACAGGAGTAGGTAATATGAGCCTTGTTTATAAACAGCCTAAATAGGCTGTAATGGATGACAGACCCATCTGGATAGTTTTGCAGTGCATCCTTCTTGAAGATGAGCATGTTTGACTGTTGTACTGCAGTCTGCCAAGGATAACTGCCCCGACTTTCCACTGTTCAGAGCTATATTGGAACCCCCAAAGGAAGAAGGCCTCAGGGGAGCCAATGGCTGCGAGACTCTGTTATTAGCTTTGGACCTAAAACTCGTGTCTCTCAAGAATAACCTTGGTATAGCTCCGTTTGATGTGGAAACAGCGCCTTGTTCTCAGGAGCTGAGCAAAGTGGGCTTATGGCTGACTGTGCTTTACATGTCACTAATTCTTATCATTTGGGAAGGGATCAGAATTTAATTTAATAAAAAAAATAAAACTGCAATTTTCATTCACAGAGCCTGAAGCCACACCTTTGAGGAAGTAAATGCTACATGCTGTCTGAGAATGTTTTGGAATACACTTGGCTTATTGATTTAAATACTTAGGCACAGAGTCTGGTCCTTGGCTTTTACTTGTGATTGTATGTTTAACCATTACCAATCGTTTTCAGAAAAAGGTTGATAAAATATATTTTTAAGGGGTGCAAAAGGTAGAAGATTTTCATTCTGTTTGCTACTTGTCTATACTCTCAAGACCCTTATATATAGAGCATTTTGAACATTACCAACAAAGTTCCTTTATAAAAGGTTCAAATCTCAATTTTCATGTCCATCAGATTTTAAACACCAGAGAAAATTCTCCAAGTGTTGAAGCTTTACTTAGTTTATGCTAAGCTGCAAAAATATTGTCTTTAGAGACATATTTTTCTTGCTCTACTTCCCCTGTTTAAGGGTGTGTGTTTATTTCTCCTGGGGATGAGGGAAAACTGTTTCTATGTTTCAAAGTGAAAAAATTAATTAGTTGCCATACATATCATTACATTGTTCAAATTCAGTGCAATTTTAACTAAGTGCGTAATGTACCCCAGTTCTTTTAAAACTTTTTATTTTATTTTATTGTGGTAAGGACACTCAACATGACATCTACCCTCTTAACAGAGTTTTTTTTTTAAGTGAACAATACACTATTGTTTGCTGCAGCCACAATGTTGTACCTCGGATCTTTAGAACTTATTCATCTCACATTGTACTCCTGTTCTTAAATTAGATTTTACAAAAATTCAGAGAAGACTGAATTGTCCGAATAACTAAATTAGAGCCAAAGAAAATGGGAAAAAAGGGACCAAACCCATACTCACCATTTGTCCTCTGGTTAGAAAGATCTTGATATACAATGCAATTTGTAAAGTAAAATTTAAACAACATAATCTAATGAAAACCATCATTTCTTCAAAGCAGTTTGACTAGTTATTTGGTGGAATTTAATTGGTTGTTTAAAAGAAAAATGGTGACTACTTTTAAACTTTTCCTGAAACTGCAACAGAGAATAGATGTAAGCCGCTAGGCGTGTTGGCTCTTGCCTGTAATCCCAGCACTTTGGGAGGCCGAGGCAGGTGGATTGCTTGAAATCAAGAGTTCGAGACCAGCCTGGACAACATGGCAAAACCATGCCTCTACAAAAAAATAAAAAGTCGGGCATGGTGGTGTATGCCTGTCATCTCAGCTACTCAGGAGGCTAAGGTTGGAGGACCACTTGAGCCCAGCAGGTCAAGTTTGCAGTGAGCCGTGATCATGCCACTGCACTCCAGCCTGGGCAACAGAGTGAGACCCTGTCTCAAGGGAAAAAAAAGAATAGATATAAGCAAGGTAAAGTAGAAGGTTGCAGCAACTACAAATATCTACACTAGAGAGAAGGCTTTATTTGCTAACAAATGGCAATAAATTTATAACAAAATATAACGGTTAGTTACCCCTTTATTTTGATGCTTCATGGATAGGCCTTTCGGTTGTAAGCACATTTGATTTTTATAGAGAGAAATGCTGAGATATACTTACTTTGAGGCCAAATTCAACAAATTTAATCTTATGAGTTCCACACTATAGAAGGATATTAACTAAAATCATAAAGTAATTTATAACAGTGACTAATAAAAGTATTTTCATAGCTGGCAGTCTTTGAGATATGAGTTTATATGACACCGTCAGATGTGGTTCAAGTGCTTTATGACATTAAGGATTTTATCTGTTAATTTTACATCAAGATAATTGGCAAAGCAACATTAACAGCACTAACAATTGCAGGTATATAAAGTGTTTATAGTACTATAAATGGAAGAAATTGAGTTAAAAATAATCAGGCAGTATTTCTTTAAAATTATGAGCTTTTACTTTTTATAGCAAAATGTGGCCTTTAAAACACATTTAAAAATTGTATTTACTATGTTTATGGTTGTATTTTCCGAGTATTATAAACTGCTTTGATGATGGATATCACTGAGTACCCTGACACACAGCTAAAAAAACAGCTCAAAGAGTGACTAATTCTAAGGATTCCAACTTTTTAAAGACACATAAAAAAGAAAAAAAAAATAATAGTAACATTGATTTAGGGTTTCCGGGCAAGGTCTTTCAAACAGAAAACTTTGCAAATAAGAAGTCACAATAAAATTGCATTATATCATAATTGAATAAATAACCATTTTCAGAAAAGAACTGAAGCAGATGAGTAAGAAATCTGCTATTGCAATTATATCTCTGGAAGAACTGGCAACTTAGTTTTCAAATTAATATTTCACGAGAAATAAGAAGTTGAAAATTTGGTCACTGCACACGTGTTAATAGTTTCTTAATGGATTAATAGATTTCTTAAATAATCCAATACATGACCCAAAAGAAAGATCCCATTACTTTTCAATATTCAAATTAAGAACAGAAGCAGATATAAGAATGAGATGACTCTTATAAGAAACTTTTTCAGAATCTCCTAGGAGTTTCAAAGAATGACCTTGGTAAAACAAAGCATCCACTATTGTTATCAGTTTGAGAATACTCACCAGCCGGTCCAAGCTTGTGCCTGCAGCGGTTGTTGGTCTTTCCTCAGGATTGTAGGGCCTGAAACGTGTATTAAAATTTTCAGGAGCTGAGCGAGCAGATCTGAGAGCTGGAGCAGGTTTGGGCTGACCACATCCCTGAAAGACCTGGAAGAACCATTGAAAAGTAAAGAAAGTTATACAGTGAGTTTTCTCCTAAATTCACGAGGCAGAAATGTGCAATGCAATGGTGTCTACATTTCTCATGAAACTTTTACCTCCAATACACTCTAATTTTGAAATGTAAACAAGTATAACCACTAATATAACAGAAAGAATTACCCAGACAGATAGTGATCAACTGTATTCCCTGACTCATAGTTTCAGCATACACAGTAAATTTTTATTGGTAGATCCATATTTGCAAATTTGCTTCTGCACTAAAATTTATTTGTAACCCCAAAATTAACACTCACAGTACTCTCATGAACATAGAGACACAGTGCCAAAAAATTTGCATCATGTTCCTAGCTGAGGTTGGAGAAGACACTCTCCTTATTTCAGCTCTCAGACTGGAAACAAGTGTTCTCTTTGTGGTCTAGTTAGTACAATGTTTTTCACATTTTTGTGCTTTTTCTTGTTGATTTCAAGGTTTAAAATGGTCCCCAAGCATCGGGCTGAGCTACTGTCAAGCGTTCCTAACCATAAGATGTGTAATGTGTCTCATGGCAGAAATATGTATGTTCGATAAACTTCCTTCAAGCCTGAGTGATAGTGCTATGAGTTCAATGTTAATGAATCATCTATATATTAAATAAGGTGTCTTTTCACAGAAACACACATAACACAAGTTGACGTATTGATTGATTGATGAAACTGTTGCGGCCAGTGGCTTGCAGGAACCTAACTCTGTATTTCTCATTGCCGCAACGGTTCAGTATTTGCTAAGTCAATGTTTGCAGTGACTTTATAGAACACAACTACAATAAAGAGAATCAACTGTACTAAACATAGGGATTGCAATAGTTACTCCACAGAATGACTTCAGAATTAAGTGAATTGTGTCTCACTTTTACATACTTGAATGTGGCATTCTATAAACATCCGTTTGGGATTCCTGTTATCATGACAAATATATTTCATTGTATAGAATATAAAGCCAAAGAATTTCAGTGACTCCCCTTTGAGTTACGAAAATCTCCACTGGAAGAATTCTTTAAAAACACTCTCTTGAGCAGTGGTATAGAAATAGGACAAGCAAATGTGGATGAAATCCATATAATGACAGCTTCCTCTAATTTTGTTGTTGACAGCTGTTCATGTCACAATTAAGATTGCAATGGGAAATCAAACATTTTATTGTAATGATCTTAGGGACTGAGCAGCCGCTTCTTTTCCACAGTGATTTCACTCAGGGTGGTGTGGAATTCATCTTCCTTTGCTGTTTTTAGAAGGTTTACATTCTGTGCTGGTTATCAAGAGATAATACCTTTACTAGAATTACAGGAAATGCAGTAACATTTTCAGGAAACTTTGATGAAGTTTAACTTTATTCTATTTCTTCCATTTCTCCATAGCAGATGATTCTTCTGGATGCTTTTCCTTCAGTAAACTTTTTGGGGTTATTTACATGAGCTGATTTTAACTTGCATGTAGTATATTTGCAATGCATTCGCTCCAGTTTTGTTATTTCATTCTGCGTTGTTTAACTCTAAAATAAGCATTTTTCATCATGCATATTATGTGATTCCACTGAAGTACGCAGAGAGCTCTTGAGTGCCATTCACAATGACAAATTCCGTCTTGAGACACAATTCATTTTGTTTTACCACTACAGCTAATTTTTCTTTTGTTGCATTCAAAAGTTCTCCTTCAACTCAGCATTTTGCAGAGCGCCGGTACTTTGTCTTGGCATTCCTCAAGATTGGTCTTAACACATTATTGATTCTTCTTCTCTCACACAATTTCTGAAGCTGATGGTGTAAACCGGTGTGATAAAGATAGTGGGCCCTTTTCTCCCTAGTGCCTAAATCACTTCCCCCTGGCAAGGTCGGTGCTGATGGAGGGCATTAACATTTGCAGAGCTCCAGGGATCTGTTGAGTGTGCTATTCTGGATTGCTTTGGAAGTGACAGCTGACTCTTAAAAAATGTAAAGCCTAAGGCGAAACAATACTAATGGCCTTGCTGAGAGTTCATGAAGCCAGGTACTGAAAGAGTTAACAGACCTTTTTAATTCACCCTTTGGGAAAAATCTGGCTCACTGGGTTAAGTTAAATCAAAGAAACAGGAATGCCCTGAAAGAATATTAGTGTTCTAGGGAGATATTTCATCATAATGGAAAAACTTTACGTTTGCTCAACTGTTTTTTTTGGAGGGCGTTAATTATTACAGAACATAGGTTAGTTAATATAGCCTAGTAGTTTCCGTTATTTGGGTCAGGTTTGGATAGTGAAGATAGCTTCCACGCAGAAATCACGGGGTCTGTGACCAAACCTGCGGAAAACACTGACTTGTAATTACTTTCGAAACAACACCTGGCCACATAATCAGGTCTGTCACAACAACCTCACATCTTGGAAGCCCCTAAACAAGAGATCCTATCATACCCTTAGAAAAACAGAAGTGCCATAAAAGAAACCCTTTAGCGTGGAAGTGAGAGGCAGGACTAGCTGGACTTCCTCTGCCGACTAAGAATCCCTAAGCCTAGCTAGGAAAGTGACCGCATCCACCTTTAAACACCGGGCTTGCAACTTAGCTCACACCCAACCAATCAGGTAGTAAAGAGAGCTTAAAATGCTAATTAGGCAAAAACAGAAGGTAAAGAAATATAATTGGAGGTAAAGAAATAGCCAATCATCTATCACCTGAATATAAATTCAGACATTCCAGCTGGCAACAGGCTACCCTCTTTGGGTGCCCTCCCGTTGTACGGCAGCTCTGTTTTCACTCTATTAAATCTTGCAACCGCACACTCCTCTGGTACCTGTTTGTTAGGGCTCCAGCTGAGCTTTTGCTCGCCGTCCACCACTGCTGTTTGCCGCTGTTGCAGACCGGCCGCTGACTTCCATCCCTCCGCATCCTGCAGCGTGTCCGCTGTGCTCCTGATCCAGCCAGGTGCCCACTGCTGTTCCCGACCTGCTAAAGGCTTGCCATTGTTCCTGCAGGGCAAAGTGCCCGGCTTCGTCCTAACTGAGCTAAACACTAGTAGCTGGGTTCCACCCTTCTCTTCTGTGATCCCCGGCTACTAATAGAGCTATAACACTCACTGCATGGCCCAAGATTCCATTCCTTGGAATCCGTGAGGCGAAGACCCCAAGTCCGCGAACGAGAGGCGTGCCGCCATCTTGGGAGCTCTGGGAACAAGGAGCCCTGGTTCCGGAAGTTCCCAGCCTAGGGATCAAGAGCTATTTCTCAGAATTTTACAAAACCTAATGAGAACTGTTTACAAAGGAGTACTTTGCAGTTGTTTTTGCTTAGAAATGATAAAAACCCTTTGTATTCGTCTCATACTGAGAGTATACCTTAAACAACAGATACCTATCATATAACTGAGATGACTTACAAAGTAAAAATTAACAATTTGATGTTTAATACATGTGCTATAGTCTGAATATCTGTGTCCTCCAAGAATTCGGAAGTTGAAATCTAATCACAGATGTGATGGAATTAGGAGGTAGGTCCTTTGGGAGGTGCTTAGGCTCTACCCTCAAGAATAGGATTAGTGCCCTTGTTAAAAACAACAACAAAGGATCCATAAAGCGCCCCCTTGTCTCATGTGAGGACACAGTGGGAAGGTGCCATCATCTATAAAACACCATGCAGGTCCTCACCAGACATCAAATCTGCTGAAGTCTTGATCTTAGACTTCCCAGCCTCCAGACATGTGACAAATAAATTTCTGTTTTTTATAAGCCACCCAGTTCATGGCATTTTGTTATAGCACCCTGAGCAGACTAAGACAGCAAGCCATCTGTTAGCCTGAAAAAGTATTAAAATATGAGGGTCAGGGGTGGGTGACAAAGGAAACTTTTAGGCAGAAAATTTAGACCATCTCAATTTTCTGAGTTTAGCAGCAGTATAGTTAGGCACAGTTTTGTGGCTCATGAGGGCCATGGCTAGGTTAGTATAAAAGAGAAGCAAGCCTTTTCCTCAGTGGCTTGGGCATTCCAACATTTTACATTTTGAATAAGGGAAAAAACAACTGAGAAATAATAATGTGATGGAAAGGGCCATAGGTTCAATGAGAGTCAGAAGATCAATTGGTTATGGCTAGAGATGGGGATCATCAGCTTAAAGATGGTACTTAAAGCCGTGAAACTGATTGCAATTACCAAGGACAAGTACATACAGGTGGCAGATGGATGGGGCTGAGGACAGCCTTTTGCCACGCCAACATTTACATTTATTTGCCATGAGGCTCTCTGAGCCTCAGTTTCCTCCTCTGTCAAATGGGAATAGCAATATTATTTACCACACAGACACACTATGATGATAAAGTACAATATGTAAGGCAGAAAAACAGAACCACGTGTCTGGAAAAGTACATGCCTGATAATTGGTTAATTTTATCATGCCATAATCTGTATTTCCCAGAAGTTTTGCTTTCTACATAAAATTTGAAGAAAAAATGTCTGTGCTGATGTTTCTTTTTCTTTTTCTTTTTTTTTTTAACCTTTTAAAAATCTTTTCCTTTTTTTTTTTTTTTTGGAGACTGGGTCTCACTCTGTTGCCCAGACTGGAGAGCAATGGCACAAACACCACACACTGCAGCCTCAACCTCCTGGGCCCAGTCCATCCTCCTGCCTCAGCCTCCCGAGTAGCTGGGACCACAGGTGCATGCCAAGCACATCCTGCTAGTGGATGTCTCTTAAATGTTGCCCACAAAATATTATTTTCAGGAGCAAACAGCGGTTACATAAGTCACAGATTGCAACTATCAAAGTTAAATTAGGTACCCTCACAAGGGTTCCATCATGCTAACACGTGGTCAGACTCAATGAAAGAGAGAATGACATTGGTAGTGTTTCCCAAAACTATTTGACCATGGTTTCCTCCTGGGGTTCTCATAAGACTGTTGTTCCAAAGAACTCGCCCTGAGATATATTGTGAAGGTGGTTGTAACCTGCCAAGGAGCGACATGATTCAGATAGAACTGCATTTACTTAGAGGTATTTGTGAAGCTGTTCCACCCTCCTCTGCTTTTAATTTCAGAGAAGAATGTTATTTTAAGACACTAAAGGGCTTCTTTTTACAACAGAACAGAAGTTTTTAGAGGTTATCGCTTCAGGATAAGCCAACTTATTGTGGTACAAATCATTTGCTCTACCCCTTTAAGAAACAGAATCGGTATTATCACCTCCTGACCCCTGCCTGCTTCTCTCCAAGGGATGTTGAAAGCGATAATTAGATAATTCGGGAAAGTATTTGGAAGCCTCCTTTGTACAGATGTACAAAGGAATTCTCCTTCCACCTCGCTGACTTGCAAAACCTGTGGATTTTAGGAAGATATCTGGCTCATGAATCCTCTCTGTTAAGAGGATTACTAAGATCATGTCTCAGAAGTCTGTTGGCATTCTGAGATTAAAGAAGCTGATGTTAGGATAGGAAGGGCTGAAAGGAGAGACTTTATAATTCTGGAGGGATGGGGAGGAGACGGAGGTGTGATGATAAAAGGTTTAAGTGCTGTGTCTTAGGTTTCTAAATAAAAGTATTTTTCCTTTAAAAATATTAGGGCATCTTAACATATTTCTCTTAAAATAAACTAAGGTGCCACTCTTTCGGAGGCACATGTAGCTTTATACTTTTATCTCTTTGTCTTCTTTACCTTCTTCATTGTCTTTTGCAGCTGGATTATGCATTAAAAAAAGTCATTACTGGCAACTTGAGAAGCAGTGGCTGCAGGTAAATCCTGTCTCGGCTTCTGTGTTTTTTAAAAATTCTGTCTTCTCACTTTCTACTCAACAGGTTTCTATAATGGAGGAATGGTGCTGCTATTCTCATATAGGCAAATATTGAAATTTGCAAACAGAACTCTAATCTTTTGTATTAAATCCAGGTAACAGTTAATGTTACCTAGATTTAATTAGATTTGATGTTTTAAGGGTAAGTAATGTTTTATTTACCTATGAGATTCTAATTTATATTACAGTGTCGATGAATGAACTATTAGATTACTACTTGGGAAATTCAAATCTATTCCATTTGTATTCAGGGAACTAGAAGCTATCATGTCTTTATTAGTCTGGATACCATGTATTTGTCCAAGTGCAGCCATTATTTTCACAAGAACTGGCTGTGGAGTAACCAGTAGGTGTTACCAGTGCATTCTGGTGGCTATACAAAATGCTTTACACTAGGTAATTTATAAACAACAGAAATTTATTTCTTACAATTATAGAGGCCGTGAAGTCCAAGATCAAGGTGCCAACAGATTTGGTGTCTGGTGAGGGCCCTCTGCTTTGTAGATGGCACCTTCTTGCTGTGTCTGCACATGGCAGAAGGGCAAAAAGGACTAACAGGCTCCTGCAGGCCTCTTCTGAAGGGGCACTAATCCAACTCATGAGGGCTTCACCCAGATGTCCTAATCACCTCTCAAAGCCTCCACCTCCAAATACCATCACCTTAGGGGTTAGGATTTCAGTATATGAAATTTGGAGAAACACACACATTCAGAACATTGTAAAAGGTCACAAACACAAGTCTAAAAGTTTGGAATGTTAATATTAATCTTGCTCCTAATACTTGTGTGACCTTGGGGTAACAATGTTCTCCCCAATTCTCAAAGTTGTTGGGAAGATAGAATGATACAATGCATAGAAGAATACACTGAAAACATGAGGTATAAGGTGCCTTATTTTAACTAAGTAATCTGTAATTAAATAGAATAATAATGGATAATAAATCAAATCTAAGGATTACACAGAATTACACACATATAATTTAAGCTCTATGATGAATAGGGTTTCATTCATTTTGTTCATTACAGTATCCCGGTATCTTAGGAGTTCCCAGCACATGATATGTGTTTGAAAAAATTGTGAATGAAAGATTATGAAGAAATAAAATTTTTAGTCATAATCTTCCCCTTTTGCAAACATTTATTGAAGGCAATTAGCATGTAGATTTCTGTAATGAAAAAGAAAAGATAGGAAAGACAATGAACACTTATCAAGCGTCTATGATAGGACAGACACTTCACTGTGCTATGTGTTTCATATGCACTGTGCTATGTATTTTATATGCTGTGTGTTTTATATATATCTCAAATGATCAATTATCTCTTCAAAATCAAGGTTGAACATTTCTTCCTCAGACTGAAGGAATGAATCACATATCCATGTAAAATAAATTATTTGATATTTCCTTTTCTACATTTACTGGGCTGAATTAAAGCAAAGCCAAATGGAAAACTTTGTTTAAAGTGATAACTGGGCTAAATTAAAGCAAAGTCAAATGGACAACTTTGTTTAAAGTGATAACGAGACCCAAAATACTGTTTCTTGATTACTTGACAATAGCTACTCAGGGAGCTTGATAAGCCAGTTAGGAGGACCTTGCACACAAAATAGTTAGATTGGCTTCCTGACTGGCCCGTGGGAGAGCTGTCAGAGCCTTGGGTGCTGGAGACAGCTGGGCTCAGAGCTCAGGCAATGGCCATTGCTTACGGCAAAGTGGCAGACAACTTGGGCTCTTCACAGAGCTGCCCTTCCTGGTATCACCAATCTGTCAAAATGATAAACAGCGGCACCTGTACATTGCAGCAGTTGTATCCCATCCTTGTCAACGATGGTCTAGGTTAAGCACAGAGCTAGGGCCTTTCTCAAAGTGGGAGTGCTGACTGAAATGTGTGTGCCTGGGAGCATTCACATATCATTAGGAAGCAAATCAGAATTAGTTGCAATATTTTAAAAAACATTTCATTAAAAGTAGTAGCAAAAAGAGCTACATTATACCATTACATAAGATAACTGGCACCTTAGAAATTCATTTCACACACTTTTAGGGGGTTTCTAACAGCGTTCATCTAATAGCCTCAAAAGTGTTTTCCTGAATATACACTTAAAACATCTTGATGATGACTTTTTCTTTAGATATGAAATTATTATACTCACTATAAAAGCATTTTAAATGTCAGTTTTCTTTAAAAAAAATTACTGTGGTACTTTTCTTTATGGGTTATCTTCTAACAAAACAGTTATTCATCCTTAGATCTTAGAATAATCTCTTTTCTAGCCATCTTTTTCCTTCCCTTTCCTCTCATTTTGCTTTTCTCTTTTTTCTTTGCTCCCTGATTCATGCTTTCCTTTCCTTAAAGATTGATTATAATGGTCCCCAGGCCAAGTTCTCTGGCAAACTCTGTGTCCCTGGATGGGTTCAGCACTCTGTTAGGAGAATTTTGGGTTCTACTGAACCAATCAAGCCATCAGTTTTAGTTCTGTCCACTTTTCACTGGCCTCAATTTTAAAAAGTCAGCTACTGTATCAGTTTTAAGGTTTAAAAAATTTACTCCTGATGCTCACACAGCTTGGTTCCAGAATATCTGTCCAAGGTATTGCATATTTCTTAAAATCTTTTCTACAATAAAAGAAATTCTTTTCATTTGCATTGCATGAGAAGACATTTTCCCTGAAGGATTTGCATTTCTCAGGCAGCAAAACACCTTGATATTTCCTCCCAAATGGTGAGGAAGGAGGAGTTACAAGGAACTTTACAAGGCAAATTTTTGAGTGTGGAGAGGAAAAAAGCCCTAATCCTCTTGGCCTGACTAAATGATTTTTATTACATATGCCCTTTGCTTGTAAGGTTTAAAGCAGTTCTGTAAGATCACTTTTCAGAATATAAGTAAACATGTAATTTACATCAGACGGGCTCTACCATTCCTTCCACCCATGATTCCACAAACATTTGTTGAGTATCACAAACATAAGGGTTGGGGATATGCCAGTTGGACATGTCACTACTCCCAAGAGGGTTTGGACAAGAAATCAGGCAATTATTATAGAATGTAACAAGTGTGATGGAACACCCGCAGGGGCAACTCACCCAGGCTGGAGCATCTGAGAAATCTTCCTAGAAAAGCAGTGGTATGCTGGACCTGGATCTTACTGGCCCATGAAACTACATGTTAAATTTTTAGGAATTTCATAAGTCAGTAGCAACTGTGTTTAATAATATGTTTATTATTAATTGATAATGTTTATTATTAATAATGTGCTTAACAAACACATTGATTATCAAAAGTTAAGTTGTATAAACTTAGTTATATAAATTACATTAATAACAAAGGTAATAATTATACTAAAAGCTCATTACTTTTTAATTAATTTACTATTATGTATGCTCTTGAGGTTAATCGTGTCAGTCATATCTGTAAGGTGGAAATTTTACATCAGGGTGTGCTACTCTGTGTTCAATGACATCATGTGGGTAGTCTGAAATCCGCAGGAGGGAGTAATTACACCAAAGAAATGGGGAAACACTACAAATGAGCATGTTTCCCTAACAGATGTGGCTCCTTCACATGTTTAAATGTAGGCTGGCTGAGGCAATGACTCGATCAGAACCAAACCAGATCGCATATCACCACATAGAAGGAAAGTGCTAAGAGCTGGGATAAGGAGGTATATTTTTGAGACTGGGCAGAGGTCACTGAAATTTCTCTAACACAATAAATACTTCACTGCCCACAAGAAGCACAGTGCCATGGCAGGTGCTCTTCTCTTAAGTAGGAAGAAGTTGGAAGGAGATTTTTTTTCAGGAGACCAGGAGAGCACCTTCTCTTGTTCCTAAGAATACACACTGAGTGTTAAAGCTGAATTGTGTTTCCATCATTTATTCTTGAGTAGGCTACATTAAATGTAATCTTCTCATCTTCTGGCCCTGAAGTTACAGTGAAAGCAAATCTTTAGATAAATCTCTAAAGATTAGAGATAAAGGAGTTTTACTTTATCATCTAAAGGAGAACATTTTTGTTTTATCCCTTTTACATGCAAGGAAAGTTAAAACTAGTTTGCTCTGGATGCATATCACATAAATGCATCATAAGCATTTTTTCAAACCTTCCTTTTACTTTATAAGAAAAGGTGTGCTTCCCTCCTCCCTCTGCCCTGTATCTAGCATCTGAAAAATCTGACCCTGTTATCCAGCAATATTACAAGCAGGAATAGAACAAACCCCAATTTTCTGTGTGCTAGGTGATGAAGACATCAAAGAATAAACGATGTTTCAAGATCACTGTTTCTCGGTGGAGTGCTGTAAGTGGGAACTGATAGGCAGAATACAAACAGAATTTCAAAAGAGAAGATACTGTGAATCTAGAAATCATTGAGAACATGCTCTTTTCCTTTAAAAAACAAAACTAAAGACGTAGAAATAGAATATAAAGCTTTATAAATAGCATGGCCATTCACTTTTTTCTCAGAAATCAGGCAGAAGGGACCAAACCACCTGTCAACGGAGCAGACCAATTTTTCCCTCAATGTAAGAATAAGGTGGAAATTATTATTACATGGAAATTCCTCTAAAGCTCTTTGCTATGGAGGCGTTGGTGTGGCCAACAGCACAAACTAGAGTTGGATTGCTGACACAGTCTCCAGCACCACCCCTTCCCTTGACCCTGCTTTCTCACAAAAGCCTTGTTCATAGACATTTATTTAGAGATCCATCTCCCTTTCTAAATGATTCCCTCCATCAAAAATAACACCATACATCAGTGGGTTTAAATGCAGGGGTGTGCATTGCAAGTCTGATCTTCTGATCTTAGATGCTAAAAACAACCCCACAGAGTATCATAGGTGAGACAAGACCAATGAGTCAATGCTCTTTAGAATTTAGGTACCATAGATGTTTTTAATAATAACAATGAAAATGCTTAGCCTTTAGGAGTGGTTTTGATTTGACTTATTCCATGCTAAATATTTTACATGGATTATATCATTGTGCTCTCAAACAACCTTATGAATAGGTACTATAGTCGTTCTCATTTTTAATGTGAGTTAATTTAGACAGATAAAAAATTTGCTCCAAATCACACAACACAGAACAACTAGATCCCATGTCAGTCTTGTGTCAGAATCTGATCTGGTAACTGCTATGCTATTCTAAAGAATAGTGGACTAACTTCAAGTACATTTTAAGGTATTTTCATTCCTTATCGCTGGAAGTCTCTCTGGCATTATATTTTCATGTTCTGAATTCAACTCAGCACAATGTATTGTTTCTTCCATGTGTAAAACAACGTGTTAGGAAGACTCTTTGCAGAATGTTAGAATGAATAAGATGTAACTCTTGTCCTCAAATAATTTATAATCCTGGGCAGGAGAAAGTAAGTATAAAAATAACCATAACAAAAGGAATAATATGCTCAGTGCCTTACAACAGATATGCTAATACAGGAGCTCAAAGGAAAAAAAAGATAAATGCTACTGGAATACAAATATATTTATTTGAACTAAATTCTAAACTAATCCTGATATCTGAAAGAAGATATTCTCTCCATCTGAAATTTCCAAGGTATTATTTATCCCTGAACATTTTGAAAGGAAAAAGATCTAGAGAAAAAAGAAAGATCTGGATGCGGGAAAAAGAAACCTGTGATAATCAGCAAGGTGATCATGTTCATAAAACTATAAACTATTAGAGCGGGCAGGGGACATTAAATTAACCCCTCCTTTTACAGATGAGGAAACTAAGCCCCAGTAGCTGGAGACAGAAGTTATTACATTCTCTGTTCTGTTCTCTTAAGGTTTTTTTTTTTTATCTTCATTTGCACTGTAGATTGGGAAAAATTGTCTAGAGAAAATTAAGTACCTGAAGGCTGTCCTGCTCATCTTTAATGGGTTCTACCCTCGTCGGTAGTAAGAATTAATTGAATGGATGGTTTCAACTGGAATGTAATAAGTCTTCCTTCTTAATTTAGATTATCTCTGACAAACCAATCTTTTCCTAGATTAGGTTTGAAATTATTCCGAATATAGTTAAATGATATATAGTGAGATCAGTTTCATCTTCCCTGATAGGATAGGAAGCAAGTTATCAACACATCTGAAATTCAAAGGCAGAGATTCAGGTTTTTTCTCCCTTCCCTTGGGGAATTTCCACAAATCTACAAAGTTCTGAACTGTTGGGTAACTGTGCTGGTGGAAGATGGTGGAATAATGAAGGCTCTTCCGTGCCTTTGACGAAGATTGAAATTGGTGAATGTAGTAAGCTTGGTTGGGGCTTGAAGCACCAACAACTACGTTTCCTATCAATAGGTTCCCTATAGTATGCTGTGGGCAACAATCCTCCCTTAGATGGCTGGATCCTCAAAGGCTGAAGTCTATCTGGTGCTGGTGGGAGGGTAATTACTGGGGAAACAGCATGGCATGCTGGGAAAGTCTTTCTCTCTGAATCTGACAGACCTGGGCTGCAATCCCCTTCTGCCACTTGTTTGTTACATGACCTCAGGCTTACTCGCCACTTGTTTGTTACCTGACCTCAGGCTTACTACTTAATCTCTCTAGACTTAACATTTCTTACCTGTATAACAAAGAAATGAAGGTTCTTTACAGGAGTGCCATGAAGAGTTGAAATAAATACAGAAGGCATCTAGAAAGACCAAGATTTCACCAGAGGAAGGACTCTGTCTTGTCCTCTGTATCAGTCCATTTTCATACTGCTATCAAGAACTGCCCAAGACTGGGTCATTTATAAAGAAAAGAGGTTTAATTGACTCGCAGTTCCCCATGGCTGGGGAGGCCTCAGGAAACTTAAAATCATGACAGAAGGAGAAGCAGGTGTGTCTTATATGGCGGTGGGTGAGACAGAGTGTGTGAAGGAGGAACTGTCAAACACTTATGTAACCATTGGATCTTGGGAAAACTCGCTCACTATTATGAGAACAGCATGGGGAAAACTGCCCTCATGATCCAATCCCCTCCTGCCAGTTCCCTCCCTTGGCATGTGGGGGTTATGGGGATTACCATTCAGAGATGACATTTGGGTGGGGACACAGAACCAGGCTATAGCATTCTGTATTGTATTCCTTGTGCCTGGTACTTGGCAGAGTGTTCGTTGAAAGGATACAGCAGGTGTTCAACCAATGGTAACCATGGTTGTCACTGTTACTAGGAGATTCTGTCCCCAAAAGGAAATTGGGAACGTTTTAATATGCTCTTGCCCCTGGTCTTTAAAAATGTATATGTACATATAATATTGTACAAAAGGTATACAAATGGAGTTTGAAATAAGTGTCATGTTATTACCAAAAGATTCTAACTTGGTTATACAACTGGACATAGCCAATGTATTTTTTGGAAATAATCTCAATGTGCTTCATCCCTAATAGCTTCCTTGTGGGCTAAAAAGGAGAGAAAATGGATCTGACAGTCCCTATAAAAACAGATCAGAGACAAGACTGGAACATGAACATACGTGGTGAGAATAAATCTTTCTTTTGGTCTGTAAGTCCCACTTCTTCATGATCTCAATTATTAAGCAGAAAAAGATTAGCTATTCCTTCTCCTAGGTATGATGTGAGAGTTTGGGGAAAGAGATATCCCATCTGAAACTCTGGTGTGTTCACCTTTGGCCTTCAGATACATAAGAGAGAAAAAAGAATTTTATATTGTGTACTATTAAAACTCTAGGAGAGGTTGGAAGCAATGAATGACAGGGTTGGATAAGAGAAATATTTAACTAGAATTTATCACGTGGAAGTACTAGGCGTAGCTGTAAAAGGTATCAGTCAGAAAGAGGGAGCTTGGGTCCTCCTGGCTTTGCTACCTTTGGCTGTAGAACTTTCTCCTAATACATAATCTATTCAGTAAATATTTACTGAACCTTGCCCTTGTGTGAGATTGACTCAGTAGGCACTGACATCATTAGGGTTATGGTTAGGGTCAGGGTTAGGGTTAGGGTTATGCATCGATTAGCGAGATGTGCTTTGGAATCAGATGCTCTTCTACCCTTTGCACTGTGAAACCTTGGTAAGTTACCTAAATTTTGTCTTGAAAAATAACTTTTCTGTCTTTGTAAAATAGGGAGCTCTATCTCATCACAAGCACTATTATAAATATTACACAATAGAAACCATGTAAAGCAATTAGTATTGTCCCTGGCAGTAAGCACTCAATAAATACGAGTTGGCAGTTATAAATATTGTTGCGTACCTGAAAGAGGCTCTGGGAATGACTTCTAATAATAATTGCTTTAATAAAATAAATGATTTCCAAAGGAGAAGTTGCCAATCATATTCTAGAGGAAAAAGTTATTTTAATTTCTAAATTTTACAACCCTCAGGATGTCTGGCCCCAATTAGGAGCTAGCTTCTGGCCTCACCTGGAGCTTGCCTTTCAGAAGTTAACCATATTTCTGGTTATGTAAATATTCAGCCTCAGTCTGGAAATCCAGAACTTCAAATGTGACGAGACTGTTTATCAACAGTGTCCTAGGGATTCTTTGAAAAAAAAAAAAAAGATAAATTCAGCCACCCAGTTCTTAGCTAGAATATAGATTTTAGATTCTACTTCATGTGTATTATAATTTCATGAATGTGGCTTATATGGTAAATGAAACTACATATTTCTAAATTTAAAAGTAAATTCCATTCCCTTGATGAAATAAAATCTCTTTTCAGAATACATCTGTTCCAACAGCAAATCCTGTTGGTGTTTCCCATGGAATTTGTCTAAATTCCAACCACCTTTACCTCTCCATGATATTTAAAGCTGGCTTTAGTTCTTCCTCAACTCTGTCTTCCACATTAGGCTCCTGGCTTCCTTTCCCTCTTTCCTGAAGAGTCTTCTTGTTCTCTTCTTCCTCTCCTCTTCCTTAATTCCTTGCATCCTCTTTTCTCTGTGCCAGCCCTACCAGACACACTATTTTGTTTCTGCCAGTTTTTTGACCCTTGGTCCTGTGTCCTGTCATGTGAGTGGACTCCTACATGCCCTCTATTATCCCTTTTTTTTTCTTTCTTTCTTTCTTTTTTTTTTTTTTGAAATGGAGTCTTGCTCTCTTGCCTAGACTACAGTGCAGTGGTACAATCTTGGCTCACGGCAACCTTTGCCTCCTAGGTTCAAGAGATTCTCCTGCCTCAGTCTCCTGAGTAGCCGGGATTAACAGGTGTGCACCACCATGCTCAGCTAATTTTTGTAGTTTTAGTAGAGACGGGGTTTCACTGTATTGTCTAGGCTGGTCTCAAACTCCTGACCTTTGGTGATCTGCCCACCCGGGCCTCCTAAAGTGCTAGAATTACAGGTGTGAACCACCATGCCTGGCCTCCCTATATTATTTCTACTCTTGATTTTAACATTTCTTACAAAGATATGTATCATATTGAAGTACATTGTTTATTAACAGCAATACTGTAATAATGTAGTTGGAAAATTTTCACAAAAATGTCTGATTTACATTCTAGTAATAAACAGTCCATCTGATCTCTTGAAGAATTTTTAATAGAATACTTGACCTAAACTGTAGTTAATAACAATGTAATTTATCCTTGAAAACTGCTGAGAGAGTAGATTTTAAGTGTTCTCACTACAAAAAATGATAAATCTGTGAGGTATAATGCATTTGTTAATTAGCTTGATTTAACCATTTCACAATGTATACATATTTCAAAACAATCTTTTAACATCACATGTATATACAATTTTATTTGACAATTAAAAATAAATTTAAAGAAGATAATCATTTAGTTAGCCCATTCTTTGAACTGGGCCAATTTTTTTTTTCTTTCCTTTTTTTTTTTTTTTCCCCCTTTCTAGAGCCAGGGTCTCATCCTGTCACCCAGGCTGGAGTGCAGTGGCATAATCATAGCTCACTGTAGCCTTGACCTCTCTGGCTCAAGTGATTCTTCTACCTCAGCCTCCCAAGAAGCTGGGGACTACAGGCTCATACCACCACACTGGGCTAATTTTTATTTTCTGTAGAGATGGAAGTCTCTCTGTGCTGTCTAGCCTGCTTTTGAACTCTTGGACTCAAGTGATCCTTCTGCCTCGGCCAACCCAAAATGCTGGGTTACAGGTGAGAGCCACCACACCTTGCCTCTTCTTTTAAATCAATGATTTTTATTACTTCATTAAAGATTTCTTAAATGAAACTTCTTTTATGCCACTGACTTGATTCATACTAAACTGCTTAGCATTGTTTTTGTGCCATCAATACAAATGTTAATATAGCCCTGGGGAAAGGCAAATCCTGTTTGTTTTATCATAAGGAATAGTTCTGATTTCTCAGACTACTCACAATGGTTGTGGGGGTCCCTAGAACACCATGAACCCCAACTTGAGAACTACCATTTTAATTTGCAAAGGTATTCCATAAAACCATATTATTTCTTCTTATCTAGACATTTTATAGATGAGTATGGAGCACTAAGGGACATTTCAACACTAAGTATATATTAGGAACTTAAAATTTGTCTTTGTGGTATCAGTGAGTAAACTAGACATACCTAAAATCCAGGTCCCCTGATATCTGGTCCTGTGTTCCTTTTATTAAAGATTTATTTATTTTTCTAGGTTTGGATGGACATAGGGAACCAGTAGCAATGTAAAGGAGGAACATCTAACTGTCTAACCTCCACACTGTGCCACAACTCCATCAATTTGTATGGCGGTGAGTGACATTAGTTACCCTGACTTGTTATAGTACAAAACTTTGTGGGAGTGATTTCAGACATTGGATTTAATATACGTAGATGATGCTCTCAGAAATAACATTTTTTTGAACTTGAAGCTGGCCTCCCAGTCATCTCCCTGTGTGAACAGGCCAACTCTCCTAAAAAAAGGAGCTCTTTTAGTTTTAAGTGAAGAAATGTAACTCACAAAGAAAGCAGGGTGCGGGAGTGAAATGACCAGCCATGCAGCAGACTCAATACAAACTGGTTGAGGACAAGCAGCGTAACTATTACAGACGTGGTTTCTTTTTTTATTTTTCTTTTTTACCTTTAAGCTCTGTTGGATTGAGAAGGCATGGTTTCTTTGCTTGAAATGGGTCCATGTCTTAACAGTTGTTTGCAGCTCACTCACCGGTGCATTTCCTTTTTTTCTTTATTATGTATTCAACAAGCATCTGCCTACACTTTCTATGTGCCAAGTGCTGGGCTATGTTCTAGCTACACAGCTGGGATTCCAGCCACTCATGGAGTTTCAGTGAGTGAAGTCAGGAGAAGACTGGTAGGGAAAAAAATATCAAACAAATACATATATAATAGATGCTGTGACAGATTTCTGTGATAGAGAATTGCAAGACGGACCTACTGAAAGGTGAGAGGAGTGAAAAACATTACAGAAGAGAGAAGCTGCAAGCATACTCAAGGAACTGAGAGACAGACCATGTGGCTGAGCAAGTAAACAAAAGGGCCAGTGGTATTAAACAAGGTTAGAAGGTAGGCAGGGGCCAGATAATGCAAGAGTTTGCAGGAGTTTTATTCCATTCTAAGTACAAAAGAAGTTTTTTCCATTCTAAGTATAAAAGAAAGGCATAGTGGAGGACTGGGGACATGGAAGGAGGTGGGTGTGGTGCATGACCTTGTTGATGTTGTAGAAATACTTAGGTTACTGGATGAAGAACAAATTGGAGGGGGTTCTAGAGTGGAAGCCAGGAGACCAGTGAGGAAGCTGTTGCTTTTAGAGAAACTGAGATTCCTTGAAAAAAAAAAATAATCAATGATAGAAACTTCCTGTTCAAATATGTCCAGGCCCTGGGGAAGGAGAAGTTTCTTCCTATTACTTATTATTGTGTGGTGCTATGTTATGTTAATTAATTCATATAATTTCTGATCTGTTCAGTGTCTGTCTCTCCTCTTAGAAAGTAAGCTTAGGGCAGAAATGGTGCCTTGTTCACTCCTATCCCCAGGACAAAACCATGTCTGCCACATGGATTCTCAATAAATATTTGCTGAATGAATGAATGAATGAATGGAATAAAAAGGGTAAAAAAGAATACTTGACTTGGAAAATGTATGCACATGCACCAATGGAAACACACCTACTTCTAAGAAGTTGTGATGGTCTCAAACTGCAGATAATTTTGTTCATGTGTTCCTCCTGTCCTATTCTCTAGAGCTGTTTTTAACATTAACAATCTTAGCACCTGATTACTTGAGGACCAATGGGATACCATGCCTCTCAAAATAGCATTAATTGGTTTCTAGGCATAGATTTGAGAGGAATGGATGATTTCTATTTTTCCACAGGAAAGAAAGAAAATGGCCTTTCATGGAAACCCCAAACATGCTATTTCCCCAACAGGTGATGGTAATTTGGAGCATCCTCCTTTATACAGGCTACCCTGAGCTCATTAAAAACCCCCAAAAAGCCTATGAAACTCTAGCTCATCCAATCTCCCAGGGAGAAAAAGGGACCCAGGCCAGATTCTTTCCTCTCCTTCATCCTACCAGTTCACCCTGAAAAGCCCAAATCTAGTTTGACTCATGCTTAGCCGAGGAGACCTAGTAGGAATCCGTGGCTCTTTTTTCTGCTCTGCAAGGTCTTCCTACTACCTGCATGTCCCCTCCTGCATGATTATATTTGAAATCTCTTTCACAAAGGATTTTAAATATTAAAGAAAGCTAATCATGCAACTCTTTGACTGACATATTTTAGTGTAAATGACTTTCAATTAAAATGCAATCACTCAGTCACCAGGTTTAAAGGACTGATACAGATTTGGTTAGTGTTTCATGAAAGTGAGACTAGTCAAGAGAACAGAAGGGCATTGTGCAGGCATCACTATGGGAGAAAAAGGTTGGTGAAGGAAGAGGCAGGAGACCCACTGCAAATTTCTCAATTTTGCTTAAGGCGGGTCCTGTTTATCTTCAACTGGATGGAAACAAATAAAAAATTGTGCACCTGGCATTTGTGTTGTGCAGCTGCAAACCCAGGAGCTCTGTCTCCTATGATTTATGAAAATGTGCTACTTTTGTTCTTTTCCTGTGTGCTTGACTTCATACAAAGGAGCATTTTCCCCTGAAGATTCGTTAATGAAAGTTACACCAGAGTCTTAAAAGGAAGTCAGATGGGATGTTTCATTATTTACAATTGAAAAGATAGAACATGTGCCTGGTCTGCACAGCCGAAGATATAATTAGAAGTTGCTAGAGACAGAACAGGGCGAGGGTGTGCAGACATTTCAAACATTAAAAAGAAAATTCCCCCCAAATTGCTCACAAATGTGAGGGATTAGTCAACATACTTGGGGCTCTCTGAAACTTTTTGGCAGCCCATAATTTCTTCATGATTGAGTAGTTGCAAGCTAAAAAATTGCTTTCCTTCTCAATGCCATTTTGTTAGACATTTTTAATGAAGTAGCAAATTTGTGGCTCAACAGGAAAAGCTCACTGACAGCATATTAGAATTTATAAGCCCAGCCGACATATCTAGTTACTTCGTTTTTAGGTTACCGCACCTGTGTAACGTCCATGTATTGGCAGATACATTACTAATGCAAATACCTTGGCAGACACCTGCATGCTGTTTTCTTGCATGTTCATAATGGCTTCAGAAATCTTGACATCTATCGGGTCCATGACTGACTCAATGTTGAATGGCCCCTCCAGTCGCTCTGCCACCAAGAGCATTGCATCTGTTAAAATACAGGAACATGATTTATTTGCGAACTGGGAGCTCCAGGTTCCCAACCTGTGTTTAAACATTGTTAGGAGAACTGGATGAAAAATAACCGTGCATTCACATTTTTAAATTTGCTTTCATTATAGTGCAAAATGAAATAGATGACTGAATCTTAACGATTGTATTTTGTTTGAAGATTCAAAATTATTTTATATGTCTAGAACCAGGGCTGAAAATAAGAAAATTAGTCCAAATGCAGAATGTTAAATATATCTACTGATTACACATGAAGTACAAACAGTATTAGGTCAGGGATCAGCTGCATTTAGAAAAGGAGGTCTCACCTATCTTCTTCTGGAGTCTGGGGAAAACTGAGAATATGAGGGAAGAAGTGCTGATTTGTGAATTTGGATGCACAAAAGTCAAGACCCAATTGAAGCATATCTACCTGTGTGAAGCATTTCTGGGTCTCTCAAGATGTATAGATCTGTCTGGATGTGATCACACTACTCAGCATTCCTTTCAGCATTTGCACTTTGACATCTTTTGGGGGAGAGGGGAGCTTCTCTGATTTGGTTTTGTATATTCAAGGCCTATTATAGTAACCACCACATTATAAGCTCTCAAAAAAGTTGATGAAATTACACTGAACTGAAATGAACGCAGTATTTCTTGGAAATATTTAGTTTTCTGTTGAAGACATCAGCTATATTCAAAGTCTGAAAGTTACTGTGGCCTGGGGGAAAAAGGACAAGTTTTTGGGTTGGATCATAAGGACTTAACATAGAGTCACACTTCAAAGTTATGGGGTTGAAATCATCTCTGAGCAGGTTCTCTTCTTGTTTAAATTAAAACACTCTCTTCTTTAGTAGAACTTATCTTCTATAGGTAAGGTGAGAAGCTGTTTGATTTGTATCATAAAGTGGGGAAGTTTCCCTTTGGTGATTTCAATGTTTCTGTTCCACACTGAACCCTGACCATGGTACTAGGCTTGCAGGTTCTGAGGCCTGCAAACTCATCTCCCCCAGCCACAATAAAAGTGCTCAACTTAACCCTTTCCTAAGCAGGTGCCTTTCTGGCCTTGGGAAAAGGCAATCCTATTGATGACCCAGCACTATTCAACATAAAACTAAATGGCCCCATTTGCCCAAACACCAGTTCCTATATTTCTATTCATTATCTCAATTCATTTGCCTTGTTATATAAACTAAGATAATACATTTTTTATATAAGTAGGCCCTATTTATTTTTCTTTTAATGTAGACCACTAGTCAGAATATGCTGCTTTATGTTGTTTCTTATCTGGTTTATGCCATTACTAATTTTTTAAAAACACAATATAAGTAAAAACTGAAATAAAATTAGATTCTCCTTTGAGGACTCCAAAGCCAGTATACATTGGCTCAAAACTTCGGGATCATCCTTAGTGAGACCTTTTGCAAGCTTAAAAATTTGCTAAGGGTAGATTTCATGTTTTTTTTAATTACGCACAATAATAAGAACACTAATGACTATTATGTTGATTAATTTCAGTAGTTCTTACTAATCAAAATACCTTTTGATAAATCATTAAACAGTGTGAATGTATGCAAATACACTGAAATACTGGATTCCTTTTACTAAAAAACACACAAATTGTTCAAATTCTTAGAAAAGCTCAGATAAAATCGTATGTGAAACAGCTAGATAAAATAATGTGGATGCACTGACTATAATGATACATAGGTTTTTGTGAAGAATAGGAGGAAGACTGACAAAGGGCATTAATAGTGTGTTTTTGGGCTTATATTTTTCTGATGACAGAGTTGTTTGTGAAAAAAAGCTACCTGATAGAAGGCCAGATAAATCTACACAAATAACATGATGTCTAAAAGCAGAAAAAAATTTAAAAAACAAACATATTTGTATTCACATGATATAATTGCCCCCATCCCCAGTCCCCTATTTTGTTCTAAATATTCATGACATGCAAGGAGAAGCAGCTTTTCAGAAAACTCCTCCAAGATTTTTTGGGGCCACTGTAAAAGGTCAGGTTCATAGCTACTGCCTGGAGAGGTCAAGTTCAAACACATGATGAGGTGACAAAGCAGTGGAAGGTCAGAGCTGTCCGCCCTGGGACTTGGAAAAGGCCTCAAAGTGAATGGTGGCTCTTCTTTGACCCCAGGCCCCAGGTGGAGAGAGGGTCTGCATGGCCCACTGAGCAGCCACGTGCATCTGTGCTTGACTGCTTTGCTTCCCACCGGCCAGGCAAGCCTGTCACCATCAGTCAAGCTCCCTGGAGGAGAACCTCCTTCCCACCTTGGGGCTGAGGAAAGCCATGCCTCAGGACGTGACACCTCAGCCTCTCTCTCAGCTCAAAGTGAAGAAAACACAAAATAACTTGGTGACATCAAGGCAGTAGTTGGTAAGCTTCTCTGAAACCAGTTAAGTCACAACATAGCATAACTTACTCCAGAGGCTGCCGTCCTGGGCTATCTTAATTATCTCTGTGCCACTTATATTTTGAAATATTGGGAACATTATTTTTAACTCTGCTCTTGGAGCTGTTTTCTCTTGCCAATTAAATCAGGACAGTTACAGTATGTCAGCTAATGATCAGCGGATCCTTTCTGCTTATATCTCCTGTGTTGTCCATTTTGTTTCTCCTTAAAGAAGACTACTGCCTCCCTAAAGCAGTATGTAATTTTTATCTGGAGAATAAAATTTAGATATATTAGAAATAATTGATATATCAGCATGAGGTGTGGATGTACATAGAGAGACACTGACTCTGTGTTAGTCTAGGGTTGGTGGGGGGCATGTAGCAACTCCACGAGAGGTGCCCAACCAAAGGCAAGGAGCCAGGATGCGGGTAAAGCCGCTCCTCTGGACCAAGGCCCTCTACTTGTGTAAGCATGGGGTTTCTGGTTAGGAATGAAGACTGTGGAGTCCGGTGCCCAGGTTTCAATCTAGACTCCTCCACTAAATGCCTGGGAGATAATGTACAAGTCATTTAGTTCACAAAGTCCCATTTTCTTAAACTATGCAACGGAGATTATGAAAATATATGCCTCATAGTGGTGGTAGGCACAATGAAATGAGATCGTGCTTGTAAAGTTACTTAGTACAATGACCAGCACAAAATTAGCTCCTAACAAAGCTTAGCTTTTATAAGTCACCACCTCCAGGCACTGTAAGGGGAAAGGAAAGGACCAATTTGTAAGATATTTTGGTGGAAGTATTGACAGCAATTGCTAGGAGGAATAAGGGAGTAAAAGGCACATGGATGACTTTAAGATGCATAGCTGGTGCTCTTTTGCATGTTAAATTAATCTTTTGATAATAGCTGCCTTTTGATGGATGAGTTCATTAGTGAAAGATACAAAGCTGCATTATTTTCTCATGATGTGCTTCTTTGCCAATTAAAGATGACTGCAATATCTTTGACACTCTTTTCACTGAGAGGTGGGGTTTATGTCCTGTCCTCTGAATCTGGATTGGCTCAGTGACTCCTATGACTGACAGCATGTGGTTGAAGTGACACTCTGCCAGTTTCCAGTGCTAGTAAATTTAAGAGACCACTTTCTGTCTCTTACAAGACTCTACTCTGAGATCACAGTGCTGGAGGGGGCATGTGTAGGGATTCCAGATGATAGTCCCAGTTGAGCCTAGATCTCCATCTGCCCTTGCCAAGCTGACAGACATATGAGCAAAGCCATCTTGAACCTTCCAGACCAGACCATCTGCCAGCTGATTACCACTTGGTGACCCCAGTCAACATCACATGGAGGAGAATAATCAACTAGTTGAGCCTTGCCTGAATATCTGGTGCACAGTGATATGATTTGGCTGTGTCCCCACCCACATCTCATCTTGAATTGTAGTTCCCATAAACTCCATGTGTCGTGGGAGAGACCTAGTGGGAGATAATTGAATCATGGGGGCAGTTGTGCTGTTCTCATGACAGTGAGTGAGTTCTCATGAGATCTGATGGCTTTATAAGGGGTTTTTCCTCCCCTTTGCTCATACTTCTCCGTACTGGTGCCATGTGAAGAAGGACATGTTTGCTTCCCCTTCTGCCATGACTGTAAGTTTCCTGAGGCCTCCCCAGCCATACAGAACTGTGAATCAATTAAATCTCTTTCCTTTATAAGTCACCCAGTCTCAAGCAGTTCTTTATAACAGCATGAGAATGGACTAATACACACAGTACACTGATTTATAATAGTAGGATTGTTATTTTTAACCTGCTAAATTTGAGGATAATTTGTTTTGTGGCAAGAGGAAACTGGAACAGCCAAATGACAATATTTATAAACTACTCAGATATTTTCCCATTTTTGTTTGACAGGACCTAAATGTTCAGAATTCTAGTCAATTAACATTTGACAGATTTAGCATTTATGATGTCCCCTCTGATTACAAACACTGAGATGGTCAAGAAAAAATAAAATGTTGTCCAGAAGGGAACAGAGAATTTGCTTTAACTTCTACAAGGCATTATGGTACACCAAAGGCACACCAGCTAGCCTCAGGTGAGGAACCATATCCCCCTTGGGATGTGAGAGAGATATAGAGTAGGTTTGGAAGAAGGAAACAACTCTCATTTTTGTCTAAGTATTGACTTCATGAAGAATGAAGTCTCTTGTCACAGGGAACTAGTCATTATCTGCTATGTCTGGATGGCATTGGATTAAAAACTATCTTACTGCTGTTTTTAGTAAGGAGAATCCTGAATGTTTATGTTCCCCTACAATATAAATCTTAAGTGTGACTCAATATGACTATACATACACTTTCAATTTGTATCTTGAGAAAAAGAGACTTAAAATCAGAAATGGTTTTCCTGAATGCCACTGACTTTAACCTAGAACATAATGATTGTGTTTTAGACAAAGCAAGAAGATAAACTCATTTTTTAAGAATGATACGATCTTCAATGAGAACACATGGACACAGGGAGGAGAATACACACCAGAGCCTGTCGAGGGGTGAGAGGGAAGGGGAGGGAGAGCATTAGGACAAAAACCTAATGCATGTGGAGCTTAAAACCTAGATGACAGGTTGATCAGTGCAGCAAACCACCAAGGCACATGTATACCTACATAACAAACCTGCACATTCTGCACATGTGTCTTGGAACTTAAAGTAAAATTTAAAAAATTTACAAAAAGGATATGTTTTTAAGATTCTCCTAGGTAGAAAAAACCTTGAAAATTCAATTCAAATAAGCTCAACTTAATCTAGTAACTATTTGTTAAGTGCCAAAGAGGGTCACTATAAATTGGTAGGGGCACAGAAGCTGTCCATAGTGCTGCCTTCATGGAGTTTAGAATCTTT